>NC_089821.1:302853131-303192465 GCF_035046505.1 Tiliqua scincoides
TGTCTCAAGTCTAGAGTACTTTAGTGTTGCTGAAGCATTGCTCTTCCACAGTTAGCTGCAGGGAGAAATAAAAAATAGGATCTGCACCACTTTTGATGCAATATTAACTCCATGGCTGGGACTTCTATAAAGTGTATCAATAAGGGTACTCATCGGAATATTTTTTTGGGGGGTGATGTTGATGTATAGATTTATTTATTATGAAATTTAAAAAAATCTATTCCCATGTATGGTAGACTTTTAGTATTGAGATGATGTAGATGTGGACAGCGAACATTGGCAGGGACTGAAGGTCTCTACCAACTCTATGGTTCTGTTATATTGAGTAGAGCTCCTGACAATTTCAAATAAAAATGTATTGCTTGTGAGTTGAGCGCATTTTATTACTTCCTGTTGAACTCAACTGGAGTTTTTAGTGAGATTGCCCCTGAAATAGCCTCTCTGAGAATTGCTCTATGTCAGGTTTTCTTCCAGAACGGGTGGGTGGGTCTTCAAATATGGATTTGTCCATACATATTTTGTCTCATTTTCCTTTTAAAATACTGCAATAGCCTGAATGAATATGAAAAATGAAAATCTGTTTCACTCACAGTTTTTTTCTCCTGTTTCCTAGGACTTGCTCCTGAGGCCAACAAGTTAGCAGGAGCCTTGAAGAAGATCCGAAGTCTTCATGATAAAGCATATGCCAAGGAAACTAAACTATTTTCCCGGCTTGGGCTTGGTGGTGATACCTTGGTGCTTCCGTATGTATTGGAAAACTGTGGCTTCACTGTTAGGCTTCACTCCTTGAAGGAAGTTTTGAATTTTTTTGTGAAGTGTTCTGAGATTTCTGCTTTGTGTTTGGATGCTGGTGAACAGAAATAGCAAAGTGTGATTTTGAGCAGAAATCAGATTAATCTCTGGTTTAACTTTTTAAAAGCAAGTTTCTAGCCTTATACCTGAAGATATGCTTGAATGGGTTTGTGGGCAATGCCAGCAGTTGGGGTGACACTCCAATGCTTTGCATAGCTCCTTCTTTGACTAATGAAACCAGAGTAAATAATGCGAAATGAGAGAAAATGCACATTATTTAATCATTCAATTTATGTTAGTGCCGAATTTGGATTGCCGAGGCACCAAATTCACATTATTTTAACACAGTACACACAGACTTGTTTCTAGTTGAGACATCCTGTTGTAATATTTCAGCTTTCACTGCTTCTGTTACTTGGATTTTGGCAGTAGAAAGGAACAGTTATGTTCTCCAGTTATCTGAATATGTAGCCTGCTCAATCCCATGCATTCAGGGCAGATAGGAGCAATGATTGTGTGTAATATGTTTCTGAATGGAAAGGAAACTTAGGCTTCCTTGGGGAGAACATTATTGTTCTGTTGTTGTTATTACCATCAGTGCACCTGAAACTTTATTCAGCCCCCCCCATATCCGTGAATCCCGTATCCATGGTTTCATGGTTTCAGTTATCCATGGATGTGGGGGAGGGCGCTGCATCCCTCTGCACCCCCCACGGGCACCCATTCACTTTGTTAAAAGACTTACCACAGTGAAAATATCTTGCTTAACCAGGTTGCTATAAGTTTATAAGTTCATAGCTACCTTCAGGCTGCCTCCCTGTTAACCTCCATCTAGTTTTTTCAAATCTCCAGGCTGCCGGGAGGATATATATATGTATTTATATATATATTTTTTTCAGGCTACAAGTATGTAATACTGTATATTAATCCTGGGATCTGATAATTAATAAATTCTCAAATACAAATTTCACTTGAGTGGATAATTGCATAGTAAACGGGATTTGCCCAGGGAGATAGCCCTTCCTTCCTGTTGGCTGTTCCCTCAAGCTTTCAGTAAATTGCAGGTAGCTCCCTGTAGACTAACTCCTCTCCCCAGGTTAGTGGTCTTCAACATTTTTCATGCCACGACCCAAATAAATAAATGCAATATGAGACTGGGAACCCACAGTCGATCTGCCCCCTCTTCTGTGACCCTACCCTTCCACCCATGACCTTTCGCCACCTGTTCCCCACCCCTGTAATGCCCTCCCAGCACTGGTCACTGTAGCCAAATATTCTTATTAGAGAGGGAAGATAAAGTTACAATGAAGCCTGGGACTAGTGAAAGCTATGTTAGCACAGTTGCTAAGAACCTGAACAGGACTGGGACACAATCTCCTGCGACCTGAAGAGGTACACCAGATGCCACCCCCTTTACCTGTTAGTACTCTAGTACAGTGGTCTTCAACCTTTTTCATTCCCATAAGTTGCACTGATCCCACAATTGAAGCTTCGCGGTCCCAACCCCAAGGCTGAAGAATACTGCCCTAGGTAATTTGTGCCTAAATTCATCTGTCCTATTTGTGCTAGTATGTTCTTCTGGTTTGGTTGCACTGCTGTAGCTGTGCATATTTGAGCTTCTGAATTCAAAAGCGACGTGTCACTCACTCAGGAAAGGAATCTGTAGGAGCTTGTCATATTAAAGCACTCACTATTAGTGGATAGATAGTCAAGTAATTGGTTATATAAAAAAAAACCCTTCCCTTAATTAATTGGCCATTAAATTAATTTTGTTCATTTTTCATTATTGTTCATTATTTTAATATGTGTCCTTACCAAAAATGTGTGTGGCCGGCATTGTCTTGGAAGGGGTTTTCTTTTTCAGTCTTGTGCAGGCAAAAATGCTTCTTCTAAACTGGCGCTTTTGCAACACCTGTGTCTAAAAACAAAGAGAGAATGCTTTGGAACTACTGTTGTATTACTATACAAATTTATGCAAATTTAATTGGTTAAACCTTATACAATTAATTCAGTTTTTCTCAAACTCCTACTATAACAGAGTTGGGTACACTGTAAGTGTATGCAGGGGAGGGGCTATGGCAGCAACATGTGCTGCTGTTGGGGATGGGAAGGGTTTTTTTTCACTTACTAGCCTCCAATGCTGGGGTCCAGGGAGCAGGGCTCCCAGGGCCTCCAAACATGTAAAAAAAGAAAAAAGGGCGCTTCTAGTCTTGTGATGAAAACTGGAAGTGCCTTTTTGTCTTTTTTTTTTGTATATTTGGAGGTGCGGGGTGCCCTGCAGAGGGCTCCTCAAGCCCCTCCCCAGGACTCCAGGCTGGTAAGTGAAAACCTCCCTCCCATCCTTGGCAGCAGCTTGATCCTGGAGTAGCATTACTGCCATTAAAGGTGCAGGAGGGTCAAGTGCTTCCCTGGCTGATGGGTCAAAACCTACCAGTTTGGGAATCTCTGATTAATGGGTTAAGATTTTTTTAATTGGGTGATAGAAGAAAAAAAAGATTGGTCCATGGCTTTCCAATTTTGTCATGGTGATACTTATCTTCCTTGAGTCAAGATAACTTCTTTTGGAGTCTTCCTCACCAAGCACAGCCTTATATCCAGAACCGTGGTAGGCTGAAAAAGTGATGATTATAATTAAAATACCTCACTACACAATGTTTTTCCTTTCACAGCCTGTCTAGCCAAAATAAAAGAATCATCTACACAATCCAGGAACTTTCTCCATTGCTTGATTCTTCAAATATGACACCAGCTGATTGGGGCAAAATTGCCAGGCATCTTCAGGTATTTTGGATTTTTCTTGCAAGTAACATATTGTTTGTCATAGGAAAAATAGTTCCTGACATGATACCGACAAGATTTTAGGCATCTGATGTTGGACAAAATGTAGAGCTTTCAGTATGCATTGTTGGCAGCCTTCAGTCTCGAAAGACTACGGTATCGCGCTCTGAATGGTGGTTCTGGAACAGCGTCTAGTGTGGCTGAAAAGGCCGATTCGGGAGTGACAATCCCTTCCACACCGGGAGCAAGTGCAGTCTGTCCCTGGTCTGTCTCCCTGGCTATGGGCCTTCCTTCTTTGCCTCTTAGCCTCAGACTGTTGGCCAAGTGTCTCTTCAAACTGGGAAAGGCCATAGCTTTCAGTATACATTATCTAAATGTGCAGAATGCTTCTACATGTGTCTTTTTTTACTGGTTCTCATGATTTGCCAGATCAGTGTAGACTGTGGCATTCACATTGCTGACTTTCTGTACTCAAAATAACATTCTATTTTCTATTTGCATTTCTTTTTACTTTTTTTGAAAAATATATGCTTACCTTTAACTCTTACTGAAGCATAATAAGTTGTTCTTCATGGTTGGATTTTTTTAATCAATCTTGTAAGAATAACACCAATTGGGGCCAGCCACTTTCTTGCATCATCCATAGTTTGTGATTCAACACAATTTTTCCATGGATGAATCTGTCAGTAGAAACTTAGAATTCAGCTCACAGCATTTACTCTTGAAAAGTTTATGAGGGAAAACAAGTTCTAGTGTAACTTTTACATCACTTGTTTAATGCAATCCGTTTACAAGTAACCTCTTGCATAGGTCTGACTTGTGTTTCTTGAAATACAGGTGGAGCCTATTTATCCACGTTAGTTCCGTTCCGTGACTTGGTGCGATTAACAAAAAACGCGTTGTGCTAAATGCCGTAGAGTTACTCAGATTCACTGCAGCCTGACACTTCCATATGGAAGGAAACTAAGGCAGCTGTTCTCAATCCCCTCCCCTCCGTACTCAGCCCTCCTGTTGCCAGCTGTCCTGCTTCTTTCACAGTTGGAATGGTGAGTTTGCTTGGGAAGCCTCGTCCTCTGTGTCCCAGGCGGCCTCCCAACAGCGCTGCAGGTTCTCCTCCTCCTCCTCTTTGCTGCCACCGCTCTTGCAGCCCTCCCTGGCCACCATCATGGAAGCTCCTCTGGCCCGGAGCATTTGGGGACTCTCTGCTCACCCTCACCTGTCTCTGCAAGGCTTCCCAAGGCTTGCTTGGGAAGGCTTGGTGGAGCAGGAGAGCCTGCATTATCTGGGGGGGGGGATTCGGAAAATACTCCCTGGGTTTTTTAAAGCAATCCCCTCTCCTCCTCCTCCTGAGCCCTCCCCATTGCCAGCTGTCCTGCTTCTTTCACAAGTGGGATGCTGAGCCTTTCAGAGTCTGGACCTATGTGTTTCTACTTCTACTTCTCAATGGGGCTTACTCCCAGGAAAATGTGGAGAGGATCATAAGCTATATCTCATGCTTTGCTTGGTGGGAAGGCTTGCTTGTGTCGGTGATTGCCTGCATCATCTTGGGGGGGGGAATTCAGCAAACACTCCCTGGGTTTTTTAAAGCAATTCCCTCTGTTGCTACCACACCTGCCCCTGTGTGTGTGAGAGCGAGAGCGCGCTCCACCTCACTGCACATGTTCTGGTTACACAGGGTTTTCTGCCTCCCTCTTCAGCCTCTTTACTGGCTCAGGGGCTCCAGGAATGTTACTGTTTCTTTCAAAGGGGAACCTCTTCTATGACTCCAGGGCTATTCCCTGCCTGGGCGAGGCAGAGCCTTTTTGCAGTGTTTTGGGCTGCCTGGAAACAGAGGCCAGCACAGGGCAAAGGAGGCAAAGGTGTGTGTGACTTTTAGTACCCCCACCCCATTCAAATTAATCTGAGACAAATCTGCAGATTAAAAAATCTGTAGATAAATAGGTTGCACCTGTATGTTGTCTTTTTTCCCCTTGCTGCTTTAACTGGGTGCTAAAATCTGTTTGACCACAAGGTGGGGGTATAATGTAGTTTGACCATTACAAAGTTTATCACTTGCATGCTAATAACCTTTTTCTTTTTGTCAAGTAAAATGTTTTGGATGGGAGAATGCAGTCCTGCACTATTTAAATGTATGAGAGTTTTTTTCACCAAAGTCAATGGCATGAGGAATGAGTTGGACCCAATAAGACTTGTGCTTTTCATTCATAGCTCCAGGGTTCAGTCCCTGTCATCTTCAGTTAAAGGATCTGAGATTTTGGAGAGTGGCTGGATATCAGTCAGAATAGGCAATAGATGGGATCAATGGACCAATATTCTGATTTTATGTAATGCAGCTTCTCATGTTCGCAATGATTTTGATCGCCTTCTGCGGTCATGATGATGCCTCTGTTATCGGCTGAACCTCTCTATCAGCTTAACAGTCCAATCTTAGCCATTATACACAACCCTCTACCTGCTGAGGCAGTGGTACCAAAATGGCGACTGCTGCATCCTATGGTGGGGAGCAGCTGCCGAGGTCTCCTCTGGGTGAGAGATCATTTGTTCCCTTGCCTGTGGGTAAGCCTACATGGCGTAGGGGGGCATATACTTGGACCTGTGCTAGCTAAATACCTAGTGCAAGTCCATGCGAACCTGTGCTGCAGGATTGGGTCTCGGAAGGGGAATAGGATATCGGTGGTACTAATGCTGCTGATCCTTTCCTCTTCCTGGGCCCAATCTGCCCATCTCCTGCCTCTTCCCTGTTTCACACCTTCCTGCCCCTTTTGTTGTTGTTAACAGTATTTATATACTGCTTTTCAATGAAAAGTTCACAAAGCAGTTTACAGAGAATCAAATATCTAATGGCTCCAAATAACAAATAACCAGTGTTCCACTCTTCCCATTCCCTCCTGTCTTTTCCACTGACTTACCTGCTCCAGCAAGCGCCAGGAGTGGATGGGAATGCGCAGGCATCTATTGCAGCTGGTGCAGCACAGGAGGCACACCACCAGTGGGCGGCGTGCATGAGATTGGGCCCTGAGATAGCTAAAGTTCTAAGAAACTGTGGACAAACTTGCGGAAGCTGCAGAGCCTTTGTGAAAAGGAAATTCCTATGGAATTCCTGAGCTTGTTAGACCAAGCACAGGGGAAGTTTCTGCAACACCAGCTTATTTATTTACAAATTTATACCCCGCTTTATCTCTCTAAAAGGCATTCAAAGTGGCTATTTCAAAGTGCAAAAATCAATCTGAGGAGCCTATCACTTTAAAGCAGTCTACCCACGAAACAATTTAGATCACCACCACAGGTGGTCCGCAAGACTCTGAGAAGTGGTCTGCAAAGTATCAGGAAAAGAAGAGATTGCCTTTGATAACTTCCAGTGTGCTCCCCCACAGGCCACCAGAGAGGGCAGAGAATGAACTTCCTACAGCCAGCAACAAAGGCAGCAACCCACAAATCTTCGCTATAAATAATTATTAACAGTATTTATATACCGCTCTTATATAATTTTTATATAAGTATTTAAGTATATATAACAGTATTTATATACCGCTCGATTTTATAATAAATCTCTAATAAATAATCTCTAATTATTACAAATTTATTTGTGTTTTTTCTGTGAGGGGTTGTGTGGTTGCATGCAGGGCTCATGAGAGGGGGTACAGGGGATAATTTGTACCTGGACCTTGGGTCGAAAAGGGGACCCAGGAACCAAAGGAGGGCCCTCAGAAATTTCCTGATTTCTTATGTTTTCCAGTCTCACCCATACTTACTGCCCTCTTGGGACGCTAGGCACATGGCAGCTGTGGCTGCTGGCAAGCCATATGTGCTGGGCCAAGGAATGAATACCTGACACTCTAGAACACTGGGAGGAAACTGGCCTGCTACAGTAGTTCTTTGGCTTGTGGAGCTGCTTACCATGATGAAATGTAATAAGGACACAGCTGTGGGACTACAGCTGCTGCAGAAGTACATTTTGGTACACCCAGGATACTTTCCATTCTAAATATGAGCCCAAATATAATGATCTAATTTTCTGCAATGATTTTCTATATTTAAAAATTTTTAGAGACTTCAGAGTGTGTTTGGCTTTCTGTATTATTTTATCTAGCTGCCAACGTTGTGTGGGCAGTTAGACTTGGACTCCACATTGGGAAGCAAGGTAGACCTGAGCTCCAAAGACTTTTCTTCCTCCTACCTTCCTCCTGCCCTGTTTTGCTCTCTCTGTTCTGCCCACCCTCCCCCTTGGGAAGGGACCCAAAAGAAACGTGGTATGTCCTGGTAAAATTTCTCTTGGACGCCCTGCTTGCAATTGATCCATGCCAATTCCAATTTTTGTCTCAGTAGTCCTCGGGCTCCTAAAGGTTGGGAACCACTGATTTAGATCTTTCTTTTAGCACACATTTTGAGCAAGTGCGCTTGTTTTTTTATTAAGTAAATATAGCTCCCACAAAACAGATCCACGGTATTTAACCCTCTACGCTACTACATTCTTAATCCAGGATGAACCCTTCTTCCCATGACTGCTCTTTTTCTTGGGGGGAATTCCCACTGACACCAGTGAGAGCACCCCCCCCGGCAAATAGAGGTGGGGAGCCTGCAGTTAAGATTGGAATTGTGGCATGAGCAAGATATTGCCCCCCCCCCCCGATCTCCACACCATGATCCTGATCTGTGGAGGAACAATCTGTCTCCTATTAAATCAATAAAAAACAAGCAAATTTTCTCCACTCACATACTTTATCAGTCAGAAGTTTATAGTTTAGCCGTCACAGAAAATACATAACATTGCTGCACTGTATCTTTCTTCATGTGGAATCAAACCAATGGCCAATCTCCAGGGTTGTGTATGTATATATACCTACCTAAAAAGTAATAATATCTGGGGGGAGGGGCCAGCCAGCAGCAGAGCAGCTCTTGAAGCTCTCAGGCTCTTCAAAGGCACTCTGTTTTTTCCCCAAAAACTGCGGATCCAAGGAGACCCGGGGATGTTTGTCAGGAGAGACAGATTCCTCCATGTGATGGCACAATTCCTGAGGAGATAAGCCCCACCAGGGGGGCTTTCTCAGGAGATTTCACCGTCTTGGCAGTATTGGTGAAGAATTCATGTTGAATCAAACTGAAGGCCCCAGCAGAGAAAGACTTTGAAAGACTTAAGTAAGTGTTATTCCGTTTGTGTATGCCTGGCGTGGATTGGGTAATTGATTGCCTGATTTGGTTCTTTTTTGCTGTGAGAAGAAGAGGAGGGGGAAATTCCCCCCTCAGCTGTTTATGGGTGTGAGGAGAAATCGTAGAAGAGATTTGCCAAACTTGTTATGGTTATCTGAAAATATAATTACAACTTTACAACTTTGAATTTTGGTGGATTACAAATTAACTGTCCTTGGATAAAGTTTGTGTATTGGAGTGTCTCTTGCCTTGGTTTGATACTATTGTTTGGGATTGCCTGAAAAACGGCTGGATGTGTTGAGATTCTTTCGGACTGAGGAATGTGGTTGCCAAGGCTACAAGTATAAATAAGATAAGAGAACAGGAACGTAAATAGTGCACCAGTGACATCTAGTGGATTTAAAAAGACATTGCAAGAACTGGATTTGTGTTTATAAGTGGATCAAGGAAGATAATATGCTGAGGGCATCTAGTGGTCTTAAAGAGCACTGCAAGCAAAAATTTGAGTTCCACAGGAAGGAAGAACAAAGATGGCAGATAAGAAAGTCCGAAGTTTGCCGGTGTTGGAGATGAGATTTGGGAAATTAATACAAAAGGAAGCGAAAGGGAAAGAATGGAAACAGACTATGCAAGACAACGTGGAAAAACTGTTGGCAATGGTACAGCAACAAATAAATCAATCTGCACAGACCCAAGACATTGTGGATGCTTTAACTAAATGATTAGATGAACTCAGTGGACACTTGATAAATGTGAAAATTACATCAGAAGAAGACAAACAAGAGATTGAGAGATTGGGGAAATAGATGAGAAAAGACCAAAATATCGGAGATAGAAGAAAATCAGCACGACGCAGAGACAACGTTAATGGAAATCCAGATGGATAGTGCAGCTTGAGTGGTGAGGATACAAAATATACCAGAAGAGATGTTGCAACAGACTCTCAGATTAATATCAGAATGGACTGAGAAGATACCTAAAGAATTGGATTCAGTGAGAAGAGTGAGCACTTTTTATTTGAGAAAACATGAATTACCAAGAGAAATTTATGTGAAATTCATCAGAATCTTTTACAGAGATAAATTACTGAAGGCTCCACAGGAAAAGAAATAGACAGTGGATGATAACAGAGCTAGAATTTTGAGACATGTTCCATGGAGAGTGAGGAAGAAGAGAAAAAAGAAGAATTGTCAAGGCAAGGTGTAGAGATGGACTGGTGGACGTGCCTATAATTAGATTCAAGATTTGGGAGAGACAAATAAGAAGGTTTCTATATGGAACAGACACCATTTGATAGACTATTGCTAGAAAACAAAAGAAAAATATACTTTAAAAAATGTATGTTTTTATTGAATTTTGAGATGTAAGAAGAACCAGTAAAACAATGTATGATAAAATGGGCACAAAATATAGGCCATAATATTATAATAGATCAATGGGAACAGATCTGGAAGCATAATATAAAACTTATTAGTGAAAATTTTTTAAGAAAATGTATATAAAATATTTTATAGATGGTATATGAAACCAAAAAGACTGGCAAAAATGAAACAGAATATATCAAATAGTTACTGGAAATGTAAATGTGTGGAAGGAACATTTTATTATATGTGGTGGATATGCTAAAAATGCAAATTTATTGGAGAATGTAAGAAATCTAACACAAGAGACTGTTTAATTGATTATACCGTTGAAACCTGAATTATTTTGTTTAATATTATTTTAGATGTTATAGATAACGAAAATGATGTATATTTAGTTATGATTTTAATTGTAGCGAGGATTTTATATGTTAGATATTGGAAGGATTTTAAAATACCAATGAAAGATGAATTAATAGATAAAATAATGAATGTGGTGGAAATGAACAGGTTTTCAGAAAATTTGGATCAACAACGAAAACCGACACAAACTGAGTAATGGAAACCATTTTATGCTTGGTTGAAAATGAAGTTTTAGAAATATTTGATAGGGCATTTAGATGATTGTATTACATATATATTATATTTGATATGATATAATAGACAAAGGATGAATGAAAAATGATATTAAGAGGTATATTTAGAAGAGGAAATTGATTAAGATATGTAATGATTTATTAGTTTTAGTGATATATGATATATGATTTCCTGCACCCTTTTTTGTGTGTAGTGAATGTTTTTTGTGTTATTTGTTATGTGTGTTTGTTTATATTTGTTTTTGGAAAATAAAAAAAATGTAACATCTCTGTTAATGCAATAACGGCCATGCTGCCTTTTAGACAGAAGGGGGCAGTCTTATACTAGTAATTTATCTCTCCCGAGGCTGGTTGATGGGCTTCCTCCTTCTATGCTACAATAGCCCCAGTTTGCTTAATCTGTTCCCGTAAATGGTATAATCCCCAAAGTAAAAGCCGCAAAAAGAAATCAGACCATACAACTCATTTGCATATGTTAACATTCCTTTTTTAAAGCCATTGCTAAGCTTTTCTTAATTAGCAGTCCTCCTCTGGTTAAGGGCACATCATTAATATGTATACAATGAAGAAAAGGTCTTTGAATTTTCTGTTAATTAGCTACTGAAAGAACTAGATTTTATGTTGACTGTATTCTTTAACAATTAATTATGTTCAGCTGAAAGTCAGAGCTTTTTCTGAGAGGAAACATAAAATGCCTTATACTGTATAAATGCTGAAATAAACGAGTGGCTGCTGTTGGCTGCATTTGCTTGCATAGGTCTGCTGAGGGGCCTGTCCTTTTCTAGGATAGTTAGTCAAGGCCCTTTGATTTTCAGCTTCTATTTAACAAAATGTGGTGAACATAAACAGCTGCCTTTTACTGATCAGAGCATTCCTCAGTATCTCAGTATTCAAGAACACGGATGGCATAAGAGATTAGCCTGGTGAGGCCCATCAGAATGCCCACTGGTCATGCCAATCTTTGAGCTCTCAGTTGGTAGCACTCAACTGCACCATCAGGGGCTGGCATGGGGGGGCACTGTGTATATTTAGTCCAAGGCAACCTCGTGCCAGCCTTGCTATCTATATATGGAAATATAAAGGAAAACAGGCAGGCAGTTCTTCAGTTTAGAAGCAAACCTGCCCCTGTGGACAGTTTTCTGGCCACTGTCAAGGTACTGGGATAACTAACAGACAAATTCCAAATTCCCAGGGGCTTATTTTTAAGTTTTGTTTCACATTTAATGTTACTGTGTTCAAATTATTTCACAGATAACTTTTAAAGAAATATATACGAGTATTTCTGTATTTTTCTGGTTTTGCTTTGAGTTACAATCCCCCATTCAGTTGACTCATCATGTTCCCCCATTACAAACTTTCTGGCTATGGATATTTCAAGAATCCATCCAGTAGCAGCTTTCTGGGGTGCTGGCTGCACAAATTAGTGCTGAACTGAACATGGGAAGATCTGTAACCACAAAGAAGAGCCACAAAAGCACTTAAAGGAGACATGAGAGGCAACCAGACAGATACATTGGTTCATTCTTCCAGTGTTATTTAAACAAGGGCACTTCGAATGTCTTTGGTTTAAAAAAAAAAAAAAGCTGGCAAGAGCACTTTGGAGGAACATTATAATATTGAATGTTTAAGAATCAGCATTAAAACTTAAAAATTCCATGGTATTTAATACGCACCTCCTGAAACTATCCATGTTCTTTTAAAAAAAATATTGTTAATTTTCTAAATGTGATACATTTCTTTTGACATTCCAGGCAAACTATGCAAAATATGATGGGTTTGTGATCCTTCATGGCACAGACACAATGGCCTATACAGCCTCAGCTTTGTCCTTCATGTGTGAGAACCTGGGCAAAACCATTGTTCTGACAGGAGCTCAGGTAAGAGGTTGCCTGCCCCTGTGGATTGTGCAAGGTGGGCTGTATTCTGTGTTGGAATTAAAGTTAAGCGTGCCAAGATGTTTGTTTCATTCATCTTACAACCCCATGAGATGGGTTCACTGTCTCCATTGTGCAAATACAAACATGAAACTGGAAGTTGGGCTAAGCAAAATGTAA
Source organism: Tiliqua scincoides (assembly GCF_035046505.1). Taxonomy (NCBI): domain Eukaryota; kingdom Metazoa; phylum Chordata; class Lepidosauria; order Squamata; family Scincidae; genus Tiliqua; species Tiliqua scincoides. The sequence goes on from NC_089821.1 coordinate 302,865,861, forward strand.
TTCTGGGATATTAGTCATCAGATTACCCAACATCTTTTTTATTTGCTTCAAGGCAGCCATGGGACATTGGTATGGAGAGGGGTGTTTAACACTTTCATCTCTTATCACTTCTCCAATTGAAATTTCCATTCTTTTCCCACAATCTACTGGAGAAAAAAGACAGATAGTAGTTGCCTCTGTTTCATAGATAGGGTATTAACAGTTTTGGGGTGCAGTCCAAATGTTGGCCCAAGTCTCTTTGGGGCCAGCAGCCCTTACCCAGGGGTAAGGGGAAAAGTTTCCCCTTGCCTCTGGCTAAGCTGCTGCAGGCCACAATCCTGCGCTGGATACAGTGCAAGCTTCCTGGCTTGCCTGTTCCAGCGAAAGTTAGGATTGTGCTCTTAGGGAGCCACTTTCTATTGGGAAAATAGTGTTGGAGTAAATGGTTAACTCCACCCCCAAGCACTGCTTCCTGATCAAATTTAACAACCCCCTCACCCATGTGACTGCTTTTAAGGAAAGAAAAATACATTATTATTATTATTATTATTATTATTATTATTATTAATTTATACCCCGCCTTTTTGCCCAATGGGCACACAAGGCAGCTTACAAACACTTTAAAAATACAATATTAAAAACAATCATTAAAAACAAATTACAATAATTAAAAAATCTAAAATTTTGAGAGATTGAGAGTTCTTATCACAGATCTCTGCATCATATATCATATGGCCTTAGATATTTGCCAAAGGAAAGTTCATAATGGACCTCTTGTAAACCACTCATCACATAGCTTCTTGTGCACTTTTTGTACCATCCTTCTGAATAATATGCAAGGCAATAGGTTCACTATCAGGCAACATTTGGCAAGAGACATTCCTTATGTATTGCATTCCCCCCTTCCTCCCCCTACACAAAAATAAAGAATATGCAAAATCCAAGGATAACTTTGTGAGAGGAGAGAGAATATATTTTACATTCAAAGAGAGAAATTCCACCATCTGCCTTAGTTTAGATAAAGAAATACGTCTGTCTCTCAGTAAATCATACCATCAGAGAATGTTACATAAATTATTCATGGATTCATGTTTGCTTTGTATTGCATATGCTGAAGTCTCCTTCTTCTCTTGCTGCTTGTTTAAGCAGTGAATTGTCATTTGTCTCTGTTTTTTCTAGGTGCCCATATATGAATTAAGGAATGATGGGAGAGCCAACTTGCTGGGGGCACTGTTGATTGCTGGACAGTTTGTAATTCCTGAGGTCTGGTCTTCTAGCCTTTCTGTTGTTGCCCTGTACAGCCCTCAATTGCCTTCCTTCTTCACTGTCTATTGCCACAGATTTTTCTCTTTATAGTTCAAATGTCCTACAAGAAAAAGGTTGGGTTTTAGTTTAGAAAAAGGTGACTAGAGAGAGGCAAATGTCAGAACATACAAAACATTTATAAGATTATGATGCTCATACTAATGTAATTGGTTTTCAAGCTGTGAGTTGGGACCCATATGGAGATGTGGGGCACTAGGGGTGTATTTCACAGAGGGATTTGCATTCTGTAGCAAATGTGGTTGTCACCAAATTATTCAGGATGGTAAAACTGTAGTAGATTGTGAGGAGCGCCGAAAAGGTCTCTCCAAACTGGATGGATGAGCAAAAAAATAGTGTGTGAGTTTACAGATAAGTGAGTGTACACATCTGGGAAATAAATCCTAACTTCAAATACATACAGAGGGGGTCTGAACTTGTGGTGATTAATCATAAAAGGTATCATGGGATTGTTGTATATAGTTCAATGTAAACATCAACACAGTGTACAGATTTCATATTAGGAAAGGGGACTGAAATATCTTGGTCAATATAATAATCAGGGGTCCACAAATACCAGCCTGGCTTATAGGACAGATAGTGCTGTTCTTCTATATGTCCTTGCACATCTTTCTAAAAGTCAAATGCTTCACCCCACGTCCCTAGCAGGAAGCACACCATATGTCATTAGTAAACATAGACTTCTCACAAAAATCTAGCCCTGTGTTTTCCTGGCTCACATTTACTAGCTCTCACAATTCAAATACCCCTATTTCTCAGACTTTTGCAGTAGGTAGTGCATCCATCCCACACATGGTTTCATTTGTTCAAGTGCTGTGTCAAAGGATGAAATAAAATATTTTTGAAGAAAATGTGTACAATCTATTGAATGGGTTCACATGTTCTCCAGCTCACATGTTACAGATGGTAGGAGTTTGTGGCATTTCAGGAGGATCTGAGTGAATGGCTATGACATAGTCAGGCCTACACTTCTGTGTTCTTCTCTAGTTGTTTGATGCTGCCTTCTATCCCAGCTCAGATAAAGGTCACTCCCAAACTTATGCACACTAGAGTAGCACTGTTTCATGCATTGGAGTTGACATTTGGAACACTTTTTGTAAAACTTTCTTTCCTTTTGTAAAACTTTCCTTTCCCCCAAACATCCTGCTCTTTTGATCTCAACTTCCCAGGTTCTTGACATTTCTCAGTGCCCACCAAATCTCTTCTTGGAAGTAAATGCCACAAGCATTTCATTTATATTAGTTTCATTGGTCTAAAATCAAAACACTGACAGACATAGCATTTTCTAAAGCATGCACAATATAAACCTCTGCTGTGTAATTCTCATTATATTTATAACCCTCTCCAAAATTATTCTCATTATATATACCAAAAGAGCCAGACAACTGTTTTTTTTAACCTGTTGTAGCTTCTAATTACAAGGTTTGTACATTGACATGTTTCTTTTCTTGTCCTGTAGGTGTGCCTGTACTTTTATAATAAACTGTACAGGGGAAACCGGGTGACTAAGGTGGATGCCGAGAGTTTCAATGCTTTTTCCTCACCTAACTTGCCTCCACTTGCAAACACTGAGGTTGATATTACAAGTAAGCAACACTGTGATTTTAACCCTCTGTAACTATACCATCTGTAACCCTTTCATACTGGGCTAGGGCTTTTAAACAGATTTATACTTTGTTTTTGGGACCAGTTTCTTGTTTCTGCTCTTGTAGTTTGATAATTATTTAAATCAAAAACTGACATTTAAATTGCCAGTTTTTAGTGGTTGTTGCACTTTAGCTTATCCAAAACAAAAGTGGTATGGATCCTATCACACATAGGCATATGGAATCTTGTGAATTGAATTTACATCACTTTGCATCTTAAATGTAAACACTTGGAAGTGTTTTACTATCTACCAAACATTGTTTTCTGTAGGAGAGACAGGCTGGCTGGTACCAGATGTTGGCTGGAGTCGGTAAATATTAGGCCCCAAAAGTCCATGGAGAGCCCTCAGAGTTAACTGTGCCACCAAATAAAGTTTCCACCGCATTTCTTGCAAACTAGAATAGAGGGAAATGGTTATGTATATGATGAGATTAAAGCATTCCTTAAGTTTATGTGGCTTCCAAACCATGAACAAACTTCCAAACTTCTGGCTTCCAAACTTCTGCAGCTGGCCCAGCAACCATTTTATTTTAACCCATTTCTATACTGCCCTATATCCAAGGATACCAGGATCATATATAAAACAGAAAAATGAACATAAAATGCAACTAGTATAATTAATGATGTATATCTAGTATACAATGTATATATGTATAACTAGTATAATGTAATGATATATAATGATATATTAATGAATTGCAACTACGTGGACATATTTTCCGGAAAGGATTTTTAGAGTCTTGCAGGATGCATAACACTGAGGCCTGGACAGGTCTTCTGAACTACAGCTTGAGATCAAGCTGTATAGCTGCCTAAACAAGTTTGATCCTGAGAAGGATTCTAGTATTCAACCTCATGCAGGAACTGAGCAGATCTGGACATAAGTCTTCTGAACTGAAGGTGACTGAACAGACTGTAACCCAAGAGGGATTTTGACAGTCAGACTTGTGCAAAAAGCATGAGGTTGAGGCCTGGGTGTAAGCCTTCAATACTGAAGCTTCCTAAACAGACTGTTCCATGAAGGATTTCAGCATTCATGTAAGTATAAAGCTGGGCCCTGGACATGAGCTTTTGGTATCAAAGCTGATTAAAGCTCTATCCTGAGAGGGATTGCAGCAGTGCTGCAGCAGCAGTCTCCATACTGAGCTCCCTTGACATGGGCAGCTCAAAACCTTGGTTCTTGGCTCATACCGCAGTATTTACATCTCATATTATAGGTAGCCCAAGCTACTTTGATACCTAATTACAGCCTCCATGCTGAGCTCCTTAGGTATGAACAGTTCAGTGCTTGATACCTAATGTCAGCGTTTAGCTTCTGACTCATGAGGGATACAAGCAAAAGTGTCTTTCTATAGTGAGCTTCTTTGATAAGGAAAGTGCAACATCTCAGTATCTAGCTATTACTTCAGTATGTACTCCTCATGTTACAACCATTCCAAGCTCTGATACTGATCTCTTGTCTCTATTCCAAGCTGTTTCAGTACAGACAGTTCAACAATTTAGTACCTCAGTTAGCTGGCTTATAATTTACAGGCATGAGATCAGCTAATGGGGGCACTATTGACTATTGGATTTTTCCTATGTGCGCCATGCATTTATGGATTATGGAGCCATCTTCTGATCTTATATAAATTTTGAATTTTATTTGCATATTGTTTTTATGTATATGTATATGCCATTAAAGGTTACATCATCATCATCATCATAATTTACAAGCAGTAAAAAAATCTTGATCTCAAGCTATGGTTGAAGCCTAAGCCTCAGTGAATGGACACTTCAGCATTTTGATACTTAGTCTACACCTTGAATATGCTCTTTTCTATTTACAGACATTCTGGGCTTTAATTCCAAGCTACAATAATTGACCCTAGCATATTTCAAAATCTGTTCATTTGGGGGCCAATCTGAAGTCTCTTTGTACGTGTCATTCATACTTCAATGCTCATGTACAGTGTTGGTATCTATTCATCTCTGGATACCTCCTGCTCACCTGTATCAAACTTTGAACAGTATCAAAATTTCTGTGTCTGAGATTTAGTGCAATTTTTTTAAACTTATCTTAGTTTGGTGGAATTTATTAGGCTTCTGAGAATGCAGTACGTCACTCCGTTCAGTACTACTATTTAGAGATTTCCACCAGAAACACCTCGGGATCTTGAGGTACTTCATGATATTGAAGTAAGGCTGTGATCTGCATCTTATTACATCTATGGGTTGTAATCTTTTACCCAGGTCATTCACACTTTAAAATTTATTCCTAAAACATCTTAGACACTCTTAACAACCTGAGGTGTGCAGTCATCTTCAGCAATCCAATTATAGTTTTAGAAAGCTCAGGTCTCTTCTGTACAATTAAGAGAAGTGTATTTCTTCCCCTTCCCCTATAAACACATACATGTTTATTCTTGTAATGAATAGGTAGATAGTGTGGTTCCTTTCTTGGTGTCTCTCTCTCTAATGCATCAATTACCTTTCAGCAGATCATTGCAAGGAGAAATGGCTGTGTGAGTTTGCCTTGTCTTTCTTCTTTAAGGACTTTCAGCCATAGGCTGTTTAAAGTTCTCCACCTCTTGGCTGTCTCCTTGCATCTGAAATGAATACTGTGCAAGCTTATGTAATGGGCCTGACTTGCCTTGAACCTGGCAGAGAAGAGGCTGAGAAGAAAGCATTGCTGTTTGTCTGGAACTCAGAACTCATTGAAAGTTGCATTTCTGGTTTCATTTCATAACCTGGAATTCAGTCACTCCTCCTTAGGGAGGTGTCGCTTCTTGGAGCGGCTGCACTCCTTCAAATGAATGAGTTCCAACCTGTATTGCAGCGTGGCTCCAGCCTGTTGCCTAACAAAAGCCCAGTGCTTTCAAGAACATGCTTGGATTAGTGAAAATTCTCTTTCTTTTGGATAGTGTTGCCTTTGCTGAAAGACTAGAGCTTGTTTGCAATGTATTTAATGGGTGCAGCATGTTTACACACTAAATGGTATCTGCTACCCATGATCTCGGTAGATATACTTCTTGTTTTTACTTTGAAACTAGGATTCTTCTTGGAGACTGTCATAAACATCTCTTTCCTTTCTACTTTTCAGATGGAACATGTGCTTTTTTTAACATATGAAGCTGCCTTTTATTGTGTCAGGCTATTGTTCCATCTCACCTGATACTGCCTGCTTTGACTGGCAGCAGGTCTCCAAGGTCTTGGGCAGAAGTCTTTTTCAGCCATATTATCTAAGATCCTTTCAACAGTAGCGGATGCCGGGGATTTGAATGGAACCCACTGAATACAAAGTCTGTGCTCTGCCACTAAACAATTGACCCTTGTGATGTGGAGCATTGATTTTATGTACTCCACAAGTAGATTTCCTAACATGCGATACCTTTGTTGGCCTTCTGAATCAGTTTCATTTGATTATATAATTGAGTGGGTAACCTGCCTCCTGTAAGGTTGCCTATGCCTTTCATATCAACCTCACATGCAGAATTAAGCAGGTGAAGCTTTCTCCCATTGTTTTATTTCTATTTCACAACATATTCACTTGTGCATGTCAAACTGCTGTTAAAGATACAAGATAAGGCCAGAAAAAAGTTGGCAAAACCCAAATGCAGTGTCTGGTGCTATTGGTAGTACAGTGCATATGCTGCTCCTTTTGACTCCTAAAACCCCAACTGCATGCTTCCTTGCAGTACCGTGGTGGGAGAGGAAGAGGGCAGAGGCTCCAGTCAGAGAGTATTGGCAGACCTGATCTTATCTCTGTGTCTATGTTGGGTAGTATCCAAATCCTATCTTATGCAAGTGCTGCCTTACCCCTTGAGCCAGAGGGAAGAGGGGGCACAATTTTTGAGGACTCCTCCTTTACTTGCTCCTTTACTTGCTACACACCTTCTTGTTCCTGAGTGTCTTCAACCCTGAGATGAGATTTTTGGGAGATGTAGGGGACTGGAGAGAGAAAGGACAGTTTATCAAGACTTGTACAAAAATCCACAAGTTAGAGACAGCAATAGCACAATGTGTTTGGATCCAACCCATTCTCTTTGATATAGTTCTCAAATCATCAGATAGACTAATAAGAGCTTTTGTGTGTGTATTTATTTATTTTTTTGAGCTGCTTTGGAATTCCTGGTTTAAAAGCAGGTTAGAAATTACTTAAATAACTCCTGCTAACTGGGTAAGAGACATTTGCTTCAAGTGGGTGCTCCTCTTCTTAGCAGGGGGAGAGTAACTGGCCCGCCTCACCCCAGTAGTCTTTTCTAATGGGAGTCTGCTGGTGTTCTTTTGCATCTTTTTAGATTGTGAGCCCATTTGGCACAGGGAGCCATTAAATATTAGATTTTTCTCAGTAAATCGTTTTGTGAACTTTTTTGTTGAAAAGTGGTATATAAATACTGTTAATAATAATAATAATAATAATAATAATAATAATAATAGATAAATATCAAAATTAAGAGTTTATTTTGTTCATCACTTATACGTAGGTAATAACATTAAGTGATGTGAAGTATGTGTGAAATAGCCATAGTATATTTAACACTGCAACAACTTTGATTGTTATAATCTCAAACACAATACTTTTTAGTATAAGTGATTAATATGTTTAATTTCAAGTCATCAAATGATGAAACTCTGTGTGTGTGTGTGTGTGTGTGTGTGTGTGTGTGTGTGTGTGTGTGTGTGTGTCCTTAACTTACTCTTCAAGAAGGACTTTTACCCCTTTGACCTGAAGATCAGCATAGGACAAGATCAGCATAGGCTCTCTTGGTAATGCTTCTGCCAACACTGGAATGGGGTTGTGAGTTGCTTTAAACCTTGCAAATTTCCAAACTTGATTTTATCAATCTCAGTATGACTTAATTTCAAGTAAACGGGTTTAGGATTGCAGGCTGTTTTTTTTATATACATATGAACAAGTTTTAGGACTTGCTTTCACCTGGGCTACATCAGTTAAGCACTTATCTTTGTTTTTTATGATGAGATTTATATTTGAATTTACATAATGCAAAGGAGTATCCTCCATGAGTAAAAAGTTCTTTTACAAGCTCAGTATGTCATGCACAGTATGTCATTCCCAATACTATAAGGCAGTGGTTCTCAAACTGGTGGGTTGCAGCTCATCAGCTTGTGTAACATTTTCCCCATCCCTTTAACAGGCAGGAGAAGAGAAGAGGCAGGGAAGCAATTCCTAGGATTGCGTCTCTAAGGAGAGTGATGGGGGGGGGGTGCTTTCACTTACTTGGACTCACTGAGGGCTGCAGGAGGTGTGGGGAGTGCAGTGCAGCCCCACACTTGGAATCTTGAAAGGCTTGGAATCTTGAAACTTGAGTGATTGCAAAGCACTACACTCCAATTGCTTCGTTTCAAGATTCCAACACAGAGGGCTGTGCTGGGCTCCCTGCACCTCCTGCAGCCTCCAGCAGCCCCCACCAAGTCCAAGTAAGTGAAAGCGCCCTCCCTTAGGGCTGCGATCTTAGGGATTGTTTCCCTGCCCTTGCCCCTCCCCCACAAAAACTTACTGAGGGAGTAAAGCTCCGTCAAAATTTGAGAACTACTGCTATAAGGAGATTTGTGCAGCTCATCAGCAAAATCAATTTTATACCAAGAGTATTGTCCTATGAATCGTGTTCTATGAATATACTATATGTATATATCGTGTTCAATGAATATATATTGGATGTAACTTGCACTGAATTTAGTTGGGCCTACTCTAAGCAGGGAAGTATTGGTAAAATTGCAGTCTTAAGCTTTCAAAATTAACTGTATCTGCTATATCATTTGAAATGTTAGATTGTACACTAGATGGTTCCTCAGTATCCATATATATGCCTTTGAATGCATATACCTATGTAATGCATAAATATACACGCTAGCCTAATTTCAAAAGAGCTGTAGCTCAGTGATGGCTCATATGCTTTGATTGTAGAAGACCCCAAGTTCAATCTCTGGCATCTCCCGTAGAGCCGGGAAAGGCACATATCTGAAAGCCTGAAGAGTCATATGACTGCCGGTCACTGGGAATACTGAGTTAATAAGCCAATGGCCTAGCTCAGGATAAGGCAACTTCGTATGTTCAAAGAAAAATAGATTCAGTAATTTACCAGGGCAGACATAATAAAACAGGGACAATTGGAAAGTTTATATTGAGTAACAGAATGGTGCCAAGTTTTCTCGAACAGCATGGGGCAGGGACAACCACCCCAGGAGATGCTGCTCTGTGTTAAACAGGACAAACTGATGGACTCCCATAACAAAATGTCAGGTGATGAAAGTCAGAAGTCTCACACAATGTGAGGCCCAGCCCCATTGCCAGAGCAGTGGGGATGGTTGATCCAGGTCTTCTCCAGGACAGAGATGATGATGGTGTGTAAGTGTAGTACGTTGCAGTGGTTTTTAAAACTAAATTGCCAGCACCAGTGTGAATGCTTGCCCTGGCTTTCTGGCAGCAGGATGAAAGTCTGAAGTTGAGTACATGGGTGCCTGAAGGGGAGGAGAAATGAGGGTGGGGAAGTTAACCCTCTCTCCTCTTCTGTCCATTACAGTCATTCAGCCCCCCCCCCCCCCACAGGGTCAAGGTGCAAACTTCCAAAGTGTTAATTAGTTGTGAAATCTCCTAGGAAAAACTCAGTTATTGCTGTTTTGCCTTGGGTTAAAATAGTCAAATCTCACAGGCAAAGTTTCTTCTGTATTCAATGTTGTAATGAAGTAATCAGTACTGTACATTTTCAGACAGACGCAACTCCAGAAATTCTCATTTGCCCTCTTTCACTGATCTGCTTTAATCTTGGCAATCTCTCAGTAACGATCAGTGCCAAAACACAGACAGTTTTAGGGTTGTTTTTTTTAAAAGCATTAAATATATACACAGCTTTCAAAACTAGGTAGGACACATTCTGATGGAAGACTTGGCACAACAATAAGTCTTCTTTGCTACATCCTCTCAGAAAAGTTAGTCCTTCTGGGGGAATTGGTGCCAGACTGTGAGGAGGGAAATTGATTCAGCTTGAAAACAAACTAATCCACAGTTGCTGCAAAAATGATAACTTGACTATTGTGACACTTTTTATGAAATATGAATGCTTATCTTTGGCTTAAAAAAACTCAACCTACAGATTCCTTATCTGACTAGAGACTGATAATACACAGTTGGTTTCTCTGTTGCAGTCAAGTGTACACTTGTGATTATCCCACACAAATCCTTACAACACTGAATTTGTGGTGCTTTATGCGTGGGGAAGGAACAGTTCCATCTAGTATAGCAACCTGGCAGTAGGCTGCCTAAATCTTGGTTCCTGGCATTTGCCAGCTGGGAGAATGCAGCAAGAGACTAGGCTCTGTAAGCCAAATTGTAGGATTCAGTTGGGGCTATTGGGGACTACAACCACCTGGAGTCTCGGCAGTTGACAAGTAGTATGTCTGTTTCCATACAAATTCCCTAATCACAAACAAGAGAAGCTGAACTTGGTGAAGTCAAATCAATCAATCAGTCAATCAATCAAAGAATTAATGTACCACTTTTCTGGTACTCAGAGCTGTATACAAAATAAAACATACAAAGGATCAAAACATTTAAATAAAACAATTAATACAGTTACAAGTGATAAAAGAGCAGATTAAAATAGAAAATAACATAAAAAGGTTATCTGGAAGCTGCAGCTAGTGCAGAATGCGGCGGCTCATGTGGTTGCTGGAGGTCGGCGGTTTGACTCTGTCAGACTGCTGCTTTGTCTACTGTACTGGCTGCCGGCTCATTTCCAGGCCCAATTTAAGGTGCTCGTGTTGACCTTTAAAGCCCTTTATGGCTTGGGACGAGTGTATTTGAGAGACTGCCTCTGACCTGAACAGTTCAGTCTGTTCTCTTCAATCATTGGCGAGGGCCCTGCTAGTTGTGCTACCATCAAGAGAAGTTAGGGGGATGGCAGCCAGAAATGGGGCCTTCTTGATGGTGTTGCCTGTACTGCGGAATTCCCTCCTCTTTGAGTCGAGAACAGCTCCTTCACTACTAACCATCCGGTGAGACCTGAAGACTTTTTTTATTTTGGAAAACGTTTGATGCCTGGTAGAGGGTATAATGGCTACCATTCTTTAGTAATTAACTGTTTTTAAACTGCTGGTTTTTATTGCAGCTGCTGTTTCATTTTTATTCTCTATGTTATAATTTTATTTGTATTTTGAAGTTTTTAATGTATTTTAATTCCTGTTAGCTACTTTGGGTGCCCTCCAGGGAGAAAGGTAGGCAATCAATCACTCAACAAAAATAAAAGCAGCTGCAGGAATGAAAAAGGGGGTGGGGTCTGAGAAGATTCTTCCCTTCTCAAATGCCCAGAGAAACAAAGAAATATTTAACTTCCACTGGAAACCATGTAATGAAGGGGCTGTCCTTAAGTCTTCTGGTAACTGATTCTGGAGATGTGGTGCCACAAAACAAAAGTCCCTGCACCTTGCCGCCATTCAAGATGGTGGCAGTTTCCTAAGCAGGGCCCCATCTAATGACCGTAGGGGACTTGCAGGATTATATGGGGGAAGGCGGTCTTTGAGGTGTCTTAGTCCTATGCCATATAGAGCTTTAAAAGTCCTCGTCAACACCTTAAATTGGGCTTGGAAAGGAATGGGGAGCCAGTGTAGTCATCAGAGCAGTGGCATGGTAGACTCAACATGCCTAGCTCTGCTGACAAACTGGGATGCTGCATTCTGCATTAATTGCAGCTTTTGAACCATTTTCAAGCATAGCCCCACATAGAGCATGTTGCAGTAGTCTCAGGGTTGAATCCTATCTAACTTTCCTGAGCCAATGCAGCTGTTCCAAGGGGGCATGCGCTGCATCCTGCAGTGGGGGAGCAGTCATGGAGGCCTCTAAGGTAAGGAAATGTTTATTCCCCCTACCTCGGGCTGCATGGTGGCTGCATCGGCACTGGAAATTTGGATAGAATTGGATCCTGCATGAGATGCCACTATTAATTAGCAACCTTCAGTCTCGAAAGATTATGGTATCGTGCTCTGAATGGTGGTTCTGGAACAGCATCGAGTGTGGCTGAAAAGGCTGATTCGGGAGTGACAATCCCTTCCACACTGGGAGCAAGTGCAGTCTGTCCTTGGTCTGTCTCCCTGGCTATGGGCCTTCTTTCTTTGCCTCTTAGCCTCAGACTGTTGGCCAAGTGTCTCTTCAAACTGGGAAAGGCCATGCTGCGCAGCCTGCCTCCAAGCGGGCCGCTCAGAGGCCAGGGTTTCCCACCTGTTGAGGTCCACTCCTAAGGCCTTCAGATCCCTCTTGCAGATGTCCTTGTATCACAGCTGTGGTCTACCTGTAGGGCGCTTTCCCTGCACAAGTTCTCTATAGAGGAGATCCTTTGGGATCTGGCCATCATCCATTCGCATGACATGACCGAGCCAACACAGGCTTCTCTGTTTCAGCAGTGCATACATGCTAGGGATTCCAGCTCGTTCCAGTACTGTGTTGTTTGGAACTTTGTCCTGCCAGGTGATGCCAAGGATGCGTCGGAGGCAGCGCATATGGAAAGCGTTCAGTTTCCTCTCCTGTTGTGAGCGAAGAGTCCATGACTCGCTGCAGTACAGAAGTGTACTCAGGACGCAGACTCTGTAGACTTGCATCTTGGTATGTTCCGGCATCGGGTAAAGAGGGACAGCTGCTCTAAATATAAGAGGGCACCACTTTAAAAGGTTCCTCTTTGCTCAGTTAGCAATGTAGCTTCCGAAACTTCTTCAGTGCTGCAAAAATCTCACGTAAACCAGTGGCATATAAGGGCCCAATTACACATAATGTTAATAATCTCATTGCAAGCATGTCAGAGCTATTTTCGTTCTGTGACAGTGGGGGCTTTTTTCACTGTCAAATAACACCTGTTGGAAACCCAAGGGTTAGACCCCTCACCCCACCTACACACTGTCCCAATCCAGATTGTGCCCCGGCATGCATGCTATTTACAAAAGAAAATAGCCTGGTTGTGCTTGCAGTGACATTATTGATATTGTGCTTAATGTTATAAGAGGATGTTATACTTGAGATGTTACTACATTTTGAATGAATTGTCTTTGGGATTCCTCAGCTCAGTGTATGTGTGTGTATATGTTAAAGCAACTTCTTTATCCAGCTGATCCCTGAGTTGGTGGGGAAACAACAGAAGCCTATTGTGTTCTCATTTCTGAACTTCCCAGAGGCATCAGTTTGATCACTGTAGCAAACAGGATCCTGGACTAGAAGGACCTTTGGTCCAATTCAGCAAGTCACTTACATTCTTACTGATTCAGACCAATCATTTTAAATGCATCTCACAAACCTCAGTTGATTTGTGATGTCATGCTTAAATATCTGGTTTTGTTTTGTATGCTTTCAGAAATGTTGCACATGTCTTCATCTGAGTGGATTTGTAAAACTCTTTCTCATGTATATCATACTTCTAGGTGCCAAATATAATATTATAATAAATGTCAAAGTGCCAAATATAATAATTCTAAAAGGAAAAAAGAATATTCTTTTTTGTTTATGAGAAGAATTCTGCTCCTTACATTGCATTGCATTGTATATCAAGGTGCCCACCTTTAATGTCTACAAGCTCTAAGTAGTAAACATTTTATATAATCTTATTTATTGTGCTCACTTACAACTTAGCCTTCATGCAGCCACATTTTCCCTTAGTCTTTCAGCTCCTTCCTCTGCATATACTGTACATGTCAATATGTGTGTGTGTACATACATCTTTTAGGGACTGGCAGCAAACTGCATCCAAAGATTATTTACAGACCATTGTCTGCATGTGTAGTGAGCTTTTCTAGGATTAATAATGAATGATTTGGCATGTAGTAATGGAACTCAAGAGTGACTTTTAGTTAAACAGCTGGCATCTGGCTTGCTGTGTATAATCACACTTAATTGAATCATTGCCATTTTATTTAATCACTAGTAACTGCATTATAAACTCTGGAGATGATTAGTGGTAAGAGTAACAACATCTGTCTTTTAAAGACATGTGAAATATGTGTCACATTGCTGATGCCTGGCAAGGTGGCTTTGCTGAGTCTCCTCCTCCTCCAGACATATGTTAACAGTTGCACTTGGCAAGTAAAAGGAAGTTTACTACTACAAAGCAACTAAGAACTCTAATCCAGAGGGTTTGGTGGCACTAAATGAACTCCAATCTAAGTTCTGTGCCTAGAGGTGGGAGAAAATGGTAGAAACAAAATAAAAACGCATAACACCACTTTCTGCACTTCTCATTTTTGTAAAACAAACAAACAAAGCTATGAAAAAATAAAACCATTTTATTTGGTTTTTATTTATTATTTAATAGTTATTATTTATAGTTTATTTATTATTTAACGGGGGTGCACGGGTAATGACTGTGGCTTCATCTGCTGACACTATACCACCTATATCACTGACCTAATATATTTAAAATGATTATAATTATAATGTAAATTTTGAATAAAAACACATAACTACTTTCCGCACTTCTACTTTGGAAAACACTGAAATCTGCAAAAAAAAAAAAAAAAATAAAACCATTTTCTCCCAGCTCTACCTATGGCTCAACTACTTTGTAGATTGTGCTATGATGAATAGGGACAATGCAAGGAATTTGGTGGCTTGTGAAATTCTCATAGGAATGAGCACCATCTGATTTGAACTGGAACTCTCCTGTCCCTACAGGTGACAACTGCAGCCTGCTCTCAGCCACTCAAGAGTTCCCTAGTTTTTGTTTGATTGTTAATCAAGGATAGGACATAGAACACATAATATATGGAATTAATTTGTTGCTGCAGAATGTGGTGATGGCCACTAATTTAGATGGTTCTGAAAGGATGAAACGAATTCATGAAGAGGTCATGAACTATTAGCTATATGAACATCCAGGTTCAGGAGTGGTATGCCACTGCAGTAGCAACTGCAGAAGACTGCCCTGCTTGTGAACTTCCAGAAGCAACTGGTTGGCAATTTTGGGAAATAGAATGCTGGACTCAGTGGACCTCTGGTCTGAACCAGCAGGGTTCTTCTTATAACAGTTGATTTACACCAGGGGTGTCCAAGATTTTTGGCAGGAGGGCCACATCATCTCTCTGACACTGTGTTGGGGACCAGGGGAAAAAAAGAATTAATTTACTTTTAAAATGTGAATACATTTACATAAGTATACATAAATGAATATATTAAAGTGAACTTATATGAATGAATGAAGGTTTTGCAATAGCTCAAGGCCTATAAAAGGCCTTGCACAAAGCAAGACTGGCCTTTCCGTTGCTGCCGCTACTGCATCACAGACATGAAACAGCAAGCAGTGGATGAAGCCCTCATCCCACAGCTCAGGTGTGAGGTCAAACAGTGAGGTCTCCCTCATGCTGAGAGCAGTTGCATCGGGCCAGTGCAGGCTCCAGCAAATCTCCAGAGGGCCAGAGGCTCATTGGAGACTGGGGGCTCCCTGAGGGCCGCATTGAGAGGCCTTGAGGGCCGCATGTGGCCTCAGGACCAGGGTTTGGGCACCCCTGATTTACACCATCAGTATACATTTATGCAAAATATCCCTACTTATCTTACTTACTTATCCCTTACTTATCCTTACTTGCTTATCTTACTTACTTACCTATCCCTATCCCTACTTATGGATAGGTTAGATTCTGGAAATCTGTTGTAACTTGAAACTGATGTAAATTGGACCAGGTGGTTCTTGCTGGCCAAGTGCTGTTGCACCTGTGTGGAAGCAGCAGTGAAGGACATATTGCACCTGGGTGAAAGTGTTGACTCAAACATCTGTAACTTGGGAAGTGTGTATATAGTTTTCAGCTTATAATCTTATAAGCAATTTATAATCTAAACTTTAGGCACTGTATATGCGTGGGAAAGAAACGGGAAAGAATAAAAATACAGAATAATGCAGTTACTTGTACTTAAGCTTCATTCTAGTTGAGGATGAAGAGTTAAGGGTCAAGAGGAGTTCTACAACAGTGTGCAATGTCTATATGTTACTGGGAGTGATTCCCACTGCAGGGGGTTCACTTCAGAATAAATATGTCCTGGATAACATTGGTAGGTGGTAGGGTGGGAGTCTTCAGCATGGAACTGTCAATCTTATCCCTTTCCAATCTTTCCAGCTCTTTTTTTGTACTGATTTTATTCTCTTTTGAAATTTTATACTGTATTTTTAACCCTTAGACTTCTAGGATCCACAGTAGCTGAACAGTCAACGATCTGTCTGAACAGTATGTTTGGCTTATTTGCTCTCTCTCTCTCTCTCTCTCTCTCTCTCTCTCTCTCTCTGTGTGTGTGTGTGTGTGTGTAAAAGTTCTGAAACTCTGCAAGTCTTATGGAGTCCAGCAAATACTCAGAAACTTCCATCATCTTGATAGGTTGTCTGGTTTCAGCTAAATCCTTTGAACATGTAAGACATGAGTTTAGCAATAGAGGGAATGATAGTTCTGCTAAAGGCTTCATGGAAGAGATTAATTTTGAGAAATGATCGGAAGGAGTCATGTTACATGAATTTGTTTTGTTTTAACAGTTAACTGGGAGACAGTTTGGAGAGCCAATACAACCAAGAAATTTGAGGTCCACACCAACATGAACAGCAATGTTGGACTGCTGCGAATCTTTCCAGGGATCACTGCTGCAGCGGTCAGTCTCCCAATTCATCTGAGGACGAAATCCTCACCTTGTGTTAGGCCTGCACAAGTCCCTTGTCCCTTGCGCCAGTCCAGGAGGGTTGCAAACATGCTGTAAACATGTGTTGGCTGGGTTGGCACAGGGATGCATGCTGGCCCACAGAGACTACATCCAGCCTCCGTGCTGACCTGGGGAGGGAAGCTTGGCCAATGCAGGGGTCTTGGGTGGCTGGGAAGGATGAGGAGGAGGTGCGAGGGAGGCATTCCAGGGTGGGCAGAGAGCATTCTAGGGGGCAGGCGGGCAGGGAGCAGGAGGCAGGACTGGAACCTGACAGTTTTGCCAAATCCCAACCTCGTTCCCTGAGCAGCGCGGAGCGGCTCCAAGTTGCTCCGTTCTCCTCGGACTTGTGCCATCTCCTGAGGTGGCGCAGGTCTGAGGAGACCAATTGGGCTGTGGTGGCTTACCTGGGGGTAAGGGAAAGGGTTTCCCCTTGCCGCTGTCTGAGCCACTTCTGGCCCCAGTCTTGTGCTGGATACAGCGCAGACCTCCTGGCCTGCCTGTTCCAACGCAAGATAGGATTGCACTGCACATTACTGAGAAACCCTATGATGAAAGTATAGTGTGGAAGTGTTGATTATGAATTAAGAGCAGGGAGAAAATACCCTGGTATTACTGAGCCACTTCCAGAATGGCTCTGTAATGCTGGTTTTCTTGGAGCTAGTTATATGTAGTTAGCACTCTCGCAACATTTGTTCAGATATGCAGAGAGGTTTTAAGTCAAAAATAGTAATGGGGCAGAATTTATCCAAGTGAAATATAAGTTGTTTTGTCTTATTAGTAACTTATGCTTTTACCTATCTTTGAGTCCATTTTCATCTGTTGAGACCAGGAGGGGGTGATTTGCACTGGAGAATATTGGAAAGAGTGAGTGTAGCTTAGCTGTTATACCACCCATTGATTTTCCCTCAGCTGTGGTTCCAGATTCATGTTTCTTTCAGAAACGGAGGAAAAATAGATTGGGGAGGAGGAACAGGAGCAAGTATGAAATGGTGGATGGAGGGAAACATTAAACAACCTTTCTATTTATTTGTAGCAAACTCAATCCTACCCTTGAACATTGCTTCTCAGAGAAGTAGTACACAGTGTTACACAGTCTGTGTTTTGTTTCTGGTTATTTTGTTTAATTCACTTCATGCAGGAGATGCTCATCTAAACATTATCTGTGGTGCCAGACGCCTGCCTGGAGAGCAGAGGGCCAGAGCAGTAACATGGCTATTCTACAGGACTGTGGCAAGTTGCCACAGATCCAAAGACCAGAAAGGCCACACTTTTCCTTGAATCATGTAATCACACCTCTCATTAATTCATGAATGCTGTATGCTCCAAATTTGAATGGATATCTATTTACTTCTTAAATATAAATGAAGTTTTCATGCCTCTGTAATGTGGATGAAGCCTTTCAGTTCCAAATCCAGCATATTTGGTGTGACCAGAGCCATCACCTGCCTCAACTCCTTTGTTTGGAGAAAATAATTTTTGTTAAACAGTTTTGTCCCCCTAAGGGTCTTCACCAACCTTATAATTAAGCTTAATCAAGGAGTCACGCTAACAAGCCAGTGGACTCCCTGAGCACTACTGAAGCAACTGAGCCAATGCTGGCTGGTCAGGTAACCCTGTGGGTTGTGTTACCTTGTGGGTTGTGCTGGTCAGTTAACCTTGTGGGTTGTGCTACCTCCCCTCTAAAGAAAGCCAACTTGTCTGCCTTGCCTGGCTCCCTTCCAGGTTACTGTCTCTTTGCGTGTTAAGGGCTTGCTTCATAGCTATCTTTCTTTCTATGAGACCCCCCTTTTGCCGAAAGAGACTTGCTCAGTCATCCCTTTGCCATGATGACACCTGCAATTCAGCAAAAACAAACAGAATAGGTAACATAAGAGCCCTGCTGGATCAGGCCAAAGACGCATCTAGTCTAGTTTCCTTTATTTCACAGTGACCCACCAGGTGTTTTAGAGAGCATACAAGACAACAAAATATTTGTATTCAGTTGCCACTCCCTTGCATATGGCGTTGAAAGATAGGCCTGCACAAGTCCCTATTACTTTAGCCTACTTCTAAAACCAGATTTATGCCTATACCCATTGTGGCTTGTAACCTAAGATGGATTTTTCCTCCATAAAATCTGTCCAATTCCCTTTTAAAGGCATCTATGCCAGACAGCATGCCACATTCTGTGGCAAGGAGTTCCATAGATTAATTATACGCTGAGTAATTTGGTCCATGGCATGGCCTCACCAAAGACCCACCAACACCCCATTATTTTCATTTGTCTCATGTGAAGTCTGGTTGATTGCATGCTTTATGTTCGTTATCTTTCTTCTCTGTGAGTGCTCTGTGGTATTTTGTGCATATTAACAGTAGATTTCCACTATATAGATTAAGTGTTTTTGAAGTACCTAAGTTAGATCCAGTTTGAACCTCTTTAGGAAATGTTTGTGCGCCTTCACTCCATCTCCTTTTTCTCTTCACTGTGCAGTTATGCCATTGGCTATTATGCTGGGTCCCTGCACACAGTTGTCGTGTGCATGTTATGTGTGCTTTAAAGAGCACTACTGGTAGCAACAGGAGGGTGGTATAAAGTATAATTTTGTTTTGGTTGAGCAATATATCTTGATTTCTCTGGAAGACTGGAAGAAATTGGATTGGAAGATTAGACTGACAGATTAGAAGGGCATATTGCACATGTTGGAGTCATGTTATTTGTTTATTTCCTGAATCCACTATCCTTCTGATGGTATATACATTTGTAAATACATTTTCATTATTGAATCTTTAATTATTGAATCTTAGTAGTTAGAGCTGAGGGAAAGGAGCAGGGTCATTTGGAACTCTGTTATTCTGTGTGTAGTCAATGCCAGTTAATAGCTGACTTTTTAATACGGAGTTCTTTGTGTGTCCTCCAGCTGTTGCCCTTTTCCCATTTATGTAGATTAATCATGCAGACTAATGTATGTAGATTATGTGCACCCCTCATGTTTTTTTCTTCATTGTGGCTGTCAAGCTGATCAAGTTGTCCATCCTGGTACAACCAATAACTGCTCGTGCATCTTTTCTGTTTATCTGTTCTACGGTTTTTATAAGAATATATAAATATATTTCTAGCCCACCATACCCCAGGGATGTGAGACAGGTAATAATAGGTAGTATGTACTAGCTTACAGAGCATAAATTAAACTGCATTTGGATTTTTGAGCAGGGATGGGAACTTGAGTCCGGGACGTGAAAATCAGCGTTTTTCACTGACTCATGTACATTCGAGTAAGCTGTGCTGATGACTTGGGAATTGACTTGAGTCTGAGGCCCCTGACTTGACACTCAGTCCCCATGCATGCAGACTTGAGTCTGTGTGTCTGTTTTCTTGGCATGAGGGAAGGGTTAATATTTGCTTTGGCATCTGAGTAGGGGAAAGGGAGGCGGGAGCAGGCTGTCTTGCCCATTTCTGAAGGAACCAGTGATCATTGGATAAAGCAGGGGTGTCCAAAGTTTTTGGCAGGAGGGCCACATCATCTCTCTGACACTGTGTTGGGGGCCGGGGAAATAAAGAATTAATTTACGTTTAAAATTTGAATAAATTTACATAAGTTTACATAAATGAATATATTAAAGATGAACTTATATGAATGAATGAAGGTCTTGCAATAGCTCAATGCCTATAAGAGGCCTTGCAAAAAGCAAGGCTGGCCTTTCCTTAGCTACCGCTGCTGCATCACAGATGTGAAAGAGCAAGCAGTGGAGGGAGCTCTCATCCCACAGCTCACACGAGAGGTCAAACAGTCTCCCTCACGCTGAGAAAAGTTGCATTGGGCCAGTGCGGGCTTCAACAAATCTCCGGAGGGCCAGAGGCTCATTGAAGACTGGGGGCTCCCTGAGGGCCGCATTGAGAGGCCTTGAGGGCCGCAAGTGGCCCCCGGGCCGGGGTTTGGGCACCCCTGGGATAAAGGATGGGAGGTCTGATTTCTTCCCTTGGAATTGGCTGAAGAAGCCCAGGCAGGGGGAGGAGGCAGGGAAGCTGGGGAGAGGCTGTTGGCAGCGATCAGGCTTTCCAACCACATGACTCCTGTGAGTTTTGTTGGCTGCAATCCTAACCACACTTTCCTGAGAGTAAGCACCATTGAACAAAATAGGACTTACTTCTGAGTAGACCTGGTTAGGATTGTTACTTGGGAGGAGGAAGCCTCATTGAATGACCGGTGCAAATGGACTTACTTCTGAATAGAGCTGCAAAGGATTGGATTGGGTTTTGAGTTGAGTCGCAGGGGAACAGGGACTTGCGACTCAACTTAAGTCTCACCTGACTTGCTCATCCCTGCTTTCTGGTGAAACACTGGATAGAAATGCATGCATGAATGAACAAACTATATTACATATTGCCTGTCAACCTAATAAGGTGGATCTCATTTTTTCCCTAAGTCTTCCAATTGCTAGCTTTTTCTGATGACCTTGTATTTGAAAGGGGGGAAAAAACCTCCTAGAGAAAATCAAATTTTGATCACAGTAAATGTTTTTGAACTACAATTGTTTATCTTATTTTTCTTTCATGCAGGTGAAGGCCTTTCTTCAGAGTCCAATGGAAGGGGTTGTACTTGAGACCTATGGGAGTGGAAACGCTCCTAATAACCGTCCAGATTTGCTAGATGAGCTGAAGAAAGCAACTGATAACAGTGTTGTGATTCTGAATTGTACCCAGTGTCTGCGAGGAACTGTTTCTTTAGTCTATGCTACAGGAAAGGTGAAGCAAATTATCTTGCAGTTATGCTTTAAATTTTGATGGACAGCCTTTCATTGTTACCTCTCAGAGATTCTTGATATGGTGTGTCAAAAAGGCTCAAAGTGGCTGGCAGAATTAATGTCTGGTCAGCTGATCTAATTAGATGAATGGGATGAGATACAGGCTTGAGTGATAGCGCCTAGTCTTAGGGCTGTATCAGATCAGATATTTAGTGCTGTTCTTTTCTATTATGCCCCATTTTGCTCCAAAGTTGGCAAGCCACTCCTACCAGTCTGTTGCTTGGAAGCTGGGCATTTATGCCAATTTAATATTTCAGTCTTTGAGTTGCAAAGCTAGACCTGTTGTTTGCCTTTACCTTTTAATTAAAAGGCCACATCTTAGTAATATACATATATAATTATTTTTTTTATAATAATGCTGATTCACTTATTTTATTATGTCTTGACTTTTCCTAGAAGTGTTTTGGTACAGAGATCTACTCTAGGAAAATCTGGAGGATGTTCTGAGGGCCAGAGAGGTTGAATGAATGACCCCATTCATTCATTTATTCACTCATCTAAATTCCATCTCTAATTTATCTATATAAATTTTATATTTAAATTTTTTTCTAGCCCTCAACACCATGCCAGATATTTGATGCGGCCCTCTGGCCAAAAAGTTTGGAGACCCCTGTTCTAGAGCATGTATATAATCTGTGTGGGTAACAAACCATGTTTCGGAAAATGGCTGACCACCTAAGGACCATTTTCCGCATTGTGTGGCAACAAACCTAGGTTTGTAATTGAGCATAGCCACCAAACTAATCCTAACTGCTTGATGTGTACACTTGTATATACATTTGTCAGATTCATACTACTGAGTTTAGTGTGGCACCCATGGTTATCTCTCCTTCTCCATTTCACCACACAACTACCCTTTGAGGATGATTAGGATCAAGAGACAGGCTCAGGGTTGCCCAGTGGGTTTCATGGCTGAGTAAGGATTTGAACCTGGTTCTCCCCACATCTAGTCCAACCACTTCACCATGCTGGCTTACCTACAGCACAAACCTGTATGTGTCTTTTCAGAAGTAAGCCCCATTGAGTTCAATGGAACTTCCAGTTAAATATATTTAGGATTGCAGCCTTAACAAGGCAACCTTAGAGTTCTGATTCAAAAGCACAATAAGATTATATTATCTCATTTACAGTCTCAAATTTTATCCCCACAATCTTGCAACATTCTTGCAATCTTGTATACTTGCAACATTCTCTGCTTTGTAAACAGTCACAAAACATAATACTAAAATGCTTCATCTACAAAAATGCATTGATGTTTCAAGCTGCTTTTTCTTTGCCAACAGACTCTTATGGATGCAGGAGTAATTCCAGGGGCGGATATGACACCGGAAGCAGCTCTTGCCAAGCTGTCCTATGTCCTGGGTAAACCTGGACTTAGCTTGGCTGAGAAGAGACGGGTAAAATGTCTTTATCTTCTGAACTTTTAGAATACTAGCTAATTTTTCCATTTAAAGAATTTTTGATGTTTTCTTTGTGCATGAACTTCCCTCCATGAATACTCAAGAAAAGGGTTGGATGGAAAATAGGCCCCATTTATTGAAATACATGCCAATCAGGATACTGCAAACTCATCAGCTAGTCCCATCTCCAGAGAATCCTTCCTTTAAAATGGGCACCTACCTTGAAGGAGACAGCATGCTACTGTCTGTTCCTGTGACTCAGAGCTACCTATCATCTGCTGTTGATCCTAACTTCTCTACATCCAACCTCCAAAGGAAGTCAAGGAAGTTGAATTGCAGTGCTTCCCACAAACCTGATGGTCTTTGAGGTTGACTTAGAAATCCAAACCTGAGGGATTACCAGCCAACATCCCCAGGCCAGACAGCCTCTTGAGATATGTTCTGGTTCCTCTTAAGACTCTTGCTTAACTCAGGGTGCACACCAAAATCCTATTCCTCCTCTGTGTCCCATACTATATCTGCCAGTTGTGTCTGACCAGGCTAAGTACACCACACCTTTAAAAAAAATCTCGGGTAAGCAAAAAATGATATGGTTCGTCTGGCTCCAGGTTTGGATGACATGTTCAAATGACCCTAATTGCTATGCAGTGAAGGGTGTGAGCATGCGCATTCCACTCTTCCTCTCATTGCTGCATTCCATCTTGCATAATTTCATGGGGGTTGTTCACCTGAACTGCCCCTCATGCAGTTTAAAAATGATATTAATGTAGTATTCATCCAAACTGCCTTCACATGAAATTATACCGTGGCGGGTTGGTTTGCAGTATATCAGGAGGGGGGCACTCTTCCCCATGTGATGTGGAGGGGCTGACAGATATAGTTATCAAGAACTGTACTTTTCCAAGGTGTCCAAATGTGTGGAGAGAGCCCCACATGTATGTGCATGCATAGGCTCCATACAGATAGCCAATTGAATAGGTCAGCATTGGGGGGTATAGGACCAGTCACTGTGACTGCGCCCCCCCTGGAATGTTCAGTGTATACAGTTTGAATGCCTGCATAGGACTACCTTTAGCCTTGGATTCTGTAAACTTGGTTCCCAACTGGCTTGCTATTTTTTTTTCTTCCCTTCCAGATGTTAAGTGAGAATTTGAGAGGCGAAATGACAGTTGTGCCAATAGGATCCCAGATCACCCTCAAAGACAGCAAGTTTATCCAAGGGATTGCAAAATACCTGTATGTCAGCTGCAAGGAGGTACCTGTTCAAACTTCAGTTGTAAAAGCAGGGAACCCATTTCAATAAAAAGTGTTTAAATGGCAAACAGATTTAACAAACATAAACAGGGCATTAGGGCTGTCTTGTGATTGTTTTCCTGTGTGAAGCCATGAATGCAAAGTATACTTTTAACCATTTCATGTCACAATTCTATATTAAATTTACTTTTGACTTTTTAAATCCTGCCTTTTTTTGAGGATTCAGCACATGTTAAGACTAGCACCCTAAATATATATTGTGTTGCATAAAAATTATGTTTGAAATGAGGTGGGTGGTGACTGATGAATGGATGAAATCCTGTTCAGTTTTCCAGCACTGATGTAGCCGTGTCAAGGGGGCATGACATCCTGGGTGGTGGGGGTTCAGGGAGGCCTCCTCAAGGTAATGGAATGTTTGTCACCTTACCTTGGGGCTGTGCTGAGACTGCAGAGATGGAGATGGTTGGCAACTTTCAGTCTCGAAAGACTGTGGTATAAACCTGCAGCATCCGGTATTCCCAGGTGGTCTCCCATCCAAGTACTAACCAGGCCTGACCCTGCTTAGCTTCTGAGATCAGAGTTGGAAAGGTTGGGCCCTTATTGGATTTTAACCTGAATTTTTTTGTTGACTACTGTGTTGCCTCTTCAGTTTTTATATTGTTGTAGCCTTCTGTCGTTTTCTGTTTTATTGTTTGCCTTTATGCTAATTTTGTTCGGTTTATGTAAGTTGCTTGGGAGAAGTGGTGTATTTTAAAATGAATGAATACAGTTGCTGGAACAATTTAAATACAGAATTGGAAAAGAGATGACTTACAATTTTATAGAATTGCAAGGAATCTAATCCAACCTCTTGCTATAAGGTAACTCAGACCGGTTTATGCCACAAGCAGACTGTTTTAGATAACTCACACAAGTGAGCCAAGCTTAATGTAGGCATAACATGGCATACGTAGGCATAATGAGATATGAAAATGTAGTTACTAATAGAATGTTTACTTTCTCAGGAGCTAGCAGCTGTTAGAGATGCTTTGACTCCTGCTTTGGCCTGTGCAGCTGCAAAAGCCAGTGACTTGGATGCCTTAAAAGTTTTACAGAACATGGTAAAAATATCTTATTTATTGTGTTTTATATTTTTATTTGAACCCTGGGCATGAACAAACCCTATGTGTTGAGTTAACTCAATTGTTACATGCTTTAATAATATTTTTAAAGCACTTTCTGAAAATTTTTTTTAATAGGGTGGAAATCTGAGTTCTGGAGATTATGATGGCCGAAGTCCACTTCATGTTGCATCCTGTGAGGGCAACTTGGAGATAGTTGAACACCTACTGATGTCTGGTGCCACTGTATATGCCAAAGACCGATTTGGAGCTACTCCACTGTTGAATGCTATCAAGTTCAGGTACTTTTAAACAATGCATTTTTATATCCCACTTTATATCCCACATTTATATCCCACTCAAAGAATAAGACTTCTTAGGCCACTTTATAGAAATCCAGCTCTTTTTTTAATGCTGCGTTTGAAAGGGGTGGTCGAATGAAGTGACCAGCTCCAATCAGGTAACTTGATGACATCATTAAAGTGAACTTATATACTCGTAGTTCACAACCACATGTTGCTCACTGCCTGTTGCTTGAGTGAGCCATTCATTGGGAGTTCAGAGAAGAACACCCACTTGCTCACCTGTGAGTGCAGTGAATGAGGATTCCTTAAACCATTTGTGCCCAACGTTGCATATACGCAACAGGAACCAAATGTGTACGCCTGTGGGCCTAGCAAAAATGGGTTAAGGTATGGAGTGTTGACCTAGATTATGGACAGGGATCTTTTGTTGCTTTATCTGCCAAGTGGCGCCAGTCAGCCAACCTGCAAACCTCCCCAGTTTAAGGAAGCAAAGTGTTGTGTGTGGGCTGAGAGTTTGAATACCATGTCAGCTCCATCTGCTGGGTGATAATAGTTACTGCATGTCTTTGGGGAATTGTTTCCAGCCAAGCTCAGACTTTCTACATCAGCTTCCTTGTACTTTCCTGTCCATTTGGTTAATTCCTTTTTTCCTTTTGGAGTTTTAATAAACTTGTTACATTTTGTTCCTTTGCCTACCTAGTCCATGTTCATGAGTAACTCAGTGAATTGCCACATCCCTTCGCCCTGCAGATGCCATTGTGAGTTTGGTTTTTAATAAGAACTTCTGAGGTACAGTGCTTTCAGAGAGGGGAGGTTCCCAATAGCCCTCCTCTGCCTGGTTTCTTTAGGATTGCGGCAGTGGATAAAAACCACCGAACCTTTTCCCTGTTCAGCTACTGAAGGGGTAATGTAAAGGGGTATGTGTGTGCTGGCCACTAGGAACTACTCCCTTTGGTCAACCAGCCTTTCCCTGGGAGCCCCTTTACCTTCATAGCTGTATGTTAGTCCAGCAATCCTGTCAGAACTGTCTTTCCCTGAGGATCACTTTTTTTTTTTTACATACCATTCAAGTAAGGACTTCCTTCTTAAGAGTGGGTGCTTTAATAGTTATTCTGACTCCAGATGGGGCCATGACTCCTAAGGTTGTAGATTAATATTTTGTGTTGCAGAGATAAGTCATAAAATCATTTGGCAGACAATCATAATAGCAACTATGACAATTAGATGGCTAACCAAGTTATTCAGATACAAGGATCTCTTAAAATTCCCCAGAGCAAATCAAACAGTCTTGCTGCTGAACAAATATGGCCCTCGTCCAGCACACCTATGCAAGATGTTCCTGCAAACTGCTATGAGTGTGTGTGTGCATTTTAACCACACCCAGTGACTGCCTGAGGAATTTCACATGAGTTTGTTATTCAGATTCTTTTGCTTTACCACTCCCATAAGAGATTCCTGCTGGGACTCTCGATCTTTTTAAAGCTGCCAAAAAGAGAATTGGAAGAGGGAAATGAAATTATGCTTTGGTTCAGCCACATGCTGGTGTCAGGTTGCGAGGACAAACTAAATCAGTTGTCAGTTCTGTAGTGATAGCTTCAGGCCTACTCTGCCAACATACTTCATTGCAAAGTTTAGATGGAAATGGATGACTGGAAACCTATCACGTTAGCAGAACTACTGTTGTTTCAGGTGCAGCTGGATTGTGGAATTCTGCATGAAAAGGGGATTGCTCGTATTTTAGTTCTACAAGTACAGTCATTTAATAACATTAGGGTGATGAAAAAAAATAACTTAGGGTGCAATCCTAACCCCTTATGTCATTGATTTCCAGCACTAGCATAGTGGTAACAATGGGACATGTGCTGCATCCTGCAGTTGGGAATCACTCACGGAAGCCTCCTCATAGTAAGGAAATGTTTGATCCCTTACCTCAGAGCTGCATTGTCTTTATGTCAGTTCTGGAAAGCACTGACATAAGGGGTTAGGATTACGCCCTCAGTGATCATGCAATCTAACCCTTTATCCTAAAGCAGGACCTCTTCATACATAAAAAAGTCTGACGGTTTTATTGATGAAGGATATAGAATGAATGCACTTGATCAGAAAGATATCGTGGCTATAGTGTACTGTTCATTTTTGTGTCTCTAACACAAAACCACATTTTGGTCAAGAAATTTGGCCCTTAATCTCTCATTCTCCAGGTCAGAGGTGGGTAAACTTTAGATTTGTATAATATGCGGTGGTTTTTCTAGAATCCTGAGGTCCACCAAACAGACACCAGTGCAGAACAGTAATTCAGCAATTCAGAATAGTAGTACAAGGTGGCCCTTGGTGTCCATGGGCGTTTCATTCCAGGAACTCCTGTGAATACAGAAATCTGCAGATGTTCAAATTCACGGATTTTTGGGGGCCCCAAAACCCCAAAACCCAACTGTGCTGCTATCTGGTCTGAAGTCCTTCTAAGGCCTTCAGAGGGTTGAAAAGTACAACTTATGGTTTTCAGCCAAAAACTGGAAGTTGTGCTTTTTACCCCTCCAGACCCAAGTGGAACATGGCTCTGGCTAGGTTCTGAGGGCTACAGGTCGCCCATCCCGTGGGTTTAGAACCTGTGGCTAGTCAAATCTGCAGGTACTAAACCTGCGGATACTGAGGGCTGCCTGTAATTCTAAGGGCATATACTTAGAGTTAAGGAACAGAGCACATCTGAGCATTTGTTAATTCAATGAATTTGTTTCAATACAAGAACTAAGCTCATGCAAACATCTATTGGTTTTCCCCCCTTGGCTTTCTTAGGACCCAATCCTGTCCAATTTTCCAGTGCCAGTGCAGCCATGCCAACAGGGTGTGTGCTTTATCCTATGGTTGGGGGGGCTGTCATGAAAGCCTCCTCCAAGGTAAGGGAACATATGTTTCTTCATCTTAGGGCTATATTGTGGCTGCGTTGGTGCTAGAAAGTTAGATAGTGCACCTAGTCTCAGCAGCCTAATTTTTTCTTCTGTGGTGGGAGAGAATCTTCTTGTCACTATTCTAAATGGTTGGGAGTCAGGCACCATTGGTGTGCTATTGCAAATCACCCAGATATATCCTGATCTACCTTATGTCTACCTACACTTCAGACAGTAATGTACCACAAGCCAAAAAAAGCAGTATTGGGCAAATTGCACCATGCTGTTAAGGTATCTGTAGTACAGATGTATCTTCGGCAAGATGTACTCAAACACCTAATGCAAGAGATCATACCAAGTCCAATGTCCCCCTTCTTGCTTGCCGTAAGTATGTTTACCTAGTCCAAGGCAGAATAATTCACATACATCAGCCTCCTTTACTGCAACAGTTTAACCCACATAATTCATATAATAGTGTGTTGGGAGCAAGTAAGATCCACCAAGCCAAGGTGCCTGAAGAGTAGGCTGCTTGCAGTGACTCTCAAAAAGGGAACCAAACCACATACTAAGGAATTTTAAACACTTTCTGAATTAAAATTAGAGCTGTGTAAGATCTCCCACACTCATCCTGGACTAATTTTTGAAATTTTCCAAGCTTATTTTTTCCAGTCAAGACTCAGAAAAAGAACTCCATCTTATAGCTCCATTACAAGAAACAGAAGGTGAATTGAGGAGCAAAAACTGAGGGTGGGGAAGCCAGCCCTCCCCACGAAAGACTCATTCTTTTTGCCCATGCAGCCTTTGCGGTTGCTTCCTATTTAATGTAATAGATCAACAGAGCCCCATTACAGTAAATAGGGGAAACTGGAATTTTAAAAAATCTGACTTCATCAAACAATTCAGGAGCTTGTAAAGTTTTCCTCTTGATTGAGGAGGTGTTAATGAGCCCCCAAGTTTGTTTCTGAGTCTGGCTCAGGAAAATTTCACCAGCATCTCTAATTAAAATAGGGAGGCACACCTCAGTTCTGGGTGTCCCTCCTTTGAGGACAGGTAATTGTGCTGTATCTCTATATATAGAGAGTTACTGAAGAACCCAATCAAGTTTGTTGCAGCAAGATGGCAGAAATACCTGCTCTCAGCAGAGGCTGTGAAACAAGCCAAGGCTGGAGCAGTGAATCATGCTGAAATGCAGTGGGTAGCTCCTCTGTGGCTTCATGCCTTGGCCACACCAGAGTCTGTCTTTATTTCTTATAGCACACAGCTCAGGAATGACTACTGCATGGAAATGTAATGTGTGCATGTAGGAGCCCTTTCACTATCAACCTTTGTGCATTGGTTGGGTCCAAAGATGATTCTAGAGATCCTGAATTAGTAGCCTTAGAGCCCAATCCTGAACTTGGTGCTCTGGTTTTCCGCCAGAGCACACTGTTGCAAATGTACTTTAAGGCATGTCTGCGAGGCTTACCGCTGGGCCAGAGCCCGTGCTAGCTCAGTGCTGGCCAGCACTGGGCTAGTGCCAGGCGGGTGTCCGTGCTCCGCTGCTCAGCAGTCTCACGAACTGCTGAGGCGCAGCATGGTAAGCAGGGGCGGGGAGGAGGCATGATGGGGAGGAGGCGTTCCGGGGAGGGGGGAGGCAGGCAGAGGGTGGAGAGAGGGTGGGGAAGAGGCGTGACGGGGAGGCGGGAGGTGGAGAAAGGGTGGGCGGGAGGGAGGTGGGTCCGGTGGATCCTGACCGTTCGTGGAGGGCTCGGCGGTAAACTGAGTGAAGGTTGGCGGTAAACTGAGTAGCCCCATTGTGGGGCTGCTTCCCTTACCCGAGAGAAGGGGACGAAAGTAGCCCGAGGTGGTAGCCTGAGGCGCACAGGATCCGGCGTCTGCCGTTTTCTGTGCCGCCGAAGCTGGGCGCCCCGGGCAGCTCAGGATTGGGCTGTTATTCCTGATCTTGTTTAAGTCAGAGTCTAACAAACAACCAAGTATACCAGCTGGAGGGTCCAGCTGAAGCTTCTGAGTTGCAGCAACTCCTCAGGGTCTCAGACAGAAGTTTTTTCTCATCACGTCTTATTTGAAATTACAGAATCTAGGACTTTCCTGCATGCAAAGCCTTTGCTTTACCATGGAGTTAGATTTCTTCTCCATCATGGAAGCATGATGACAGAAAAAATCCAGAAGTAAAATGATAATCTTCAGATCAACTCACAAGTTGGGAAATGTAGGAAAACTGTGAGATGCAGATTCGGCCTGCACAAAGTGCATCAGAACATGTAAGATGCAACTTTTGTATTATGTGCTCAATTTCCTCTTAATCCTTCCCTCACCAGAAAGAGTGTGGGAATTAAGTGTTACACCAGGTGCATGTTGCATTATTGGTGTGGTAAAGGATACATGAGCAGGCCTGCATCTCATCACATGTACTGTGGTGGCCTCCACTGGTAAAGAAGAAAGGTGTCAAAGTTATCTTGCATCTGCAAATACATTAATTTTAGGAGGCTTAAGGTCAAGAAGTGAAGCCACTTCTTGTCCTGACTCTTTAGAAATCTAATGCTCTGCTCTCTCCAGTATGTTATGCAGTGTTTGAAGTTTGTAATCTCTGCTGTAAAAGATCAGTGCAGTTTTTCTCTCAAAGGAAGTGAAAATAAAAAAGAATGAAGCCATTCAAGTTTAGGTGTGGGTTCCACCTGTTATTCTTTAAGACACTGGTGGGAAATACAGTTGCAGCCCCCTTCCCTGTAAACCTCCCACACATTTTTAACTTTGCTAATGTAAGTGAGCCCATGAAAACTCATTTTAACCCATTTCTGCCCAGCCCACAGGTGTATACAGTTGATCCCTATTGCATATATGCAATGTTGGACAGAAATGGCTTAAAGCATATGCAGGATTAAATGGCATCAGTATAGAAAGGTATAGGGTCTACTCACAGCATAATATAACATATATATAACATTGCAGAGTTTGTGTGGGTTGAGGTTCTGAAGCAACATTACTGTAGCATCATTACTGGAGAAGCTTGTGGGCTGGGAAGCCAGGAGGGTTGAGTGTGTTGAGGAACTCCATGGGGTAGTGGATCGCATCATCAGTTTGCACCACAGACGCCATTTCTACCCCTTCAAATGACTTAGGTAGGGTGTCATTAATGACAGCAGCCTTATCGTTTTTGGGGGTTGTGAGGTCGAGCCAGTGCCTTTCCCTAACTCTCCTCTCTCTGGAACATAGGGATAAGCAGAGCAAGGGCTGGTGATAGCACATGTTCTCAGGAGAAAGGCCTGTCAAAATGTTAGGGTAGCAGAACTTCACATTGAGCCAGAAGTACACTTCATTTTACTGTTCAGAGTAAACACTATTTTTCTGTTATTTTACTGCTACTCCCCCTTGCCATATCAGCTTAAAAAGGGTTAATTTAAAAGGGCTGACCAGGCCTCAGTTGCTGTGTAGGCCACAGGCTTCTCTCAGGTGGTAGCATGGGGGAAAATCAGGGTTCTATAATTCACCCTGAATTTAGATTCACCCCTTTAGGGGTTGATTAGGGTGAAATCCTGAATTATGTTTTTAAGCATTTGTATGGGTAACCCTTGTAAGTGGAAACCAAGTCGATATCTCATCAGGCCTAAGAGATATTGAGGAATCTGTGAAAACACATTTTTACCCCTTTTCACTCCCTTAAGGGTTGAATTTTTAAAATATCTTCTTAGTGGGTCCTTATGTAATGCAAGGAATTTACTCCCCGAATTTCATGTTTCTGGGTCCAGGTGTTCAGGCTGGGCATTGATTATGTACAGGTGGTGTCTATATAACGAAATCCCCGGATCGCCCCACCTCTGTCCTCTGAACATGACTGGAGCTGTGCTCCAGTTGCATTTGGAGGCCCTGCTGAGGGCAGGGTTGGCCATGTGCACCCTCCCTGATCCTCTCAGAGGCCCTCAGAAGGGCCTTTGAACACGATCATTAGGAAAGGCATTGAGAATAAGACAGCTAATATTGTAGTGCCATTGTACACATCGATGGTCAGGCCACACCTGGAGTATTGCGTCCAGTACTGGTCCCCACATCTCAAAAAGGATATAGTGGAGATGGAAAAGGTGCGAAAGAGAGCAACCAAAATGATTACTAGGCTGGGGCACCTTCACTATGGGGAAAGGCTACAGCATTTGAGCCTCTTCAGTCTAGAAAAGAGGCGCCTGAGGGGGGGACATGATTGAGACATACAAAATCATGCAGGGGATGGACAGATAGAGATGCTCTTTTCCCTCTCACATAACACCAGAACTAGGGGACATTCATGAATGTTGAGTGTTGGGAGAGTTAGGACAGACAGAAGAAAATATTTCTTTTCCCAGCATGTAATTAGTTTGTGGAACTCTTCGCCACAGGATGTAGTTATGGCATCTTGCCTGGATGCCTTTAAGAGGGGATTGGACAAATTTCTGGAGGAGAAGTTCATTACGGGTTACAAGTCATGGTAGGTATGTGTAAGCTGTTGGTTTTAGAGGCAAGCTGCCTCTGATTGCCAGATGCAGGGGAGGGCACTGGGATGCAGATTGTGTCTTGTGTGCTTCCTGGGGTATTGGTGGGCCACTGTGAGATACAGGAAGCTGAACTAGATGGGCCTTTGTCCTGATCCTGCAGGGCTCTTCTTATGTTCTTATGACTGGACGCAAGACCTGTGATGAGGTAACACTGTGGGTCCTGAATCCGCAGATAAAAAGGTCCTACCTGTGTGTGTGTGTGTGTGTGTGTGTGTGTTTTCTGGCTTCGACTGCCTTAAAATTGTCAAAAGCATATTACAAAGTATTTAAAGACACTAGTCTTCCATTAGGATTCACAGGGAGAAATGTAACCATCAGTGAATATGCATCAGTGAACCATCAGTGAATATGCAGCAGTCCTTAATATAAGAAATGACCTGACTTTGAATATAAAGGGCTATACATTTTTTAAAAAATCCAAAGTATTCATTTCCCCCCCACTTGTTCTTGCTTTTAACCCATCTTTGTCAGATCCACAGGTATACACATTTGGTCCCTGTTGCATATATGCAACATTGGGCAGAACGGCTTAAAGCCAGTAGACAGATATATTTTACAAGGGCTGATTCATTTCTTCAGCATTTTGAAGACAATTTCAAAACTAGAATATTAAATAAACACTTATCAGGTCAGAAAGTATTGTTATTAGCAGTATTTAAAATATTTATATACTGCAGTCTAACAAAAAAGTTGAGAGAACGATTCTTAAATTCTGTCTTCTCTCCTGCTGTAGCCTTATACCTGAGGTAACCTGAGGTATTCAATCTGTGTGTCGGGCCTCCCTAGGGAGGCATGGGTAGCTTCCAGGGGCATCATGAGGCATCTGGGGGAGAGAGGTGGCTATAGCTGCTCAGCTCAGCTGCACTTGCAGCCTCCAGACTTGCTGCTTTTCTGCGGCTGTGAACGAGGTGGGTGGGGCAGTGTGAGGTGGGGAGGGCGTGTGAAACATGTTGGGGGGAGGTGGGAGAGAAGGCTGGCTGGGCAGCTTCAGAAATGCTGCATCTCAGCAGCACAGAGTGCGCTCCTGGCAGGCTTCAGACTTAGAGGGAAGAATAAGTACAGGCAGCGCAGCGCTTTCCTCCACTTGGGAAGGAGGGAGCCCAGCCTGCTCTTAGTGGGGGTGTGTGTGTCCAAATGCCCCAGCCTGCATTCCTCTGTCTTGCCTGGGGGGAATATGTGTGGCAGCTGCATGTTGGGGTGTATGTGTGTGAGCATGCCCCCATCCACTTTGGGGGTGAGTTGTAATCTTGCTCAGTGTGGCTGCAATCCTATCCACACTTTCCTGGGAGTAAGCCCCATTGACTCAAATGGGACTTACTGCTGAGTAGACCTACATAGGGGTGGGGTCTTTGTCAGTTTAACCAGGGATCTTAAGAACATAAGAACATAAGAACAGCCCCACTGGATCAGGCCATAGGCCCATCTAGTCCAGCTTCCTGTATCTCACAGCGGCCCACCAAATGCCCCAGGGAGCACACCAGATAACAAGAGACCTCATCCTGGTGCTCTCCCCTACATCTGGCATTCTGACTTAACCCATTCCTAAAATCAGGAGGTTGCGCATACACATCATGGCTTGTACCCCATAATGGATTTTTCCTCCAGAAACTCGTCCAATCCCCTTTTAAAGGCGTCTAGGCTAGACGCCAGCACCACATCCTGTGGCAAGGAGTTCCACAGACCGACCACGCGCTGAGTAAAGAAATATTTTCTTTTGTCTGTCCTAACCCGCCCAACACTCAATTTTAGTGGATGTCCCCTGGTTCTGGTATTATGTGAGAGTGTAAAGAGCATCTCCCTATCCACTCTGTCCATCCCCTGCATAATTTTGTATGTCTCAATCATGTCCCCCCTCAAGCGTCTCTTCTCTAGGCTGAAGAGGCCCAAACGCCGTAGCCTTTCCTCATAAGGAAGGTGCCCCAGCCCCGTAATCATCTTAGTCGCTCTCTTTTGCACCTTTTCCATTTCCACTATGTCTTTTTTGAGATGCGGCGACCAGAACTGGACACAATACTCCAGGTGTGGCCTTACCATAGATTTGTACAACGGCATTATAATACTAACCGTTTTGTTCTCAATACCCTTCCTAATGATCCCAAGCATAGAATTGTCCTTCTTCACTGCCACCGCACATTGGGTCGACACTTTCATCGACCTGTCCACCACCACCCCAAGATCTCTCTCCTGATCTGTCACAGACAGCTCAGAACCCATCAGCCTATATGTAAAGTTTTGATTTTTTGCCCCAATGTGCATGACTTTACACTTACTGACATTGAAGCGCATCTGCCATTTTGCTGCCCATTCTGCCAGTCTGGAGAGATCCTTCTGGAGCTCCTCACAATCACTTCTGGTCTTTACCACTCGGAAAAGTTTGGTGTCGTCTGCAAACTTAGCCACTTCACTGCTCAACCCTGTCTCCAGGTCATTTATGAAGAGGTTGAAAAGCACCGGTCCCAGGACAGATCCTTGGGGCACACCGCTTTTCACCTCTCTCCATTGTGAAAATTGCCCATTGACACCCACTCTCTGCTTCCTGGCCTCCAACCAGTTCTCAATCCACGAGAGGACCTGTCCTCTAATTCCCTGACTGTGGAGTTTTTTCAGTAGCCTTTGGTGAGGGACCGTGTCAAACGCCTTCTGAAAGTCCAGATATATAATGTCCACGGGTTCTCCCGCATCCACATGCCTGTTGACCTTTTCAAAGAATTCTATAAGGTTTGTGAGGCAAGACTTACCCTTACAGAAGCCATGCTGACTCTCCCTCAGCAAGGCCTGTTCGTCTATGTGTTTTGAGATCCTATCTTTGATGAGGCATTCCACCATCTTACCCGGTATAGATGTTAGGCTGACCGGCCTATAGTTTCCCGGGTCCCCCCTCTTTCCCTTTTTAAAAATAGGCGTGACATTTGCTATCCTCCAATCTTCTGGTACCGTGGCCGTTTTGAGGGACAAGTTGCATACCTTAGTCAAGAGACCTGCAACTTCATTCTTCAATTCCTTAATAACCCTTGGGTGTATGCCATCAGGGCCCGGTGACTTATTGATCTTTAATTTATCAATGAGGTCTGAAACATCTTCTCTTTTAACCTCTATCTGACTTAACTCCTCGGTTAGGAGGGGCCGTTCGGGCAGCGGTATCTGCCTGAGGTCTTCTGCCGTGAAGACAGATGCAAAGAACTCATTTAATTTCTCTGCCATCTCTAAGTCTCCTTTTATCTCCCCTTTCCCTCCCTCACCATCCAGAGGGCCAACCGCTTCTCTGGCGGGTTTCCTGCTTCTAACATATTTGAAGAAGCTTTTATTATTCCCCTTAATGTTGCTGGCCATGCGTTCCTCATAGTCTCGCTTGGCCTCCCCTATCACCTTCTTACATTTCTTTTGCCACAGTTTATGTTCCTTTTTATTCTCTTCATTAGGGCAAGACTTCCATTTACGGAAGGAAGCTTCCTTGCCCTTCACAGCCTCTCTAACTTGGCTGGTTAGCCATGCGGGCACTCTCCTGGATTTAGTGGAACCCTTCTTTCTTTGTGGTATACACCTCTGCTGGGCCTCTATTACTGTTGTTTTAAGCAGCCTCCATGCACTCTGGAGAGACTGGACTCTTTTTACCCTCCCTTTCAACCTCCTTCTAACCAGCCTCCTCATTTGAGGGAAGTCCGCCCGTCGGAAGTCAAGGGTTTTTGTTAGAGATTTGCCTGGTATTCTTCCCCCAACGTGCACGTCAAAACGGATCGCAGCATGATCACTGTTCCCCAATGGCTCAGTAACGTTTACATCTCTAACCAGGTCCTGCGTACCGCACAAAATTAAATCCAGAGTCACCTGTCCTCTGGTGGGCTCCGTGACTAGCTGATCTAAGCCACAGTCATTTAGCACGTCAAGAAATCCGGTTTCCTTATCGTGACCAGAACACAAATTGACCCAGTCAATATGAGGATAATTGAAGTCCCCCATGATTACAACCCTATCCTTCCTTGTCACCTCCCTGATCTGTTTCCTCATTTCAAGGTCCCCATCAGATTTCTGGTCTGGAGGACGATAGCACACCCCCAGTATTACATCGCTGCTCAAGCCTGGTAATTTAACCCACAGAGATTCTACGGTGGAGTCGGACCCACCTTCAATCTCTACTTTGCTGGATTCTATCCCTTCCTTAACATAAAGGGCCACCCCACCTCCAACACGCCCCTGCCTGTCCCTCCTGTAGAGTTTATAGCCCGGGATTGCGGTATCCCACTGATTCTCCGCATTCCACCAGGTTTCCGTTATGCCCACTATGTCAATATTTTCCCTTGTCACCAGACATTCCAGTTCTCCCACCTTTGCTCGTAGACTTCGTGCATTCGCATAAAAGCATTTATACACGGAATGCCCCAGGATGGGCTGCTTATTCGCTCCTTTGTCCCCGCATCCTCTCATTGTGCCAAACCGTCTATCACATCCCATCTCCCTACCTTTCCCAATTTCTTCTCCTACCCTGCCTTTGTCTTGTTGTTCTCTAACCTCCCCATCCTCATCCCATAGGGATGAGGAGTCCCGAACCGGATGCCCCTCGGCTCCTGTCGGCCTTCCCCCAGGGATCAGTTTAAAAGCTGCTCTGCCACCTTTTTAATGTTATGCGCCAGCAGTCTGGTTCCATTCTGGTTCAAATGGAGCCCGTCCCTCTTGTACAGGCCCCGCTTGTCCCAAAACGTTCCCCAGTGCCTAACGAATCTAAACCCCTCCTCCCTACACCACCGTCTCATCCACGCATTGAGACCCCTGATCTCCGCCTGCCTAGCTGGCCCTGCGCGTGGAACAGGTAGCACTTCAGAGAACGCTACCTTTGAGGTCCTGGCTTTCAGCTTCCTGCCTAAAAGCCTAAATTTGGCCTCCAGGACCTCCCAGCTACACTTGCCCACGTCGTTGGTGCCGACATGCACCACAGCCGCTACCTCTCCCCCAGCACTGTCTACCAGCCTGTCTAGACGAGAAGTGATGTCCGCAACCTTCGCACCAGGCAGGCAAGTCACCATGCGGTCCTCACTTCCGTCGCAAACCCCCCTCTCTATGTTTCTAATAATCGAATCCCCCACTACAAGAAGCCCCCGACCCCCCTCCCGCCGAGGAGTATCCCGAGTGCGCTCGGATACGGGCCCATCCCCTGGAGAAGGGATCCCCCCTAGGGGATTGTTTCCCTCCTCTCCAGGATGACGTCCTCCAGTCCCGAGACTTCCCACCCGGGCAGCCGAGGAGCTGCACGCCTGAGGTTGGGACGAAGCCTGATCGTCCCCGGAAGTCTCCCCACGGTCCTCCTCTGGCTGCCTGCGCTTCTCCAGGTCGGCCACCAAGGCTTCAAGGGAGCGGACGCGTTCCCTGAGAGCCTGGAGCTCCTTGCACCGAGGACACACCCATGACTTATGCCCCAGAGGCATATAATCATACATGTGGCACTTGATGCAGAACACTGGATAGCCCCCACTCTGCTGCTGGCTGTCTGACTGCATAGCTTTTTTGTTGTTGTTGTTGTTGTTTTATTTAGGGGTCCTTTTAAAAACCGTACACTGGATAGCAGCCCTTTTCTCTAGGGAAGAGGAAGGGCAGTGTCTGGGGCCCTGGCCTCCTCGCCCTGCTGCTGAACTCGCCCAGATGCTAAACTCTTGTGCCTTACCTGGCACTTAGTTCCCAGAGGCCACACGCGTCTGCAGAGAGCCTCACGCGATGGCCTGCCTAGCTTTATACTCCTGGCTGGCTCCTCCCCCCTCCTTCCTTCCTGATTGAAAGGGGGCTGGCCTTCCCAGGTGAGTTTACAAAAGCTCAGGAAGGCAAATGGCTGCTGATGGGCGTGACCTACTCTGCAGGCTCCTGAATGGACTGCTTGGATTAGCCTAATGGGGCTCTTGATGGGTTTGGGAATTGGCCCTTCCTAGGTCCTTTCCCTCCTAGTTCTGTTCTCTTAGGCTGGACCTCAAGCTAGTTTTTATTTGGGTTTGTTTAATTATTTATTGCTCTCTAGATCCTGTGTCCCAATTTACTGACCTGTTTAGGTTATGTTCTAACTTAGATTAGGTTTAACCTGGGTTAAGTATAGGTTTAATTTAAACAAGTAGAAAACCTGCTTTTCACTTTATCCTCCTCCCTTCCTTCGATTAAGTGCTACCTTAGGTGCAGCTAACTTTCAATTTTGATTTAAATGCCTGACCCTTGGGCACTTACTCACGAGTAGGACGCTGCTCTTACTCACGAGTAGGACTCTGCTCCTGCTCAGAGTAGCCCTATGTACCTCCCTTAGGTGCTAACTTTCAATTTTGATTTAAGGTTGCTTTAAAGGTAAGGTTAAGGTTAGAAGACAGGGAGTTAGAAAGACAAAGCGTTAGAATGAGTACACTTACCTCCTCCTCCTGCTCCTCCTCCTCTCCTTCTCCAAAACTCAGCGGTCTCCTTGCCTTCTCCTCGCCCAGATGCTAAACTCTTGTGCCTTACCTGGCACTTAGTTCCCAGAGGCACTTGGGTTCCCAGAGGCCACACGCGTCTGCAGAGAATCTTTACCTTTCTTTTTTTCCTTCCCCTTCAAAAAAGAAAAAAAGCCACTCTTGATGGCTTTGTCTCCAAAAATTGATTAAAAAATAAAAATACCCATTCCTTTTCAGCCACCCCCCTTTTTCCTCTTGCCTCCTCCTGGGGTACTTCCCATTTTGCTGCTATTGTAAGACAAAAGGCACAATCCTAGCTAGGTTTACTCAGAAGTAAGTCCTATTGTGTTCAATGGCACTTACTCCCCGGAAAGTGAAGTTAGGATTGCAACCAAACAGTCTCTGGGTCTCAGTTTGCATCAGCTTGCAATTAGGGTTTTGCACACAAAACAAAGTCTTCCCCTCCCCCAGCAAATTCATCACTTTCCCCCTCCCTTTCCAAAGCCCTCCAGGTGTGCTGCT
This sequence comes from Tiliqua scincoides, assembly GCF_035046505.1. NCBI lineage: Eukaryota > Metazoa > Chordata > Lepidosauria > Squamata > Scincidae > Tiliqua > Tiliqua scincoides. The sequence continues at coordinate 302,905,627 of NC_089821.1, forward strand.
AACAGACTCGGGGCACAATCCTAACCAGGTCTACTCAGAAGTAAGTCCTATTTTGTTCAATGGGGCTTACGCTCAGGTAAGTGTGGTTAGGATTGCAGCCTCAGAGTGCTGGCAGCTGTTTTCTTGTTTCTAGTGTATAATGATAACACCTTCATCCCCATTTTGGGGGTAACTGAGGTGAAGTGTTGTAATGGGGAGTCATGGCCAATGGCTACAAGGATCAGGGGAGCCATGGGCCAGAAAAGTTTGAGAACCACTGCCTTATACCATGCTTTTCCAGAGATTCCCCTAACTTCAAGAGCAGGTGGGGCTGCAGTAGGGAGGAGGTAGCAGAAAAGCCCTGTTACATGAGCAGAATTCCTTTCGTTTTTCTCTTGATCCAACCCATTGTACTCCTATTATTGTGTCTGGTCAGAGGTTTTTAAATTTGTTTTGTTGTGTTTGATTGGTTTCACTGAAGCAGTTGGCTGCCTTATGAGTTCCATTATGGTGAAAGGTGCCATAGAAATACACACACACACACACACACACACACACACTCTTCATATTTCACATTTCACAATTGTACATAAAGGCCACTATGTGATATAGGGCACAATCCTAACCCACTTTCCAGCACTGACATAAGGGCAGTGCAGCTCCTAGGTAAGGGAACAAACATTCCCTTACATTGAGGAGGCCTCCATGAGTGCCCAACTGCAGGATGCAGCACACATCCCATTGTCACCACTATGCCAGTGATGGAAAGTTGGTAAGGATTTGGGCCATAATGTGATATAGTGACTCAAAGCTCTAGAGAATATGGGTCAGTATTTGGTCCCCATGAACTATATAGTAATCAAGAGCTGCTTGGAACAAAGCCAACCTTCCCCACTTCAAACATGGTATGAATCAGTTTTTGCTCAAGTTGTTTGCCCTTTTCCTTGAACGTTTATTGGTACGTATGTTAGGCTGCACTGTGGAATGAAAAGCAGTATGCTTGCGGTCTCCAAAAATTAAAAATACAGGTGATGTACCCTGTCTCGGAGAACACTCATGTTGAAATATTTACGTTAACAAACTTATAAAGTCTGTAATTTCAGTAGCAATTAATTATACAGCTCTGCTGAAGGGACAAGTATTGAATAATTATTTTTCTTTCCTTTTTTAGAGAAGGGAACATGCCCTGGTAATGTCATATCATATGTATCTTCCACAGATCAACAAAAGAGAAGGAGAAAACCAACATTTTGGAAATTCTTGTTCTTTATATTTGATAGTATTATCCATTAGACATATCTACCAGCCCTTATGCAAATTTGAGTGTGTTCTTACTCTAAAAATGAACAATAGGGAACAGATCCCAGCTCACAGAACCCTCATACTGTTCTGAAAATGTTACATTCTGCTGCTGAGTTTCTACATTAGGTGTTGTGGTGGTTTTAAGCCTATTTGCCTCTTGAAAATTCTGAGTGTAATCATGCAATGCACTTGAAAAGGCAATTAAACCATAGGTTTTGGTATTAACTGAAAATTGCATATATCTTTCATCCTCTCTCCTTTGTCTTCTGATACTAGGAGTTGGTTGTATCTTTTATACAAGCAGTAGCAGCCATTGATGAAGTTGTTTCAGTGCTGTAAGAAATTCCTGTAAGGAGAACTGTGCAGGGGTTTTCTTGCTTGCTTGCTGAAGGGGCAGGCAAACATGGAAGGGGGAATGAATTTACATGCCTCAATCTAAAGGCGATTGGTCCAAAGCTTCTAATTTTGCCACATTTGATTGGGGTTATTCTAACAAAGTTTCCCTTGCTGCTTCACAGCAGAAGTTGAATGTAGAGCTGATAAGTATTTCTTCTTAGATCTGAGCTACCTGCTTGTGCTGATTTGTTTCAGGCAGGATTATTCAAGCAGAGGTTAGGAAGGTGTAGCTGTTCTCTATTTTGTTCTATTTATGAGCTTTCCTGGGGAATCTAGCAGGGATGGGTGATGACACAAGTCGTGAAAATGCTGATTTTTTGCGTCTTGTGTCAGCTCGAGTCAAGGACGGTCATTGTCCTGGACCCAACTCACAACTTGGGGCCAGTGACTTGGAAACAGGTCATGACTAAAATGTGCTCGAGTGACAACCTGCTTTTTGTGTGTGCTTTTAATTGTGTGTGTGTGTGTGTGTGTGTGTGTGTGTGTGCGTGTGCGTGCGTGCTTCCTTTTGCCATTCCCATGTTGGCTGATCTGGAAGCCGGCATTCAGAAGGATGGCAGCAGCAGATATGGTGGGAAAAGGTTAGGTTGGTTCCAGGAAGCAGGGCTTAGGGGGTGAAGGGGAGGAGGGAGTCTTAAGGTAGTCTCATTTCTAGTAATGACTTGCAACTTGAGTCAAAATGATTCCAAATGTGGCTCAGATTGAGTTGCGATGACCGCCTACTATGACTTGCGAGTCAAGTCAAGGAGTTGGCGGCTTGTGATTTGGGCTCAGTGACTCCAGCACATCATTGGTATCTAGATGACTGCTCATGGAGACAAAATGGACCCTTGGTTTCAACAAACTATGGTTTGTTGGGTCATCTGAACTTGTTTACATATTCACAATGTGCCTGAGTTTGATTGGCAAGTAGGCATTGACATACTTCTTGTTCTTCATCATGGTTGTGACTTAACAGGTACCCCTTCTGGGGAGGAAAATCACAACGTGGGAAACAGTTCTCACATCCAGCTGATCAAAGAGCTGTTCTGAAACCTTCTTAGCATGTGATAGATGTTTCCAGTAAGATATTCTTCTGGTTAAGAATAACAATTTTTTTTTCTTAAAGGCACAAGGATGTGATCTGCTTGCTTCGCAAAACTGGGGCTCACCTTTCCAGCCAAGAGCTCATGAATATTGGAACAGAACTCTGCAGGTCAGAAAAATTCTTTTTAAATTCCAGCATAATATAGTTTGGACTGGTTCATACATAGATGTACACAACTTGATTTCACTACAGTCATTTACTGTATGCTCGATGCTAACAGTTAACTCCTTGAACTGGCTCCATTCAGAACATTGTGTTTGAAATTTTCTGAAATCTGAAAGATTTACGTTTTTGATAGCCATTTGATAGCTGTAAGGCAGCAGTTTTCAAACTCTCAGAGAGTTTGAAAACTGCTGTGAGTCCTTGTGGGGGCGGGGGGGAGGCAGCGGGGGTGAAGGGAAGGCAGCGACACGATCCCCAGGATTGCGTCGCTCAGGGGGGCTGCAGGGACTGGGATGTACTCACCAGTCCCTGCAGCAGCATCCTGAGGGTGTGGGGATCTCTGCGTGAGCATCTGCAGGGCTCCCTGCAGGGCTCATCTGCAGAAAGTGAAAGTGGAGCGATTGCGCTCCACTTCAACAAAACCAGAAGTAGAGCGCGATCACTCCACTTTCACTTTCTGCATGCTGGGGAGCCGCTGCTGCAGGGACTGGTGAGTACATCACAGTCCCTACAGCCCCATTACCTGCCTTCCCCCTGCCCCTGCCCCTTAAGGGGGTAGAGGGCGTTGTGACACCCCAGTCTTAATACCACTACCGTAAGGTATAATATGCTATTTCAGTCACTGAAAGATGAAGGAGCATGTGAACTAGGCCTGTACTCACTTATGTCCAGCAGTGGCAGTTGAGAGTGATTAAGGCGGGCTGGTTTACTGTGGCTGGTTAATTAAGAAAGTTGGTCATTCTTATTAGCATTATTCTCAAAGTTGATATATTCATTTAAAAAATGGCTTGGGGTTCACTTTAAGGGCCAGTGCAAACCAGTTTTAAAAATATTTAAATAAATGTATTTGCAAAGGTTTGTATCATATAGGTACATTTGTCTGGCAAACATGATTGGCTACATCTCTTTGCTAAGTGCACATCTTGCTGGTGTTTATTTTGTGTGAAATAGCTCTGAAGTTTGGAACAATCTAGAACAGTGGTTCTCAAATGTTTTAGCATTGGGACCCGCTTTATAGTTTGACAATCTGTTGGGATCCATCAGAAGTGATGTCATTATGTGGAAGTGACATCATCAAGCAGGAAAATTTTTAGCAACCCCATACAATCAAAGCAATCAAGTAAGTAAATTGAAAGTTTACATAAATAAGTATAAATTTAAAAATTTATTTAAAATAAAATGAATCCTCCTAACCCACCCAAGCAGTTGCTGATCTGTTAAAAAAAAAATTCCCCAAGCATCCCAAAGACTGCAATTCTATCCACACTGATCTGGGAATAAGTCCCTTTGATTATCATTGTTAAAAGCATGTTCATAGTAGCCTGTTAGAAGTACAGATCTGTAACATTTCCCCAAATGTTGTCACATACTATGGTAGCATCAAGTCTAATATATGAAAAATAAAATAATGAAATGAATGGGGACCCACCTGAAATTGGCTCATGACCCACCTAGTGGGTCCCAGCCCACAGTTTGAGAAACACTGATCTAAAAGAATGATTATTTTCACCATGATTTGTATCTAATACACCAGTGGTTCTCACACTTTTAGCACTGGGACCCACTTTTTAGAATGAGAATCTGTCAGAACCCACTAGAAGTGTTGTCATGACAGGAAGTGGCATCATCAAGCAGGGAAATTTTTAACAATTCTAGACTGTAATCCTACCCACACTTACCTAGGAGTAAAAAGCATAAACATAGTAGCCTGTTCAAAGTAAAGATCTGTCACATTTCCCCAAATGCAGTCACATACCATGGTAGCATTAAGTCTAATATATTAAAAATAAAATATTGAAATGAATGGGGACCCACCTGAAATTGGCTTGCAACCCACCTAGTGGGTCCTGATCCACAGTTTGAGAAACAATGTAATACACAGTTCCGCAGTTAAGAAAAATATTACTTGAACTCTCTGTGCTGTATCACTGTGCTGCTTTTGAACTGAAGCAGCTAACTCCTTTAATGGAAATCTAAACATTGGAGAGGCACTGTGTCTGTTTCCCAAAAGCAATCTTGGCAAGCACAGCATGTGAGGAGAAAAGAGCAGGTAGCAGGAACTGGTGGGGCTGAGGAACCAGGGAAACACTTGCTCAGTTGGGAAATGAAAGCAACTGGGGATGGAGCAGGGACTGTGAGGTTCCTTGGTGCACAGACATTCTGCTAACAGAAAAAGAAAGTTTATATATAGATATAGGAAAGCTGGATTAGATGGGCCTAATTCAGCAGGGCTCTTCTTATGATCTTACAAAAGGGCGAAATGAAGCAAAACAACAAGTAAAAGTAAAAGGGCCCAAGGAGACTTGTGATTTTCTAAACCAGTGGTTCTCAAACTGATGGGTCGCAACCCACCAGGGGAATCGGCAGGAAACCATTCCGCCTTTAAAGGAGTGGCCCAGAAATGACTGCAGTGACAGCACTGCCATTGTGCTACCTCCGCAATCAAGGGGTTTTAACAGTCGGGGTAGTTAGGGCCATCTGGAGGGTGGGGAGGAGAGGCTCACGCTGCTCCAAACAGCTCTTTTTGGCAATTGCAACCCACTTCTGGTTTTGTGATTGCGACCTGGAAGTGAGTTGCGAACACTGAAAAGAATTATTTGGAACGGTGAGGAGGCCCGCAGAGGGGACTGAGAGCTCTCCACACCCTCCAGAAGGCAGGTGCTACCCCCGGTATGTTAAAAAGCCCCTTGATGGGGGCAGTGCCACAATTGCTACGGTGCCGTCACCTCACCACATCTGCAAAGACTCATCTGGTTCCCAACCCTCCTTTAGGAGTTTGGGAACAACTGTTCTAAACAAATGCTGTAGTTCATGAAGCAGGGCTCCAACTCCACTCTTGCAAGATGTATGGTTCACTCATGGATGATGATTGTCTCATGGGGGAAATAAATTTCCATCAAAGGCTCTTAAAGCCATCTTCAGAATTCAAATTAAGAACATAAGTTCACACCCTGGATCACATCAAAGGTCTATCGAGTACAGCATCTTGCTTCCTGCTGTGGTCAATCAGATGCCTTCAAGAAGTCCAGAAGGTACACATGTAGGCAATACAATTGCCTGCTGTTACTCCACAGCAACTGGCGTTCAGTGGCTCATTGCTTCAGAACCCAGAAGAAACAGGCAACCATTATGATTAAAAGCTATTGATAGACTTCTTTTGTATGCATTGTAGGAATTTGGGGTTAGCATGCTTTAGTTGACCTCTATTGCTATGGGCATGATAAGAGAAAGACTGAGTGGAGGAAAGCTGTGCTGCAAACTTCCCAAAGTATTGCAACAGACAGAAACAAGGGGACAATCTTTGAACTTCAGACCTGTTTTGCTTTATGCATTCTGGCCACTGATTCTGTAAAGAAATTACCCTGTAGTTTGACACAGTTGGAATCTGCTTTGTCAAAACCTACCCACTTGATAGGACAGTATTAAGGGAAGTGTCTAAAAAAATTCTTATATTCTTTCACAAATAAATTGACCTCACATTCAGCTTCTTTTGTTATCTGAAAAACCAGTTTAACTGGCGGATCTCATAGTGCAGTGAAAGGCTTTGGTGCTTTCAACAAGAGTTGGCCGGGGGGGGGGGGGGAGTGTGCAAGGTGTTTTTGTACAAGGCATTTTTGTTAGCAGATCTTCAGTTTGCAGTTTGTATATTTCTTTGTTTCATCAAGAGTACGTTCATAAGTAACTGTTGACGATTTTAAAAAAGTAAAATTGCAAATCTGGTTAAAGTAGCATGTCAGGTGGGAAACCACTGTCTCCCCTGTGTTGAATTTTAGATTGTAAGCTCCTTGGGACAAAGACCTATTATTTTATACACTGTAAAGTGTTATGTACATTAATGGTGCTATATAAACAATAAATGCCACTGTGCAGTGTGAACTGGCCTTGTATTAATTTCATATAGATTTCCTCATATTAATTTCAAAAGTAGGTTTCATATCACAAGAATAGTAGGAATATACCAATGACTTTAAAAATCCAGAGTCATTTTTATTTGACCAGACATTTGAGTGACATCTGTGTTACAATAACTTGTAAAAAGATAAACCGAACCTTCCCCTTCTCATATTGGGTTGCTGCCCCAAATCGAAAAATGCAAAGTGTTGGGAGCTTATGCCTGGGGGGAGGGAACAACCAAATTCCCTTTTTCTTCCTCTCTCTACTTGCTCTCTAATATATCAAAATGCCAGTTAATGAAATCCAAGGATGCTTTCCTTCAAGCCTGTTATCATAGCCCATCTCCAGGCTAAAACACTGTTCAATTCTGATCACAGCTGTCGGGAAAAATTATGATTCTGACAGAACTTTGACCATGCCTCTAATACCTGATTATCCTTCTGCAGAAATAAAATATGGAGTAGGGATTTTATTATCTTAATCTGTCATCTGTCCCAGAAGTTCTGAAGACTGCATAAAAAGGCACTGGCCGGCTGGCTAATAGGAACAGTATCCTTGAATGTGCCCTAGGCAGAATTACCTTCCCCTCATGTAAAATCACCACCCTGCTTATCAAGGCTCTTCACCAAGAGAGAAGCATTATCTCTTAACTATTTGGGTGACACCTTTCAGCTATAAACATCTCAATCTCTTACAGTGGCTTAATGTACTTCTTGCAAGGTGCTCAGGTGGAAGGGTATTTCAAATGCTCCTGAAAAAGATAAGTAATGACACCTAGCATTAGACAGGCCTATACAACTTCTGGCCTACTAAACTAAAGCAGTCCAACAGACATGTATGGTGGCCTGCATCATGCAAGTTACTTTTAGAGTCCTACAAAGCAGCTAAATCCCAGGAGGACCCACTGGCCCAATACATGGTAGTTGGGATGGGGTTGTCTTGTGGATCATAAGCTGGACAGGCCCATCTTGGGATGAGCATTTTTGAAGATGTCATCCCACAGTGATGATGTTTGTTGTGCACGTTTTGTGTTAATTATGTTTTCTTGGAATTCTTAGATAAACAGATCATAGGCATATGTGTGTATTTTTTTCTCAGAGACTTGTAGGTAGTATGGTAAAGTTCAGTGTTGCCTTTGGTGAATACACTTAATTCCTGTTGTCTCACCATGCCTTCTTGATTGAAAAAATTTTGTAGGTTTTTGCACTACAGAGTTTTCAGTTCAGGGTAGAAGAGATTAGGTAGTAGTATAGCACATGCACTGCATGCAGTAGGTCAGGGGCCAGTAACCTACAGCTCGCAGGCTGGACCTGGCCCACCACCCAAGGTCATCTGGCCCATGCAGAGCTCAGCTTGGGAGGTGAAGCCTCCCACTCAATTTGCTGTGTGCCAGACAGGGAATGACAGAGCCATCCAGGCCTGCGGAGTCCCTGTGCTGCGTGGCTTCACCTCCAAAGCCAAGCTCTGTGCTACTGCTTCCAGGAGCTCGGCAACCTGGAAGTTTGGCAGTGATGTGATGGCATCATTACCGAATGTCCAGGCATTGATGGCATCATCACCGAACATCCAGACATAGTTACTGAATGTCTGGCCCCTAAGCTGGCAAAGGTTGCCAACTTCTGTAGTAGGTTTCAGGTCAATTCCCAACATCTCCAGTAGGTCTGGAAAATATCCCTATCTGAAGCCCTAAATAGCTGTTGCCAGTCAGCATAGACAATACTAAGCCTGATGGACCAGTGGTCTGACTCATTGCAAGGCAATTTTATGTATTTATATAAGGTACTGAGTTTTAATTTTAAAAGCCCTAAACAAGCCAGGGCCAGAGTACCTTAAGAATTGCCTTAGTTTGTACGAACGTACCTAGGCACCATGTTTCCTCTCAGGCAACCCAATCTTATCCCCGGCACCTCCGCCGGGTGCAGAAGTGCCAAAATGGCTACTACTGCATCCAGCGGCACTGTCAAGGCCACTGGAGGTCTCCTTGGGGGAAGGGGACTTTCTTCCCCTTCCCCCAGGAAAAGCTCCTGGCCCCACAATGGAGCTTCTCAAGACTGCATTGGCTACTTTGCTTGTGCAGATGAGAGAACCTCCATGTTGGGTTTCTCAGCCCAACACAGAGGATAGGATACATCAGAGTAGGGCTCCACTGGTTCCACTTGAGTAGCTCTCCTTAAGTCAGAAAGATAAACTGCGGAACCCCCCTGTCCCAAAATGAAACTCATTCCAATACAAGACACATATTCCTGAAGAAAAGGCTTCTTGATGACAATAAAATTTACTTCCATATAATGTTCTGATTCTTCTGGTGTCATAATTGGCTTTATCTCCCTGGTGCACTTTCACTATACGTGTCGAGACCCTTGGTTCTGTGTCACACTTTGTGTGAATAGATGTCAAAACACAATACTTGTGTAAAGTGGGATTTGGCATTTAGGGTCCTGCAGGGGAAGAATATCACAACTGAACAGTAATGACTGAGATCTCTTCTTCGAGTTCTGAGATTGTAACCTACCACTCAAGACTCACCACAGAGATCAGAGTGAAGTGGTAGGGAGTAAATCTGTAAGGATTGTAAGAACATAAGAACAGCCCCACTGGATCAGACCATAGGCCCATCTAGTCCAACTTCCTGTATATCACAGCAGCCCACCAAATGCCCCAGGGAGCACACCAGATAACAAGAGACCTCATCCTGGTGTCCTCCCTTGCATCTGGCATTCTGACATAGCCCATTTCTAAAATCAGGAGGTTGCACAAACACATCATGGCTTGTAACCCATAATGGATTTTTCCTCCAGAAACTTGTACAATCCCCTTTTAAAGGCATCCAGGCCAGATGCCATCACCACATCCTGTGGCAAGGAGTTCCACAGACCAACCACACGCTGTGTAAAGAAATATTTTCTTTTGTCTGTTCTAACTCTCCCGACACTCAAAGAGCATCTCTCTATCCACTCTGTCCATCCCCTGCATAATTTTGTATGTCTTAATCATGTCCCCCCTCAGGCGCCTCTTTTCTAGGCTGAAGTGGCCCAAACGCTGTAGCCTTTCCTCATAAGGAAGGTGCCCCAACCCAGTAATCATCTTAGTCGCTCTCTTTTGCACCTTTTCCATTTCCACCGTATTTTTCGCTCTATAAGACGCACCTGACCATAAGATGCACCTAGTTTTTAGAAGAGGAAAACAGGGAAAAAAATATTCTGAACCAAATAGTGTAATAAAATATGTCTCTCTGCTGCTCTGTTTCCATGCTCCTTAGCATATTTTACTACCTCTAGTTTAAAAGGAATTTTATATACTAGCCTTTTCTGCTTTATCATCCTTGCACTGGTAGAATGAGGTATTGTAGTATTTTTCTGCAAGTGCTTTGTCACTAAGCACTGAACATTTGCATTACCACTGAGCGCCTGCATTTGCATTTCAATTTGCATTTGCATTACCATTGTATTTGCATTTGCATTACCATTGAGCACAGGCAGGACCCTGGTCAGGGGCAGAAGCACCTGCCAAGGAGGCTCTGCTGCCCTGAGAACGCCTGCAGCTTTGCAGTATTCGCTCCATAAGACGCACACACTTCCCCCCCCTACTTTTTTGGGGGGGAAAAGTGCGTCTTATGGAGCGAAAAATACGGTATGTCTTTTTTGAGATGTGGCGACCAGAACTAGACACATTACTCCAGGCGTGGCCTTACCATCAATTTGTACAACGGCATTATAATATTAGCCGTTTTGTTCTCAATACCTTTTCTAATAATAATAATAATAATAATAATACAGGTATTTATATACCGCCTTTCTTGTTCTTTATTCAAGACTTTATTCAAAGTTGTTTACATAGGCAGGCTTATTAAATCCCCGTAGGGATTTTTACAATTTGAAAGCATGTTCTATCTTTACAAGAACCACAACATTCAGGTGTTACTTTCTTGATCTGGTTTCACATTCTGGCCTCCATCCTCCCACGCTCAGAGCAGATGGAATAACTCGGCTCAGCTTGTCAGCTGCTTCAAGGTTGCACGGTGCCGATGGCCTCGAACTGGCGACCTTCGGATGTTATCTTCAGGCAAATGGAGGCTCTACCCTCTAGACCAGACCTCCTGCCCTAATGATCCCAAGCATAGAATTGACCTTCTTTACTGCCCCCGCACACTGGGTCGACACTTTCATTGTATTTAAGCTTTCTGTATTACTCTTTAAAGTTGATAACAACTACTGCAGGAACATGGTACGTAACACAAAAGCTTCTACTCTCTAGTGTGCATATTCAATAGTTGCATTAGAGCTTGATCCTGTGGTCCACGCTGCGCCTCCGTGCCTTACCGCTGGACTCCCGCTGGAGCTAGACCAGCTCTGCCCGGCACTGAGCCAGCGCGTGGCGGGCGCCCAGGTTCTGTGGCTCGGAGGTCTGCATGACAGGGCTGCAGAAGGGGAGATGGGGCATGGTTGGGGGCATGGGGGAGGCATTCCGGGGAGGGGGGAGCCGTGGCCGGGGGTGTAAGGGAGGCGTGTTGGGGGGAGTGGAGAGACAGATCCGCGGAGCCAATCTCTGCAGGATCCAAGGCGCTTGGGCAGGGCTGCTCGCCCTACACGAGCGCCTTTACTTTAGCAGCGACCAAACCGTCACTGCTAAAATGAGGAGCCCCATTGCAGGGCTGCTTCCCCTTCTCCCGAGGAGCCTCCCGCGGTGGTGCAGGAGGTGCTGGATCCGGCGGGAGTCCTCCGTGGAGACCGTGGGTGCCGCAGCTCCGGGCAGCTCAGGATTAGGCTGCCCATCAAAACCAAACTGCATTCCGCCATCAACTAGTTCATTATAATAGTCATCAATTATGTGATATCTGAACCTATTGAATTTGTATGCCCATAGTTCATTTGCATGGTTAATATAAAAATTGAAAGCAAGTAAGAATAGAAGTTCTGTCTTTTGAATTTGATAAACATGTCCCCAAACCACTAACTGTTCCATGGCTTGTCAAATGAACTTGCTAGGCTGTCACTCCTTTGTCCTACTGCTGTATCGCCTCTCTTGCAGTCAGAGCTAAGGATTTTTTTTTACAATTTGCCATTTTTACACTGCAGAATTGATCCTTACTATAAAAGGATCTTATGTACAATCCAGCTTTACTAGTTCCCTTCTCAACCTTGTACTTAAGGTTGTTTCAGTAACAAGTCATCTTTTAAAACTTGAAATTCTGCTGAGGTGCTTATGAAATCTTTCAACATGCTACTAATCTTGTGTATATCTAAGACAGTGGAAAGGACATAATTAGTGCTGCATCTGATGAAAGAGTTTAAGTAAATCTCCTGACTCATAATGAGGAAAAGGGCTGGAATCTGAAAGGCAATTTTCCCATGCCAGGAACATCATTAACCCAATATATGAACCGTGAGGAGAATGGGTTGGTTAAATAAATGACTTGTACTAATCAATTCCATTCTTTTTAATGGTAGTATCTTCATTTGCTAGGAAATAGGGAGGGCATTTCACTGTGTAGCAGACTTAATTGAGTCTCTGCATCTTTTGGCTAGGGAAACTTCTTTATAAAAACACCAGGAAGATTCATAAACATGGAAATGAAATTCTTAAATGTGTACTGCAGCAGCCATTAGCACTCTTCCACAGAACTGAGGTTGATTCTCTCATGCCTTTTTGAAGAAGAACAAGAAGCAAAAATTCCTGTGTGAGGAGTTGGTGCAGATTTAGGCTCAGTTCATATGTTTACTTTTGAGGTGGTGATGGTCTCATGCAATTATTTTACCTCCTCACTTTCTCACAGGAAGGTATTTATTTAAAGAAGCCCCACATGGAATGCACAAAAATGCTGATTTTCAGGCATTTTTGTGACTTCACCCTAATTCCAGAGATTGATGTGGGATGTAAATATAATTGTGGCAAACAATGGGTTGAACCCCAAGACAAGTGCTTGTGTTCTGAGATTTAAAAAAATGGAAAAAAGTGACTTTATGCCAGGCATTGGCAGGTCCACGCTCATTAAGTTCTGGGACCCAGAGATCTGGCTGTCCATAGAAGCAGGTGTGTGGAATGTGTTCTGTGACAGCAACCAGTGATCAGAGAGGCTGAAGGTATGTGTGCAAGTCAGAAGTCAAGGTCCAGAATAGCAGTTAGGAAAAAGAGCCAGGAGCTAGGCAGAATCTTGCTCTGGCAAGTTGCTCAGACTGAAGAGCAGGTTATAAAACTAAAGCTTTATTAGAGTTCACAGGGACAGGGATCAGTCCTTGCGAGTCACCTGACTGGATACTTAGGTAGGCAGGTACTGCAGTCTAGATGGCATCCTCAAGCCACAGAGCTGGGTTTACAAGGCTTCCAGTGTGATTAGATGCACAGGAGGTTAGATGTAGGTGCTTGTCAGAAGCTGAGGTTTGGGACATGCACACAGCAGCTTATGTTCTACCACTTCATTTTGATGTGGAGTGGCATCTGTGCAAATCTAGCTGAAAGTCTACTACAATGATTGTGCATATGTAGAGAGAGCTGGTGTACTGCAAGGAACTTTTGGGAGTCCTCTGCATTCATACGGCACCCCTACAGAATCCTTGTCAGAGTGGACCAAGCCACTCAGCATCAGCGTTTATCCCTTCACTGCAACACTTAGTGCAATGGTTCCTCATAGTAGTGAATGGTAACTGTTCACTTCTAGAGGAAAATAAAAGTGTACACTCAAAGTCATCACTTGAACAGTTAAACCTCACCCCTAGTGATCCCAGCGACCGCATGCCAAGTCTGCTCCTACTTACAGTGCCTTCTTCTCTAGGTGCATTATAGTTTCATAGTTTCATTCTGGATTCTTTTTCTTGCTTATGCTGGAATCTTGGGAAGCCTTTACATTTATCTGGGTTGGCATGGGAGCACCCATGCAGAGCTAAATGTAAAGGAGGGCTCAGGCTTCTAGAAAGCAATACAAAAATTTAGAGGTAGACTTTACTCATTGAATCTGTGACTTCTTAAATGAAAAAAACATGTGCTTTACTATCAAGCAGTAGCGGTTTCTTGTCATGGAGTGTCTGATGGAAAACAGTGTTTAAAAAAAGAAGAAAAACAGATTCCATCTCATCTTGCTTGTTCAGGTTCTTTTTTAATGTTTGGGTTTTCTCTGATGATCACAGAGCAAAAAGGAAGGCCTTCTGCAGTTTTTTGATCTTTCCACAAAATAAAAACCACCAAATTCCTTTCTCTGCTCCAGTTTCATATTCCAGAACAACTTCCCAAGATCTGCAAACATTGTTTCATGTCTGAGCTGCAATTCTTGAGTCTTTTTACTTCTTTTCTTGCTCCTGGGCTGCTGTGGTGTTCTGCTGCTCTCTAGCACTTTCTAAGGACTTACAAATATTTTATCAACACTTAAGAATTGAGAAGTAGCTTTGGTGGCTGGGGAGACATGAAACTGCTGATTCTGTTACAGAGCAACTCTCTGTAACTTTCATAAGAATTATTATTAGATATTTCCTTTGACATATTACCACCACCTCTCTGCTCTTTGGATCAAAGTTACCTGTTTAAAATATGGAATGCTAAAATATGCTATTTAAATAAATACATTTTATTTTGTTAAATCTTTTTCACCCTCCCTACAATTATGCAGAGGAAGGATAGAGTGGATAGAGAGATGCTCTTTACCCTCTCACACAACACCAGAACCAGGGGATATCCACTAAAATTGACTGTTGGGAGTGTTAGGAGAGACAAAAGAAAATATTTCTTTACTCAGTATGTAGTTGGTCTGTGGAACTCCTTGCCATAGCATGTGGTGATGGCATCGGGCTTGGATGCCTTTAAAAGGAGATTGGACAAATTTCTGGAGGAAAAATCCATTATGGGTTACAAGCCATGTTGTGTATGTGCAACCTCCTGATTTTAGAAATGGGCTATGTCAGAATGCCAGATGCAGGGGAGGGCACCAGGATGAGGTCTCTTGTTGTCTTGTGTGCTCCTTGGACATTTGGTGGGCCACTGTGAGATAAAGGAAATTGGACTAGATGGGCCTATTGCCTGATCCAGCGGGGCTGTTCTTATGTTCTTAAGGAGATAAGGACAGTGAATGGGGGTTTATCCCGCAATGCTGTGAGGCTGGAATTGTGTGGCTGTGTGATTGTGACTAGCCCAAAGCCACGTGATTGAGCTTCATGCCTGAATAGAGATCTGAACCTAGATGTTCCTCGTTTGAATTCAACCACTCTCTGTTATGCTGCTCTAGATCTTAAAATACTCTTGTTAAATTATATCTAAGGGCCTATATTGTACTGCATTAAACTATACATCACTGCTAAACATTGGCTATTGAACCCAACAAAAAGTTCTTACAAAAATGTTCAGGTTTGATACTGGGAGAATCACCCAGGGGATGGGGGTTGTAGGATACCAAGAATACCCATGTCCTTTCATGATAGGACCTACCTTGCCATAGTCAAGTGGGCAGTGCTGAGTTAGATGGACCAATGGTCTGACTCAGTATAAGGCAGCTTTATATGTTTCATATATGTTTCTTCTGCACCTTTTTTTTTTTTTTTGCCTCTAGACTGGCAACAGCATCATTCTTTAGGACAGGTTTGGCTCAGGGGCCTCCCAGATGCTGACTCTCATTGTAATGACTTCTTGAAATTAAAAACAGTAATGAAATGCTTTTGTGAGATGTTTGATCTTAAGCTGCATGTGGATTGTGGATTTTAATGAAAAAAGACCAAAATGCAGCAATTAGAATTCAGGATATCCCCTTTAAATTGCATTTCATGGGTTATATCTTGTGTTGTGAAATATGAAACTGCCTATGCCTTTTCCCCTTTGGTCATGGGCACACCCACTGGGTGAAACTCGCCTGTTCAAAACTGCTTCTCATACACCTCTATTAATTTTAGTGACTGATTCATCAAGGAGCATTGCTTGCTCAGCGGCTTGGAGCTTTTGTAATTGTGTCTCTTTTCCTGGCAGTCATTCCTGAACTTTTGCTTGTCAGTGCACACAAGACAATATAATAGCAAGAGCCTTGAAAGTAGTAGTAGGAATAATAACAGTAATTTAAGGGGCTTGGGGGCAAAAAGGTCCCGCAGGCCCTAATGTGTCACTACACAATATGGAGAAAACAGACCTGTGAAGGTCCATGGGCCAATTTATACAATTAGCAGAAAGAAGTACCAAAATTTTTCCTGTAACTGTACCACTTCCAATTGCAAATGAAGAGTCACATGCTCTCTTTATTCATAGAACACTGGAATACCAGGGAGAAGAGTTCAACTTGACCTTCCTTCCATGAGATCTTTTTATTTTTTTCTTCAAAGTATTCTAAAAGCAACTTCTACCCCATCTGTAGTCTGAAGTGAAACATTCTAGGAAAAGCATTATCACTTGATTATGCTGGTTGTATAAACTAGCCCTGTGTAGTAGATTATGGTTGAGAGATCTCTAGACAAAACCTTGGTCTGAGCAATATTCTAGAGCAGTGGTTCTCACACATTTAGCACTGGGACCTACTGGGACAGAATGAGAATCTGTCGGGACCCACCGGAAGTGATGTCATGACTGGAAGTGACATCATCAAGCAGGAAAATTTTAGACTATCCTAGGCTGCAATCCTACCCACATTTACCCAGGAGTAAGTTTCCTTTACTATCATTGTTAAAAGAATATACATAGTAGTTTGTTAAAAGTACAGGTCTATAACATTTCCCCAAATGCAGTCACATATCATGGTAGTATCAAGTCTAATATATTAAAAATAAAATATTGAAATGAATGGGGACCCACCTGAAATTGGCTTGCAACCCACCTAGTGGCTCCTGACCCACAGTTTGAGAAACACTGTTCTAGAGAATCTAGACTCTCTTGAATGGATGGAGCAGCACTTGTAGATGCCTGATTTTCTTGTTAGGTGCTTTTTCCTCCACTGAAGCCAATCAGAGCCATTGCGCTCACAAGGAATGGCTGATTTGTGGTGTTACTCATCAAGCTTAGAAGCAAATGGTTTAGTAGGGCAGAGGTAGATTGAAAAGAATACATGGATCTTGGGACTCTATCAAGTTCTCTGAGCTTGCTGGATAGGTCCCAGAGCCCAAGCATTCTTGTTGATTCATTTCTGCCCTAGGAAATTTTTTTTCTTTTGAACAGTGTTGTACTATGAACCAGCAATTCCTTGTAAGCACGTGGAGCTCCTGCTTCTCAAAGTTTTCTCATTGGCTTTGATGGAGGAGTATAGGAAGCTGCCTTGTTTTGAGTCAGACCATTGATCCATCTAGCTCAGGTACTGGTTACCTTACCTGGCAGCAGTTTTTCAGAGTTTCAGGTGGGGGGGGGGGTCTTTCCTATTGGTAACTGAAGGTGCTGGAAATTGAACTTGGAAATTTCTGCACAGAGTCCAAGTACTTTTGGGAAGTATAGGCTACAGCTGTGTGACTTGTTTAGCAAAGGTGCTTATCTTAATTGCAGCATAATTCAGACTGATGTTAATTATAGCTTCTTCCAGATTGTTACCAAGCATGTGAGCATGTGTGTGGGCACCAAAGTTCTTTGGACCGAAGGCATTAAGAATAGTTAATTGGTTACAGGAACAGGAGACAGAGTGTCAAATCAGTTTTTCTAATCCATCCTTTAATTGAAAATAGATGCACCTTATTACGTGTGATGCTAGAATTAGAGGGCAGGTGAAGAAATGAATACACAATAGGTGAAAAAACCTCTTAAAAGACAATGTACAATTAACTTTGGAGCAGATTGCTATAGGATGTTGTGGTCGCTCCAAACCACAGGACTAGGTTAGCTATCATAATAGTGGAGATAATAAATCATATGGAAAAAGATCAGTGATGACACCAGCAAAAGATATGGAAGTGGAGGAAGAAGGGGAGTAAACACTTAGTTTCCCACAAAAAATCTCTATATTTCACATTAATGCTCCAATCCTAATCACAGTTTCAAATGCTGATTTCAAAAAGCCTTGGCAGAAAGAAAAATAAAAGTGGTAACTGCAGATGACTCTGTGGGAAAAGAAGGTCCTTCCCTCCAGTGGGAAGGGGGCAGAACAAGCTGCAGGTAAACAAAAAGGCTGGCAGATGGTAAAGATTCAAACCGAGAGAAGCCCCTCTGTTGACCCACAGAATCTTCTGGCCCCTTGCTTGATAATATAGCAAGTTCTAGGTATGTTCCTCCAGGCATTTACCAATGCAAAGATTTGAATTTCCATTATCTGGACAAGGTCAATAAGTACTGGAATGCTCCACTTCATCTCAGCACTGTGATACTTTGTCTAAAAGCCATTCACATTACAGAATGGCTTAAAAACTGCTGTCATGCTTTTCCTTACAGAAAATTTTGAATTATAATTTGTGAGGGCTGTGAGAATTCTGTTTGAAATCTTTTGGCTCTTTCACAGAATTAAAATTGCCAAAATTCCCTGGAAAGTAGCTCTTAGGTTGCAATCCTATCCATACTTACCTTGCTGTAAACCTCATTGACTATAATGGGAGTTACTTCTGACATGTATAGGATTGGGGTTGGGCATCCCAATCCTGAGCGTCCTGGTGCCCGCTGGAGCAGCGGCACCAAAGTGTCTACTGCTGTGTTCAGTGAGCACCAGGAAGCAGCCAGAGGTCTTGTCAGGGGAAGGGGACTTTTTTGTTCCCCACAATGAAATGAAAAAGGCCACACTGCCACCTGGCGGTTGCACTTACCCCGGGCAGTTGCGCATCGTCTTCCTGCTGTTGCTGGGCCCAACTCCTGATTGGTGTGGGCCCAGCGCCAGCGGCTCCTTATTCACTTGGTGCCGTAAACGTGTTTTATGGCACGTTTGCAGCACCCAGCACCGGCACTAGGGCTCAGTAACTTTAGGATTGGGCCCTTAAGCTGGTTGGCATTCCTAGTGCAGATGTATTGACAAGCTCTGTTTCTTTGTTTTGAGTTCCTTGAAAGTCTTGACAAGTGAATAGCTTAGATATGGCTAAATTTGTAAAGCCCCTGGAGTTGTTCTTGAACATAGAATAGTGAACTAGAGAGTGTGATTTTTGTTTGACTCATGACGATTGGTCTTGTATTTTCCTTTTTCCAGCCTTGCTTCTAATGGAGATACGGATGGACTAAGGGCCTGGCATCTGGCTGGTGTAGATCTGACCCAACCTGGTTATGATGGGAACACTCCATATAATATAGTAAGTTTGACTATATGAATATACAGATAGGGTTCTGAAGCAAAATGTTGCAGTATGTATATCTTCCTGGGTAGAGCCAGCCTTAGGGGCCCAAACTGGAAACACTTTTTGTGAGGGTCCCAGGTTCATAGTCATGGTCTATAGAACCTTAGAGATATAAATAAAATTTATTATAGGCTTTATATCTCTATGGTTGTCATGAAGAGCAAGGAGGGCTTCCAGCGACTACCTGCTGATCTAGGGCAGTAACTACACTGGCCACCGCATTCTGCACTGGTTGCAGTTTCCGAACCGTCTTCAAGGGCAGCCCCACATAGAGCGCGTTACAGTAATCTAATCTCGATGTCACCGAGGCATGGATCACCATGGCCAGGTCTGCACGATCCAAGTACAGCCGCAGCTGGCGCACCAGCCGAAGCTGAGCAAAGGCCCCCCTAGCCACAGCCACCACCTGGGAATCCAGGAGCAGCTGTGAGTCCAGGTGGACACCCAAGCTGCAGACCTGCTCCTTCAGAGGGAGTGCAACCCCATTCAGTGCAAGCCGATACTCCAGCACCTGCATCGAGGATTTCTGAACCAGGAGAGCCTGTGTCTTATCTGGATTTAATTTCAGCTTGTCAGCCCCTGTCCAGATCCTCACTGCCTCCAGACAGCACTCCAGGACCTCAACCGCCACCCTGGAGACTGGAGGAAAGGAGAGATAGAGCTGGGTGTCATCAGCATATTGATGGCACCCCACTCCAAATCCCCGGATGACCTCTCCCAGTGGTTTCATGTAGATGTTAAATAGCATGGGGAACAGAATTGAACCCTCAAGGGCCAGGGTGTCGAACAGGCATCCCCCCAGTACCACCATCTGGGACTGATCCTCCAAGTAGGAGTGGAACCACCGCAAAACAGTGCCTCTAACTCCCAACTTGGTCAACTGGCCCAGAAGGATACCATGGTCGATGGTATCGAAAGCCGCTGAGAGGTCCAGCAGGACCAATAGGGACACACTCCCCCTGTCCACTCCCCGGCGTAGGTCATCCACCAAGGTGACCAAGGCGGTTTCTGTCCCAAAGCCCAGCCTGAAACCAGATTGAAAAGGATCCAGATAATCCTCTTCATCCAAGACCCTCTGGAGTTGAGACGCCACTACCCGCTCAATTACCTTGCCCAGAAACGGGATGTTGGAGACTGGCTGGTAGTTGTCCAAACGTGGTTTGGACGTGCAGCTTAGTGGGACAAGTCATGGCAGTTTTAGTTTGCTGCCAATGAGCCCAAGAGATTTGGTTCCCAGACGGGTTCCCTGGGCAAAACCCCTTCCCAATAATAGTATTCAGGGTTGTTGTTGCCTTCACTTTGACAGCAGTACCTGCAGAGCGGGGAGGCTGACAAATCCATTGATCCCAGAACATGGTAGAGGCTTTAAACAAAGAGGTTTTATTAACAAATGAATCAACAGAAGAGAAAAAACAATATAAACAGGCTTGTTTGCTCAGAGATAAAATTCAACCCATCCTCTCAGATCATCAAAGGGGGCCCTTCTAACTATGCCACCAGCAGAGGTGAGAGGGATGGTGGCTCCCTCTCTAGAGTCCTTTTGGCAGGGTCTTAAGACTTTTTTTTATTCAGGGAAGCCTTTTAATGCTTACACTGTTTTATGAATGTATTTTTAATTGGGATCCAAGTTTTATTGTTTTAAATGTTTTATCATACACATTGTTTTTAGCATTGTTTTATTTGTAAGCTGCCTTGAGTGCCCTTTGCGGGGTAGAAAGGTGGAGTATAAATAAATAATAAACATCCCTAAATGGTGCTGGCTCTGCAGGAAAGCCTCACATGTCAGGCCCTGCTGGACTCTAGGCTGAGAACCTGGATCACAACTTGGTCTAACCTGTTCTGAGGGAACAAAGAGCTCCCAACATCTGGAGGAGAAGGACAGACCAACATAAACATAACCTAACGATCACTGGCTATTACTTGGTCCCTTTCTTTGTACCCAGGTGGCTCTCTCTAGCAGCCTTCCATTCTGATCTCTCTCCCTGTCTTGCTCAGTTGGAAGCACACAGGAAATCCTCCACAGTGAACCACAACTGTTTCGACACAATCATAGAATGGAAAGCAATCAAAATACATGCTTAAAAAGTGCATGGACCAAATGGATCTAAGTACTTTTTAATTTAAAATTGCATTCATGTAAGCCTACAAGTAAACAAATAAAATGTGTAGATTACCTTTGCAAAGTAAATAGTTACAAACCACTTGTTTTAGTGACCATGAAATGATTTTGTTAAAATATTAATTTTATTTTTTGTTTAGGAAAAGTAATTCAAAATGTTTATTGCAGTGTGGTGTTGTGTGTATTTGACAATACTAGAGTAGATTACCTTAGTGCCCTTGAGTGTGGAGCAAGTGCCCTTGGGCAGTGGCGTAGCTAATGATTGTGTAGCCTGGTGCCAAGCGCAAAATGTTGCCCCGGAAGTGATGTCACAACTGGCAATGACGTCACACCCAGGCTTTTAAAAAAGTGACAACTGGGAGGAACCCACCTCCTCCCCCCAGCAGCTCATCACCCACTTGCTCAGCTGCCTCAGTGGCGTAGCTAAGGCAACTATCTGCTACCTGGAGTCAAAGAAGATTTGTAGCCCCTCCCAGACAAAATCAGATTTAATTAAGTAAATAAATGAAATGTGTGCCCCTGATTGGTTCGAGATATGGAGATGGGGTGAAAAGGAATGGTTATTTTCCCCCTGCTAAATATAAGAAGGGCACCATTTCAAAAAGTGCCTTTTTACTGGGTGACTGTATTATGATACATGGAAATGACAGCTGACTCATATTAACACCTTATTGGTTTCATGCTGTATCATGATAACATGTCATTGCAACATGTCAATAACATAATAACATGTCATTGGCTCTTAGAACAATCGGTCTCATAGATCTGTTTTGAGTTAAGAAAATCCACTTTTTGTTCTATAAGGCAGTTGTGTTTTCATTTTCTGGTTAATTGGCTATAACTTTTGATAGAATACAGTGCAGTTTGTTTCATTACATTCCTCATTAAATTACCTTTCCAATGATATATAACATGATGGTATTATTTATGCATACCAAGATTTTCACAATTTTGGTCACTAGTGTCAAGCTCAGCTTGTTGTCCCCCTAAAGCTTGATGCCGGGTACAATTGCTACCCCCTGCACCCCTTTAGTTACGCCACTGCCCTTGGGACTCCCTGTTCCTGGGAGTCCAACTGACTCCATGGTGCCTTAATCAGAGTAAGAATGATTCAGTCAACCCTTTCTCTCTGTTTCCAATAATCCCAGCTCTTTTTTCTCTGTTTCTAATATGTCTTTCCTCTCTTTCACACACATGCACCTTTGTGCATGTATTTCAAATATATTGGTACCAAATGTATTGGTACTTACTTTGAGCCTAGCCCTAACTATCCCCCTCCACTACAAGGATTTCAGAGCAGGAGATAAGTGTTCCAGTGGACAGTAATGCCTTTTTTGGAATTCAAGCTCTCTCCCTTTAACCTTTAGACTTTTTAGGAAGCAACTAGTTTAGGAACTTATTTGCTCTTTTTTGATGGGGAGAAGAAGTTTTAGAGTTCTGGAGTCTAGTGGCTATCCAGTGTCAGACACTCTGCAAAGGGTGGTTTTAGACCCCTGCTCATCACCTATACAGGTCCTCACCTGTATAGGAGCAGTAACTTATGGGAGTGGGGGCTCTAGGGCCACACCCACACAGCTTCTGGGCTATCATCCTCTTCCCCTTCCTTCCCACCATTTTCAGCTCTCTAGAAAAAAACACCCCCAATAATTTTAATTAAATTTGTTAAACCTATTTCTGCTGCTTTCTTAAAAGTTCCATTGGACCAAGCTTTACAAACATTTCTTGGGTGGGTCTTTGTAAGGAATGCTCCACCATAGAAAAGGCCTTTTCGGTCAGACTTCAGATATCAAAGGGCACTGAACCAGGGCCTCTTTTGAAGAGCAAAGCACAGAGGATGGAACTTGTTGCGTTGAACATACATACAAGCATGTATGCGTAAATCATGTGATGACCGCTTTTGAAGATTGTGAGCCCTCTGAGAAAGGGAATAATCTTTTTTTGTTTTTTGAAATTTGTTTTATGTATGTATTTGGTGAACATTTTTGTTAAAAAGAGGCTTATAACTGTACATATTTTAATAATAAATGATGCAATATTTTCTTACAGGCTAAGGCAGCAGGACATGCAGAAGTCATAGAATTTTTCCAGTCAAATGGACTATTGTCCAGTTGACTGAAACTGGTCAATAGTTTCACTATTGGTAATTGATAGGTAAGGCTTAATTTTTGCCTTGGTAAGGCTTAATGTTTTTTGTTTTTTTTTAAATGGGCATTTGTGGGTGTGTGTATATCACTTCAGAATCTGGAATAGTTAATTTAGAGAAAGGACTGCATCAAACTTCTGTTCACATAACTAACTGGGGCTACCTTATATTGAATCAGACCATTGGTCCTTCTGTTTCATTATTTTCTCTAACTGGTGACTGCTGTCAAGGCTCTCAGGCAGGGGTCTTTTCTAGCCCTGCCTGGAGCTGCCAGGCATTGAAACTGGGACTTCCTGCATATTAATTGTGTGCTTAACCTCTGAGCTCTACAGCCATTCCTCCAGGTTCCTAGTTTTGCTTTTTATTTCTGCAGTATCCTTGACTATGGTCAATTTATCATCAAAACACCAATTCTGGTGATAAGGTGTAACAGAATGTTTTGTTTTTGAGAGGTCTTGAGGACTAGAACCAGGAAACCAGATCACCAAGATGCATGGCCTATGGAATGTTTGGGGCATTGAAACCCAGTTCTTTGAAATGGTCTGAAGACAGACAGTGTAAAAACAGAGTTTGCAGTGAATTATCTAGCTACTGTGCAAGTCTGGCTTTGCAACTGAAATGATAAGTTTGCATGCAGGGGAATCGAACACTAGGTCAGCTATCAGTCTTGCTTTTTTTTTTTTTTTGAGCAAATTTATTTATTCATTATATTTCTACCTTGCTTTTCAGCCAAGATCTTGAAGCAGCTTTACAAATCTTAACCAATTTTGTTAAAGTGTATATTTTAAGTATGTAAAGTGGGAATGAGACAAACAGGTGCTTTGAAATGGTATGCTGGTATGCTTATTGTTCAGAAGCTCTAATTTGCTATGCCTCTCTTTTGAGTATGTGCTGTGTGGCAGATCTGGGTTATGTGATGTGTGAAACTGCCATGAGTAGCCACTTAGCTAGGCAGGCTGTGAAATCCCTCCTGGAATTCCAAACTTGGTTTCAGGTTATCTGCAACAAGGCCTCCATACAGTGGAACAAGTTTCTCATCATGTTGCAGTCATGTTGTAATAACTTCTTGTACTTATCATTGTATAATTAAATAGCACACAGGCTTCTGTTGGCAATCATTCTGGCTGGTGTTGTATAGTGTAACACACAATGGTACTTTGTAAGTAACTCCCAGCCTTCTGCTAGTTCTTTGCTTTAGCAACAAGTTGCACAATTATACAATTTTTACATTGTATTGAACCCATTTGTAACCTTGACCTCTCTTCCTCCCCCTGCAATCGCAGCAGTGGAAGTTCAAACACCTGTGTGTTCAAACAGTTTTGGTATCTGGATAACAGACAAGAAGGATGAACCCTTCAGTCTGCTTAATAGCTAAAGCCACATTCCATATACAAAAAGCAGCATAATGGAATAGTAGTAATTGATGGATGAGTATTAAACAGATAGGATACTATTAAATTCATTCCTCAGGACTCCATGTACTCTGTCGCTATTCAATACTTTCTTTAATGTCTTAGGAGAAGGAGTGGAGTACACTCATCAAGTTTTTGCATGATGTAAAACTTGGAAGAACAGAGGAAATGACAGAGGACAAGATATATAAAACTTGAGATTATCTTGATGGGGTAGAGCTGGTGTACAATTGGGTACCTTTCAAACTGTTGTTGCAAAGAGGAGGTCTTAATTGGAAGTAGTGTTGTGTATATCTAATAATTTTTTTCTCCTGTTTTTCTTTAGGTACATGAAGTTCTCCTCAGGCTAGAAAAGGGGCACATGTGGTTGCAAGCAATGCTGAGAAATACTGAAGAAAGCAATTTAATGTGCTTGTTGTTGTAAGAATTAACTTACGTAGTTAAAGGATTTATTTTCTTATGTTTTATATTTTAAAACTAACTAAAACTAACTAATTTTTTAAAAGAGAAATTGTATACCACTAATATATAAGGGCACAATACAGCAAACTCTGCTCCCACATTAGCACACTAAAATGAATGATATTTTCAAGGAGGAGTGATGATGGGATATGCTGCAGTCCTCAAACTGTGAACATAGGAAATAGCATTAAACAGAGTCAGACCACCGGCTATTCTAGTCCAATATGGGTAGCAACTGTCTTGGAAGTTGATCTTTCCCAGGCCCCTGAGATTTTTAACTAGAGACCAAACCTAGAAGCTCTTGAATGCAAAGTATGTGCTCGGCCATTTTGCAACTACTCATCACCATACCTCAGTGATAGATGTTTCAGCATAATCTCATTTAACACAAGTGGAGCTACTCAACAGTATATAGTGAGAATTGTAATTGTATGTCTTATGTGTTCTGATTTGCACAGGTTGTAAATTTCTGCATACACATTGGATCTCTCACTTTTATAAGTGAGATTTTTTGATGAGAGCAATACAAACTTTTTAATTGAAATCTAGAATGTAGATTTTTAGCATTTTAATATTTAACTTTTTAAAGAAACATGATGTTCAGGCACATGAGGGAACAACTTTAAAGAGTAAAAAGATTCTAATAACTAGGTAATGAATTAGAAAATTTGCTAGTAGTGTTTCCACCAAATTTCACCTAAAGCAACATTCAAGGTAAACTTGGAATAACCTGCTCAGGTGGAAGAAATCAGTGTTAATTCCATAGAAATCAAAAGTATTTTGCTAGAATCTGCAAACCTTTCTCTGAGGAGCTTTCCTTAAATTGGAAAATATTTGACTCCTTTTCAGGAAAAATAGCAAAAATAGCAACTTGGAATTCTGTGGAAGAGCCTAGAGATTTCAAATACAGAATTCTCACTGCCCTCACACCTACAATTCATAATATTCTGTAATGAAAAGCATGACGTTTAAAGTAGTTTAAGCCATCTGTAACTTTGGGAGCAGCTTACCCAATTTTGATAAGATTAATGATATTGCATAAGAGATATCTATGCATCTTTATTCTAATGCCACAGTTAGCTAAGCAGGTCTCTGCCAACAAAAAATTAAAATCGAAAAGGTCATAGTGGAATTATGTGGCAAAAACTTTTCCTGTGGGAAGCAATCATGATTTTCTTGCTATACTTTTCAATAAAATCTCTGCAAAACAGCAATCCAGCATCAATTTCTTTGGGAGGGTTTAGTGTTGAAAATGTATTGGTCTTGTCAATAACTGAAACTTTGGTATACCTATATTGCCATTAAAACAATAGCATCTACTCATAGCATTTCCTTATTTTATTTCATAAGAATATAAGAAATTCTTATGATCAGACTTGAAGTCCATTCTGTCCAGCACCCTGTCTCCCGGAAGCATCTGACTGGACCTATGGGAAACTCACATGAAAGTAGTAGCTCTCTGCTTCTGTTGCTTTTTAGCAACTGGTATTCAGTGGCACACTATCTTTGGATCTAGAGGCTCCATCTGGCCAACCTGAAAAATAGCTAGCAATAGACTGAACCCTCATGAGTCTGCTTACACCATCACCACTGTATCTTGTGACAATATTTTATTTTTAATATTGTACTTGATGCTGCCATGGTATGTGACTGCATTTGGGGAAATGTTACAGATCTGTACTTTGAACAGGCTACTATGTATATGCTTTTAACAATGATAGTCAATGGGACTTACTCCTGGGTAAGTGTGGGTAGAATTACAGCCCAGGATTGTTAAAAATTTTCATGCTTGATGATGTCACTTCTGGTCATGACATCACTTCCGGCGGGTCTTGACAGATTCTCATTCTAAAAAGTAGGTCCCAGTGCTAAAACCATGAGAACCACTGCCCTATTCAACAAGACGAGGAAACTTTTACCTCAACTTTTACTTCTGTATTAATGGTGTTGTTTACAAAGAAAACAACCCCAAAATTGTATTTGTGTGTTAATAGTTCCTCATGCTGCTATATGGCAAGCCAGGCCAACCTTTAGAAGGGAAGAGAAAACATCTTTTACCTCAGATGTTTGCTTTATTTTGTTCCTTTAGGTTGCTGTGAAAAAGAAAAGGAAAAATAACAAAAAGTTGGAAAAAGTTTTCACCTCAGCATTCTTCTGAATCTATCTTCTATCTTTGTTAAACAGGAAAAAAAATTATTCTCACAGAATGAAATGCAACTCCTTACCAAAAATATGCTGGGTGTGTTTTTGCAATTTAATCTTGAATCTATCAAAGATGAGGCTTTTTGAACCTTGCCATAAAGTTTTGTTCCACCTCCCCACACCTGACCAAAAACTGAAATGGTGCCCCTGGAACCTTGAGTAACTAAAACTAACAACCAGTAATCAGGATTCACAGTGTGCTTCCCATCTAGTACTCTGGCAACTTAGCCACAGGCAAGGATTACATAACCAGTTTAATTCTGCTTATGTGAAGGCTTGGCTTATCCCCAGGCTCACCAGATTTGGGGTTGAACTGTAGAAAAACACATCTGCAATATAGCTTAACCTGCAAACCATTCAAGCCTAATCCAGCTAGGCTATGACTGATATTTACAGTAACAAATTCACCCCAGCTCTGATCTACCACATCTGGTAGATCACATTTTGTGGATGACCCTTTTGCAGCAAGTAAATTAAAGACAAGCAGGTGAACATGGGTTTATGCAGCAGATGAAGCTAATAAGAGCCTCAGATAATGATGAAATAAACATCAAAAGGAAGACAGCCAAGGAGGTGTTTAGGACCCAGTTTTAAACAAGACTTGATGGTGACAGCTTATAAATGGAAAGAACCACGTAAACATAATTTATGTGTGCTACCACAATTATAAGACCTGTGTATAATTTTGCTTGCATAAGACAATGATGTGTGTCAAGGGTGTCTGTGTGCATGCCGACTTTTGTCCTCTACTATTCTGAAATATGTATTTATCTGGAAACACTCTGTATTACTTTTTGCACTGGGCCCTGTGTTCCAGAAGAAATAACTCTTCCCCACTTCTTTTTGCAGTCAAACAAAGCACATTTTATTGCAAGACAGAACACAGTTAAGCAGGGACTCTGAGATGAATTTTATCAAGGTGTATAATATTTCATTTGGAGTACTTCCCAAAGGGTGTGGGGGAAGAAACAGGACAGGGGCAAGGTGGCAACTGCCAGAACAATCTTTGGAACCCAGGTCTACAAGATTTCCCCTATGCAAAGCCTAGGTCTACCTGCCTGTGCAGAGTTGGCAGCTAGATATAGTAATACAATAAACCAAACACCACTCCTAAGTCTACAGAGGTCTACAGAGCTTGCAACCAGAGTACACTTCTGTACTGCAGCGAGTCATGGACTCTTCACTCACAACAGGAGAGGAAACTGAATGCTTTCCACATGCGCTGCCTCCGACGTATTCTCGGCATCACCTGGTAGGACAAAGTTCCAAACAACACAGTCCTGGAACGTGCTGGAATCCCTAGCATGTATGCACTACTGAAACAGAGACGCCTGCGTTGGCTCGGTCATGTCGTGAGAATGGATGATGGCCGGATCCCAAAGAATCTCCTCTATGGAGAACTCGTGCAAGGAAAGCGCCCTACAGGTAGACCACAGCTGCGATATAAGGACATCTGCAAGAGGGATCTGAAGGCCTTAGGAGTGGACCTCAACAAATGGGAAACCCTGAGCAGCCCGCTTGGAGGCAGGCTGTGCAACATGGCTTTTCCCAGTTTGAAGAGACACTTGGCCAACAGTCTGAGGCTAAGAGGCAAAGAAGGAAGGCCCATAGCCAGGGAGACAGACCAGGGACAGACTGCACTTGCTCCCAGTGTGGAAGGGATTGTCACTCCCGAATCTGCCTTTTCAGCCACACTAGACACTGTTCCAGAACCACCTTTCAGAGCGCGATACCATAGTCTTTTGAGACTGAAGGTTGCCAACTACTCCTAAGTCTCTTTAAAATCTTTTAAATATAGGAAATCATTGCAAAAAATGAGCATCAACCTATTTAGGCTCACACTAGAATGGAAAGTGTCCTGTGCATACCAAAACGTAATTCTGCAGCAGCTGTAGTCCTGCAGCTGTGTCCCTGAGCTCCTGTACATTCCACCTACCACTTCATGGTAAGTGGATCCACAAGCCAAAGAGCTACTGTAGCAGGCCTGTTTCCTTCCAGATGTGACATCAGGAATGTATGGAAAAGAAAGGTCTTGAGCCACCTTTGAAAAGTCATAGGTTGCTGATAAGTGTCAGATCTTTAGCTCTTCTAGATCAGTATTGTCTACTCTAGTGATTTTCAACCTTTTTCATCACAAGGCACTAAAATTGTCAAGGTGTAACCATCAGGTTTTTGACAATTGATAAGGCACACCATGCTGTTGGTGGGGGGCTTACATCCCCAGTATTTAAATGATATTTAATAGTATTTAAATGAAGTATTTAAATGATAGTAAGGCACTTGAACCTAAAAGAATAGGGTGGGGTATAAATTCAAATCCCTACATGAATGAAAATTACTAGTGTTGTGTCATGGCCTGCCTGGAAAGTCAGCAAAACTAGTGATCTGTTGATCAAAACAAGGGGCAGTTTGAAGCTTTTGGCTTGCCTACCTAATGCAAGACCCATTTAACCATTCACAACAATAGTCAAAACAGTGAGCCAGCCCAGAAATCAGAGATGCCATGCACTTAATTTAAATTTTTAAAATTACATTTATGTTCCATTTATGGAACTCAGGGTGGTGCTCAGGAAATTCCCACATGGTCACCTATAATTGACCCAAATTTAGAGCTGCTTAGCTCCAGCATGGTCATTGTCACATGTACTTTCAACCATGTCCTGGGACATGTAATAATCATATGTATAGGGGAGCATGCAGGAAATGCCCCCTCCATCCGTACATAGCACCTTTCTATTGTAGATACAAGAAGTTAGTTGAGGCAGTCTTAAGGCAAACAGGAAATAAGCTGGCAATCTTTCAGTTTTGGATATCAGAAATTATATGAGTTATGGTTCCAAGAACTTGAGTACATTTGTAAAAAGGTACTGAGCTAGTGTAACTCTGAATATGTTGTAAGAACAGTTGCCAGCCTGTGGTTTGAGTAGTTTGGTTAGTATAGTTTGTTATACATTACGAGCGATCTGTTGTACCCAATGGGCAAACCCATAACCCATGATAAGCTGCATGATCTGTCTTGCACAATACAGTAGCCATCCTACACACAGTATTGTGAGATGAGTTGCAACCTGCAAAGAAAAAAATAGAATTCTTGCCTGTGAATATCCTGTTCTTGGAAGAGGAAGGGGTTCATTCTGGACTGTGTGGGATGCCCCTCCCTCTGCACGAGACAGGATCGGACTGCTGACGTTGTCTCCTCTCTTGGTGGGGCATCCTGTCCTGCCCCAGTATGGAACTGAAGAGCAAGCACCAGGATTCTCCGAAATGGAACGCCACGACCTCCCAGCTACGTAAGGCAGAAGGTCAAAGCCTGCTGCCAACACCCTGGCCAGCATGCCAGTAGGAAAAAACAAACAACTCTGGCATTAGGATAGGAGGGAGATAGGGGACCTGGCCTCAGGATGCCCTAGCTACCAACCCCCAACCAATGGAGAAGCCACCGAGGGAACACAATAGAGCAGGGGTGTCCAAAGTTTTTGGCAGGAGGGCCACATCATCTCTCTGACACTGTCAGGGGCCGGGGAAAAAAAAGAATTAATTTACATTTAAAATTTGAATAAATTTACATAAGTTTACATACGTAAATGAATATATTAAAGATGAACTTATATGAATGAATGAAGGTCTTGCAATAGCTCAAGGCCTATAAAAGGCCTTGCACAAAGCAAGGCTGGCCTTTCCTTTGTTGCCGATACTGCATCACAGATGTGAAACAGCAAGCAGTGGAGGCAGCCCTCATCCCACAGCTCACATGAGAGGTCAAACAGTCACCCTCGTGCTGAAAGCAGTTGCGTCGGGCCAGTGAGGGCTCCAGCAAGTCTCTGGAGGGCCAGAGGCTCATTGGAGACTGGGGGCTCCCTGAGGGCCGCATTGGGAATCCTCAAGGGCTGCAAGTGGCCCCAGGGCCGGGGTTTGGGCACCCCTGCAATAGAGGGATCTCGCCAAGGAAGCGGTGGGGAGAATAAAGCCCTTCCTCTTCCAAGAACAGGATATTCACAGGTAAGAATTCCATTTTTCTCTGGAAGAGGAAGGGGTTAATTCTGGACTCTATGGGATATGCCAGAGCTACATATCACCTGGGTGGGCCCGGCAAGAACCTTTCTATTGCGGCAGGACTTACTGCAACACCCTCCTGCCAAAGGCAGCTTCAGCAGAGGCAGCCATATCAATTTTGTAATGCTTGGTGAAGGTATTTGGAGAAGCCCAAGTGGCTGCCCTGCAGATATCACCAAGGGAGGCCACCCCTTCAATCGCTGCGGAAGTCGCTGCCTCCCTGGTGGAGTGTGCTGTGATCCCCTCGGGGGGGCACTTCCCCTAGCGCTCTGCATGCCTTGACAAAGGCCCCCTTGAGCCACCTGGCCAGGGAGGCTACTGAGGCCCTCCTGCCTGGAACAGATCCAGCGAAGGTGACAAATAGAGCATCAGTTTTTCTAATAGACTTTGAGCGCTCTGTATAGTAGCGCAGAGCCCTGCGTACATCCAGGGTGTGCCAATCTTTCTCCATTCTGTGAACAGGCTTGGGACAGAAGGAGGGTAACACTATGTCCTGTGACCGGTGGAATATCGAATTCACCTTAGGGAGAAACAGTGGGTCTGGGCACAAGACCACCTTATCCCTGTGAAAGACACAGAGATTGGCATTGACCGAGAGGGCCCCCATCTCCAATACCCTCCTGGCAGAAGTAACAGCGACCAGGAAGAGTGTCTTAAAAGTGACCTCCTTCAAGGGAACTGTTGCCATGGGTTCGAAGGGAGCTTTCATCATGGCTGATAGAACCTTGCCCAAGTCCCAGGTAGGGAATCTGTGCACTGTTGGGGGGTTGAGCAGGGCTACCCCCCCTCAGGAAGTGTTTAATATACAGGTGGGTAGAAAGGTTACGCTTCAGTCCTGCCCCCCAAATGTTGTTCAGTGCTGCTACCTGTTTCCTAAGAGTGCATGTGCTGAGTCCCTTCTGGAGCCCTTCCTGAGGAAACTCCAGAATATGTTTAGTCTTGGGCCTACGGCATTAACGTGCTTGGTGAATGCCCAATGTACAAAACGTTTCCAGGTCGAGCCATATACCTTGTTGGTAGACTGTCGCCTGGACGCCAGAAGTGTGTTCAGCACCCCGTCGGAATAGCCACACTGGGACAAAGACGCCAGTTCAATCTCCAGGCTGTCAACCGGAACATCTCTGGCTTGGGGTGAAGAAGAGGCCCCTGCATCAGCAGATCTGCGCATGTCAGTAGCAGCCAACCTGGCCCGTCCACCAGCTGAATTATCCCCGAGAATCATGGCCTGTGTGGCCAGTGGGGTGCCATCAGTAGGATTTCCGCTCCCAGTTTTCTGACCCTGTGAAGGACCAGTGGGAGCAGGGACAGGGGCGGGAAGGGGTACAGCAGACCTTTTGGCCAGGGCCAACTTAGTGCATCGACGTCCTCCGCTCCTGGAATGTTTGACCTTGTGAAGAACCTGTCTACCTGGGCGTTTTGGTTGTTGGCAAACAGATCTAGATTCGGGCGTCCAAATCTTGAGACTATCTTCGCGAACACCTCCGGATGGAGATGCCACTTGGTCTCACTGTTTGACTGATGGCTGAGACAATCTGCCGTGATGTTTTCTGCCCCTGCTAGATGTTCTGCTCACAGGGAGACTAGGTTGCTCTCTGCCCACTGAAGGAGCTTGGAGGCCTCCCGCATCAGTTGCGCGGACCTGGTGCCTCCCTGCCTGTTCACATAGGCTTTTGCTGTCATGTTGTCGGTTCTTACCAACACATGGGTCCCCTGTATGTTGCTTTGGAACAGCTGCAGCCCCAGGCGGATTGCCCGTAGTTCCAGCCAGTTGATGCTGTGCTGGGATTCCCTAGAGTCCCTGTGCAAATTTGTCCTGTAGGTGGGCCCCCCCAGGAGGCTGGTGTCTGTGGTTACAATCGTCCTGGTCGGTACCTCCAGACTGACCCCCTGTGATAATCTCCCTGGGGCCAGCCACCACTGAAGGCAGTTCCTTAGTTGTTGCGTCACAGGAAGACGCAACTGCCCATTCAGTTTTCCATTGGGCATTGATGTTAAAGTTGTTGTGCAGATGTTGTGCAAGTGCCAAAGAAGGCTTCCTGGATTTAAGCCTACCGATTGATAGATGAGGAAGATTGGCATGTACTGGTGAAAGTGGGTTGTTGGTGATTTTTCTATATTCTTTCACCTAAGCCACTTGTCACCGCAGGGCTCGTGGGGCTATGTGGCTCAAGACAGGGAGCCAAGAGACAGGAGTGGTCTTATACAGCCACTTATGATCCTCATGGTTTCATTTAATCTGGCATCAGTCTTCCTAGTATGACAGCTGTTAAGCCTTACTAAAAAGTTGGCATCCTTCGCTCTTGGAAGACTATGGTATCGCACTCTGAATAGTGGTTCTGGAACAGAATGTTATATGGAGGATAGACTGTTACCCATGCAGCAAATTCTCCCTCTCCACGTCGCTGAAATGATCCAATGGAAAGACAGAAGCCAATACGGTTGGTTCCAGCAGCGTTGCAGGAGTTGCCAGAACGTGACTGTATTCAGAGATGAACTGCCTCAGGGACTTCGTCTCCGGATTTTGCCTCGAGGTTGACTCCTGAAGCCTTTTCCATAACTGGATGTAGCCACAAGGCAGTGGAGGTTTGGGATCAGAGTTTTCCTTTTCTCAGATGAGCTGCCTTCCCAGGCTAAGGAGTTCCATCTACCCTTGGCTGTTTAGTTGCCTCTTACAACAAGTACAGCCAAACTGAGGGCCTATTCTTATCCCCAGCCCCCAGGGGTTTAAGCCTTACTGGAGCACAGTATTCTGCTGCGGAGTAGATCAATCCTAATGCTGATGTTCTGAGAGTAGAGGTTGAAGCTCCCCATCTTGTTCCTGTTAATTTCAGGAGTATGTTGTTCCTGGTATTGATTTTTGCGGCCATGTTCTCGAGGTGTGGCTTATAAGAGAGAGCCCGGTCCAAATTCACTCCAAGCTAGTTTGGATGGGGATTGTAAGGGAGAAGATTGTTATTTAGATAGACCTTCGGGGCTGCATTAGCTAATTTATTGTTAAGGTGGAAGCATGTAGTCACCGTTTTGCTGATACTGTTTATTAACCTCCAGTCAGCAAAATATTTTCCCAGGATCTTGAGGTCTTCTGAGAGGAGGCCATCCAGCACCTCCATGTTTTTTCCCTGCGCTGCTAGAGCCAAGTCGTCGGCATATCCAAATTTGCATCCCCTTGTTATTGGCAAGTTTGAGATGTACAGGTTAAATAGTGTGGGTGCCATTACAGAGCCTTGTGGGAGGCTGTTGTTTAGCCTTCTTACCTTTCTTGCATTGTCCCCCATTATGATCTGGAAAGATCTGTCACTTAGCATATTGTTGACTAATCGATACAGTTTTTTACAGGGGATGATGTGACACAATTTATATAGCAGACCTTCCCTCCACACGATGTCATATGCCACAGTTAGGTTGATAAATACAACTGTAATTTTTAAACTTTGTTGAAAGCCAGCCTCGATATAGCTTGTCAAGCTCAACACCTGGTCAACACAGCTGCGATTTTGTCGAAAGCCCGCTTGTTCTACAGGCAGATGCTCCTCTATTATAGGGCCAATTCTGTTTATGATTAGTTTATCCAAGAGTTTGTAACATGAGCTCAGAAGGGCAACTGGGCAATAACTGTCTTGCAGTTTACCAGGTTTCAGAACTGATATTACTTTAGCTTTTTAAAATTTCGGTGGAATGGGAGGAGGTTCGTCATAGGATGGCAAGCTGATCTCCCTCACTGGGTGACACAGACCCTAGTGACACCACTGATAGTGCACCTTCTCATTGTCTTATGCACACTTTCCTGGGTGTAAATTCAGTTGAACAGAATGAGACTGACATCTGAGAATGACAAGGTGCTCAGTAAAACAAACTGGCAGAAATATGTTCCAGGCTTCAAACATTTATTTCTTTAATATTCTCTCATGCTACAAAGGTTTGCACAATACCCTGCTGGCTGTTCTACTTTGAGCCAGGTTTGTAACTAAGTTGAAGACTATAATAAAGGGATTTATGATCACAAAACAGGTTGTTGCATAATTCAGCATAATTGTTCTGTTGACAAATGGGGTTACGCTAGCAAAAGTAAATAAGGCACTTTGGGATCACTATTGATTAGGAGGGAGTAGAATGATGGCAAGCAATAGCAAATCAATATAGAGTCATGCGCGTATTTTATTTGCATCTAAGATTCTCTGGTAGGGCTAGCGATCTGTATGCAAAGACTATGGAGGGGCAGGCAGTCAAAGCAGCTCATTCTGTGTTTGAGCAATGAGATGCTCAGATTGAGGAGCCAGGACTTGTTGGTTGCTCTCAGCTCCTGCTCACTGCTGACTTGCCAGTTATACTGTCACCCCTGGCCACCTGCAATTCTGGTGTTGCAGCGAAGACAGGCACCAGACTTCTAGAACCCTCCAGTATGACACCTTTGGGGCCTAACAGCATTGCTTTTTTAGAGTAGATACTGTGTGTACAAATGGATGTACTATATATGCATTGCTACCACTGCTGGATTGGAGCCATTCACATAGTGCTGAAACAGGATGGTTGGTGCCTGCATGAATAGAAAATCTCTGTGTGCACTTAAGCTTTGTTCTCAGTTTCAGGTGGATATATGGATTGTTTTTTAAAGGGGGGGTGGAGGTGCTGTTCATGCTGTATGTGTAAGGCCTCCTCTTTTGGGTGGGGAAGAAAAGTAAAGGTCCTTCCCCATTTTGTCCTCACAGCAATGCCTATGAGATAGCTTAGGCAGTGATGACTGGACAAGGTTACCCAGTGAGTTCCATGACAGTGGTGTAGCTATAGGGGGGTGCAAAGCATTAAGTTTTGCAAAGACCCCCACCAAGGCGTCCACTTACCCTCCACTTTGGAGCAGTGGCGTAGCTAATGATCTTGTAGCCTGGTGCCAAGCTCAAAATGTTGCCCTGGAAGTGATGTCACAATCAGAAGTGATGTCACACTTGGGCTTTTAAAAAAGTGCAAATTGGGAGGAACCCACCTCCTCCACTCAGCAGCTCACCACCCACTTGCTCTGTTGCCTCCCCCCAGTCAGTGGCATTGCTAAGGCATATATCTGCTACCTGGGGGTCAAAGAAAATTTTGTAGCTCCCCCTGCATAACAAAATCAGATTTAATTAATTAAGTAAATAAAAAGCTATTGGTTCCATGCTGTATCATAATAATATCTCATTGGCACTCAGAACAATCAGTCTCATAGGTCAGTTATGAGTTAAGGAAATCCACATTTTGTTCCGTAAAGGCAGTTGTGTTTTCATTTTCTGGTTAATTGGCCATACCTTTTGAAAGAATAGTGGTATTCTAAGGTGGTTTGTTTCATTGCATTCTGCATGAAATTACCTTTCCAATGATATATAACATGATGGTATTATTCATACATACTAAGATTTTCACAATTTTGTTCACTAGGGTCAAGCTCAGCTTGTTGCCCCCCTAAAGCTTGATGCCTGGTGCAACTGCTACCCCCTGCACCCTCTTAGCTACTCCACTGCTTTGGAGCCATTCTGCATGGTGGGAACAAAATGGAGGCATTAAGTTTTGCAGGGAACCTCACCATGGTGTGCAAGTGGCCTCCTCTTTAGAGCCAGGTGGTGGGTGCAAAATGGAGGCATACTGCCCAGAATGGCTCTGAAGAGGAGGGGCCATTTGCACGTCATGGTGAGGCTCCCTGCAAAACTTAGTGCTTTGCACCCCCCTCTAGCTACACCACTACCATGATCGAGTGAGACTTTGAACCTGGGTTTCTGACTCCCCATACAATATGCTAACTACTACCCTGCGTTAATATGCGCTACCCTGCCTCTCAAAATATCTAGCTAGTCTCTGTTTTCAGGGTGTAGACAGCAGGCAGGTTGTGCAAGGCCGGCTTATAGGATTATTGCAGACCTTGGTGAGAGCAATTCCTTATAGAACATGACATGTGCTGTCACTATATATGAAGCATGCCACTCACTATGGCAACTGACCCTGTGCCAAGAAAATATAGTGGAGAGTGTTTAAAACACTAGTCAGATGTTTGCTAAGGATCACAGCATGCTGTGAGGAAGCCAAGATTTACAGGCTGGGGTGGATGGGGGGGGGGAACTTCACATGTTGTTGGCAACCTTCAGTCTCGGAAGACTATGGTATCACACTCTGAAAAGTGGTTCTGGAACAGCCTCTAGTGTGGCTGAAAAGGCCAATTTGGGAGTGACAATCCCTTCCACACCGGGAGCAAGTGCAGTCTGTCCCTGGTCTGTCTCCCTGGCTATGGGCCTTCCTTCTTTGCCTCTTTGACTCAGACTGTTGGCCAAGTGTCTCTTCAAACTGGGAAAGGCCATGCTGCACAGCCTGCCTCCAAGCGGGCCGCTCAGAGGCCAGGGTTTCCCACCTGTTGAGAATATATTGTTCACATATTGTATAGCAACAAATTCATGTTTGAAACTAAATGTATACTCAGCAGGGAAGCCAATCCTGGTTCTATGATGCATGTGCCAGACTTACAAAGCCCAATCCTAGGCATGACAACGCAGAAGGAAATTGCATTATAGTCAATGCTGCTAATTCCAGATAAGTGTAGCTAGGATTGCAGCTACACTAAGTATACCACACTCATTACTCAGTACCTGGGTATTCTGATTCAATTTTTTTAAACGTCAATGAAAAAGAAGACTGCCCCATATTACAATTCTTTCCTGCAGGAAAATGTGCAAAACTCACATGTAGATTTTCGTATTTTTCTCATAGGCAGAGTTAAGCAACTAATTGATGAACACTAATTGATGAACGCTAATTGATGAACGCTAATCAAATTAGGACACAAAGAAACTGTGGGGAGTAAGCATCATTTATCACAATGGGACTTATTTCTGAGTAAACATCCATAGGCATCCTATGGATGCCTGAGTAAACATCCATAGTAAACATCAGAGGTGGCCAATCTTTCAACTTTAGGGTTCTTGGACCTTTAACAATAGTGTAGAAGAGGGAATTTTAAGTGGTGCAGCTTTTCATCTGTGACATTGCAAGGTGCACCAGCTGAAATTCCCTCCCCTACACAATCCTTAAAGGTCCAGGAACCCTAAAGTTGAAAGGTTGGCCACCCCTGAGCTAGCTCAGTAAAGCTTGCACTCCTACGCAAAAGAGTTAATACTTGGCAGTAAACTTCATTTAAATTCAATAGGCCTTTACTTTGGAGTAAAATGAACACAGGCATGTGCCGAAAAGCCATAGTCCCATGCAGTTACTTGGTAGTGCATGCAACTGACTCCTGAGTAAACTCAAGATTGTGCCATTGAGATGACTTTTTTTTTACTGGAGGGCAGCCTTCCATTCTGTGCATGTTGAAGCACTGTCTGATTTTGAAGTGGTGAAGGAAGGCCA
The DNA here is from genome assembly GCF_035046505.1 of Tiliqua scincoides. Classification (NCBI taxonomy): domain Eukaryota; kingdom Metazoa; phylum Chordata; class Lepidosauria; order Squamata; family Scincidae; genus Tiliqua; species Tiliqua scincoides. The sequence continues at coordinate 302,944,388 of NC_089821.1, forward strand.
CATAGCAGCAGCAAAAGTGGACAGATGGAAAGATGGAAAGGGCCAGTGGCGTAGCTAGAGGGGGTGAAAAGCATTAAGTTTTGCAGGGAACCTCACCATGGTGTGCAAGTGGCCTCCTCTTCAGAGCCAGGAGGTGGGTGCAAAATGGAGGCATACTGCCCTGGCTCTGAAGGGGGGGCTGCTGCTTTCACACAATGGTGAGGCTCCCTGCAAAACTTAGTGCTTTGCATCTCCTCTAGCTACACCACTGGAAAAGACTTTCTTTTGGGGGCCTTGGGTTTCATAGTGCAAACCTATGCATGTCCTCTCAAGAGTAAGTCCCATTGTGTTCAATGGGGCTTACTCCCATGAAAATGTGTATAGCAGTGACCCTATTTCAACCAATGGACCTACTAATAAATAAATGACCCCCCCCCCAACCTCCTACAGCACATCTGCAAACCATTTGTGGCACACCAATGTGCCATGGCACACTGGTTGAAAATCACTGGTGTACAGGATTGGAGCCTCAATCTCTGTGTGGCTGTGGCCAGAGCAGGCCATGTTCATCTAAAGCAGTGTTTCTCATACTGTGGGTCAGGACCCATGAGGTGGGCTGCGAGCCAATTTCAGGTGGGACCTCATTCATTTCAATATTTTTTCCCCATATATTAGACTTGATGCTGCCATGGTATGGAACTGTGGAAATGTTACAGGCCCGTACTTTAAACAGGCTACTACGTATATGTTTTAACAATGATAGTCAGTGGAACTTACTCCTGGGTAAGTGTGGGTAGGATGGCAGCCTACAACTGCAGTTAAAAATGGCAAAACTTGCACGATTGCCCAAATTGCAGGAATTTTGAAGATTTTCCTGTTCCACGATGTCACTTCTGGTCATGACACTTCGAGGTTCATGATGTCACTTCTGGTGGGTCCTGACAGGTTCTCATTCTAAAAAGTGGGTCCCGGTGTTAAAAGTTTGAGAGCCACTGATCTCAAGGCTGGTTTCTCCTTGGGATCCCTGGCTTGAAGCAGCCCAGAGGCTTCCTGGAGTCTTGGCTGCGCAGGGAGCCCTGGGTGGAGCTGCCTGTTCTCTTCCATGGGCTGATTTCGGGAGCCACCTCCGGCTTCTGCCAAACCTGTTGAGCACGCTCTAGTCTCTCCCCTCCCGGTGACAAGCCTCACCTGCGGAGCTCACCTGGGCGGGGGAGGAGGCTGCTGCCAAGCGCCTGGAACAGGTTGGACTCCCTCCCTGCTGACTCTTCCACCGCCCCTGATGATGAGGATCGCTGGGGAGACAAACAACAACAAGGGGGAAAAAGCCATCCCAGCCAGCCAACCAGCCCGCCAGCCCAGCTGTCCAACCCGCCTCCCCTGCTGCTGCTGCTGCTGCGGTTGCAAAGGCAGCCTGGAAAAACTGGTCGCGGCAGGGGTGAGGGCCACATTCTTGATCGCCGCTGCAGGGGACGGCGAGGGAGTCGGGCAGGTATATAAGGCGGGGCTAGCAGCGGTGCCTGGGCGCAGATCGGGACGGAGACACAGCCAGCCAGCCAGCCAAGGACAGACCCAAGAAGAGGAGACAGGTGCCTTGGCTTGCCCATGAGGATGCTACCTTTCCAGAACCTCCCAGCTGGACCCTCGCGCCCCCCTCTCTCGCCAGATCTCCCCTTTTGCAAAGGGATCGGGGCCGAGCCTCCTCCTCTCGGGATCTTCTGGGCACCTTGTAAGTGTCTCTCCAGCTCAAGGGTGGCTTGCCTTTCTGGTGCGTCTATGGCTGCAATCCTAGACACGGGAGTACGTTCCATTCAACTTGATGGGGCTTGCTTCGAGTAGGCACGCTTAAGATTGCACTGTAAGGCTGCAATCCTAGCCACGCTTACGTGGGAATACGTTCCATTTAACTGGATGGGGCTTGCTTCTGAGTTGGCACGCTGCAATCCTATCCACATTTACCTGGGAGTAAGCCCCACTGACTCTAGTGGGGCTTACTTCTGAGTAGACATGCTAGAGCTCCCCTTTTGCAAAGGGATCGGGGCCGAACCTCCTCCTTCCCTCTCCCTCTGGGCACTTTGCAAGTGTCTCTCCAGGTCAAGGGTGGCTTGCATTTCTGGTGCATATATGTGCGTCTATGGCTGCAGTCCTAGACACACTTACCTGGGAGTACATTCCCTTAAACTTGATGGGGCTTGCTTCTAAGTAGGCACGTTTAGGATTGCACTGTAAGGCTGCAATCCTATTCACACTTACCTGGGAGTATGCCCCACTGACTCTAGTGGGACTTAGTTCTGAGTAGACATGCATAGGATTGGGCTCTATGTCAGTTTCATTTATGTCAGTTTCCCCCACTTTTTCCCCATTCACTTTTCAAAGTGTCTTTTTCCTTTTGTTTTGTCTGGCAGGCAAGAAGTGCAGAAGAAGAAGAAGAAGAAATTATTGGGCTTCCCTTCCTCCACTTCCTCCATCCCTCCCATTGAAAGGTGAAAGTCTCCTGGGTGCAGTGGTTCTTAACAGTTCAACAGTTCTGTAGCATAATTGTGAAATGTTTAGGACCACTTGATCCGGGCGGCCTGGGCATCATCATCATCATCACCACCACCACCACCACCACCACTGGAGAGGCACAAGGATGCAGCTGCAGGCATGCTGGATGGGAACTCAAAGGAAAGAGAGGCAGGTTGATTTCTGGTGGATCTGTTTGGACTACTGGCTGTGATGACTAGAGGAAAGTGGGTGGGGGAAAGATAAAAGCCAACTTGGGAAAGAACCTGCAAGTAAACCACTAAACTGCTCTTGTGCTGAGTTAAGCCATTTCAGCCCAACGTTGCATATACGCAACAGGAATCAAATGTGTACACCTGTGGGCTGGGCAGAAATGTTTAATGCAAACTGGAGGGGGTGGGGAGGAATGGGACACAACAGAGGCAGCCAAAGGTTCCCAGTGAATTTTCTCTTTTGGCAAAGCTTGTAATCAAAGAGGCCCTCAAATAAGCAAGGTTGTAGCAGAAAGTTTTACTTTACTTCGCCCGTGCATTCCAATCTGCTAAGATCACGTAAAGCCCTATTACTGGAATTGCCTCATTTAACATTTTTATAAAGTTTCTAGTCTTCACTGATATCTAGTCTTCACTGACAGGTTTCTAGTCTTCACTGATATCCCGAAGACTACTGCTTATTAAAATATGTTGGAAAAAAGGATGTGATTGTAGAACAGGTGGAAAATTGTAAAGCACTTTGTATATAGGATGGTGCAATTAAAATAATTACACTTATTAATACTACTTATATACCATTTATTATTATTCAGAATACTTACAGCCTGCTTTTCAATTTATGTAACTTTCCCAAAGTGGGTAATAATAAAATAGTATATAAAATACAATTAGAATTTCCAGAGTATTCAGCTCATAAAAGTTGTCCTGTTGGTCACAGAGAAAGAGAGATGGCAGCTGCTTTTATTAAGATAAGTTTGAGGTGTTGTAAGCTGGGCTTGTAAGTTTCACGTCAACCAAACACCTCGTTGTTCTGGGTGGAGAGAAACAACATTCCTGTCTATAGCAAGGTGCATTTACCTTTGCAAAGTGGGTCAGTTCACACAAACCTTTGCATATATCAACAAACTGACTAAGGCTGCAATCCTAACCACACTTTCCTGAGAGTAACTTCCATTGAACAAAATAGGGCTTACTTCTGAGTAGACCTGGTTAGGCTTGTGCCCTAAATGGCTCCCTTTCACATATGATGTGGACAGCTAAGTAGATGGATGCACAGAGGTGGCAAAAAAATTTTTTTCTATATGCTAGTAGTTGGATGGAGAAAGCACTGGGACCTCTCTGATTTATAGCCTCTTATATCCCTTGCAATATTTATGTCAGAATAGTGTCATCAGTTGGTTTCAGTGGAAGTGCTCCAGAATCATTGTGTAACTACTTACAAAGCGTTGCTTCCTACACAACCCCTATTCACTGGCCAAGCACTTGGTTGATTCTTGTCCTGTACAATTGGAGCACCATGTTCTCAGACTCCTAAGTCATTTAAACCACACTTTAATGATGACTTACTCTAGAGCAATGCCACTGAAATCAGTGCAGGGTAAATTTGGCATACAGCTGCTAAATCACTTACGGAGTAAGCTCCATTATTCCTGCGTGATTTGCTTACAGGTGAGTACCATTTGAATCATACCCTTGGATTAATTGGACCAACAAAAACTGCTACAGTACGTAATAGAAAGAGGGAAACTTTGTTTTTGGTATTGCCAGATTCTAAATGCTATCAATGGTTTGATATGGAATGTTCAAGATACGTGATATAACCAGAGCAAATGGTTTTGTTAATTTAATATGATCAAGTGTTGTATTTTATTCTGATCATTTTGTACTGCACACACATGGTAAACAAACAATTCCATTAAAGACTACTTAATATATTCACTTGCTTTTTTCTTGCATGCGTGTTATAGCCTGGTTGCAATGCCCTACCAAGTGTGGAGGAGTGTTTTGTTTTCACAATCTGCCACTTCTTTGGTTTTCTGATTGGGTGCGGAGCACGTTGATTCACTGCCTGGCAGCATAACTTGGCTTATCAAATAGTTTGGCATGCAAGCTCATGAGAAGTTTCCACTTGAGAAACAGCTGCCGGGGTCTACTCACCTTAAATCAGGCCTGCAAACTTGTGGCCAAAAACAGTTCACCAGCCAACCGAGACAGATCACTCATTAGGTGTTCACTAAATCTCCTCTTTATATTGTCTGTGTTTAAATGTTCATTTGCTATGATGAGTCAATAGCCGTGCAGGTCTTAAATGCACCCTGAAAGCATCCTAAGCCTAGTTTAGTACTGCTCAGAACATATTTACACCACAGAGTGACACTGATTTTTCTCATCCCAGGGAATAATTCAGAGAGGGGGAAGGTAAGAGATATTGGGCCCAAACCTATCCAACTTTCCAGCTCCAGTGTAGCCACAATGCAGGCCCATGCTAAGGGAATAAATGTTCCCATACCTTAAAAAGGCTCCAGTGACTGCCCCTGGATGCACCACAGGATACGCACACCCCACTGGCACAATGGCACCAGCACTGGAAAATTGGATAGGATTGGTTGGCAACCTTCAGTCTCGAAAGACTATGGTATAAGCCTACAGTACCCGGTATTCCCAGGCGGTCTCCCATCCAAGTACTAACCAGGCCTGACCCTGCTTAGCTTCCGAGATCGGGCATGTTCAGGGTAGGATTGAGCCCATTCTTAGCAACTTTACCAAATGACAACCCCCAGGATTGTTTTGTTCATGTGGATAATGTGCCTGTCCATAAGGAAGCTAAACATGGATGATCCCACCTTACTACTACTTTTGATGACTCCCCATGCCGGAAGTTCATGACTAGAGGATTGCACAGGTGCACATGGTGCACATGTGCACAGGTGCACATGATTTCAGGGTATCAGTGAAATCTGTAGATGGGGGGGGGGCAGGCAACAAGGCTAATGGAACACCACACTGTTTTAGTGGAGGTAATATGGGACTAGATTCAGCTAGAGCAAAGTCACACAAGAATGCATTTTACTCATGGGTTCAATTATGGATGAACTCATCTGTAGAGACTGCCTGATACTGTTTGCAGTGTAATTTAGAGTGGATGCACACTTTTACTTCTCTACTTTTGGTGGATTCAGCTTTTACCAGGGAATCATAAGTTTTTCCTATTATTTGGGGGGTGGGGTGGGGAATCTGAGTCTTTCAAGTCAGTTGGAATTTTTTCCACTGGCAACACAGAAGCTTATGGATGGACTAGACTTAAAGTCCATTTAAATTTAGCTGCTAAAGGTTATTTCCCCCTCAAAGTGGCACATGCTAACCATCTCTCAGCACTTGATTTTTTTTATTTTTCAAGTTGCCTGATTTCAGTTCTAAAACTACTTTCAGGAAAGCAGACCTCTTGAAGCCCCTGGAACCAGCCCTTAGAAAGTAGCTGGAGGATACCCCCCTTGGTTGTTATGTACTTATTTTTCAAATTGGCCAGAGTTCCTCCCCCTCTTCCTAAGTGTCAAAACAAAACTTACAAAAGGATCATTCCTGAAAATATATATGTTCCACCTTGTAAAATGAAAGTAGCAAATACATTTGGTGACATGTCCCCGCAAAAGTTAAACACTTTTGGGGCCCCCTTGATTTCATTGGGAAAGTTGAGTGTGTGCTTAAATAGTACGAGCCTCAGCAGGAATCCCTTGAAGGTTACTGGGTGCTGAGACCAGAGGAGCTGGCTGTTGAGGGAGGGTGGAGATAGAGGTGTGGTGCAGAATAGGAAAGGTTGAATTGCAGGATCTGAGGGCCAGAGGCAGGAACAAGGCCAAGTCAGTCAAGGTCACAATCAGGAAAAGGGGAGTCATTCTCCTAGTACCAATCAGCATGAAGCCCAGGCCTTGTAGGATCTGATGTGTTGGGTCTGGTCTTTCAGGCTGGCTGACTGGCATTGTAGACCAGATGGCACCACTGATGTTCAGTCTTCCAGGCTTGCAGTCAGAATTTCTGCAGTCAGTGCAGAAATTAAGGTGCCAGAGCCTGATTGCTGGGAGTTCTGGTGTAAGATTTGCTCGTCCCCTCCCAGCGTCTTATGTCTCATTGAAATCAATGGGATTTCACCATGCTTAGCACTGGCTGAATTAGAACTGACATTTAAAAAATGCATTATTCAATGCAAACTGAGTATCAAGTGGGTTGGTAAACCCAATACATCGCCCTGGTTTTCCCTAAATGAATAAATAAATAGCTACTGCAGTGATCTGTACCAGCCAGTCTGGAGAATCTGTCTGTTGAAAGGGGGGAAAAAACCGATTTGGAATGAGAGTATAACCTCATTGTCTCAAATATGAAACAGGTTTGGTGAGGTTAACAATGGCATAATGAGTTTAATTTTGCTGGGAGTCACCATAGGGTGGCCCTCTGGCACTGTTTCTCAAGCTGAGTGCGGCAGGCCAAAACAAGCCATGAAGAAAATCTTGCATGGGAAAGATGAATAACCTGTGCACTTTTAGAATTTTATTCAGAGTTCCATGATCTGAGTGATTTCTTAATGCAGGGCCTGTCTTCCAGGCTTCCCAGACGTGGTAAAAATGCAGGTTTTGTACAGTGTTGTGTGTTCCCCACTCCCCTGAGCGACAGCGATTTCCATGGGCGTCACTTCCTGGCTTCATTTGTTCAGTCATTCATAGTATTCCACCTTTCTCCCATGCCAAAGGGAACTCAAGGCAGCTAACAAGGTAAAAACATAAAATCAACACAATATATATTAAAAACAATTAAAACATTAAAACAAACACCCAGGTTCACAGCAATCAAAACATAAATAATTAAAAAGTGCCAACCCCGAGTAAGTTAGAAGTTTTCAAGAATAAGACGGTCTCGAGGCCCCACCAAAAGGTCTCCAGGGAGGGAACTGTTCTTAATTCCAGGGGAAGGATTCCATAAATGAGGCACCACCATTGAGAAGGCCCTATTGCTAGCCACCGCCACCCTCACCTCCACCATTGGTGGCATCGTCAGAAGGGCCCAATCAGATGACCTGAGAGAGCAGGTAGGATTATATGGACAAAGGCGGTCCCTCAGATATCCTGGTCTCAAACCATATAGGGCTTTAAAGGTCAAAACTAGCACTTTGAATTCAGCCTTGAAACGAACCGGCAACCAGTGTAGCCACCGAAACAGCAGCCCGACTGAGTTGAACCAACGAGCCCCCTGCAACCACGGGGTGGCCACGTACTGCACTAGTTGCAGTTTCCGAACCAACTTCAGAGGGAGCCCCATGTAGAGTGTGTTACATAATCTAACCTAGATGTCACTAGCACATGGGTCACCATGGCCAGACCAAAGTTGAGCAAAGGCTCCCCTAGCCACAGCTGCCATTCGGGAATCCTGGTTCTGGTTCCCTTTGCAGGAGAGAGAGCACCCTGGAGCCTTTTTTCATGGCTTTTGCTTTCTTTACAAATATACCAGCAGAACACCAGTGCAAGCCAACAGGGTGGACTCAAGCCAGGCAGCGGATCTACTACTTCCGAGAAAGGCCCTGCACTCTCTTGGATTACTTCTGGCTTACATGCCACCCTCTCCCAGCACCTCCGTCTCTGATTTAACCTGCCCCCAAAGCTGTTGCTATACACTCGCACACACAATCTCTCTCTCTCTCTCTCTCTCTCTCTCTCTCCCATCATCACCTCTCCTTAGTTGGAAGCTGGTGGGATATGTTGCCTTCCCCAAACTATGATTGCCTCCCCCTTCCCCATTCCAGAAAGTCCTTTGTCTGCAGCAGGACTGGCCTACAGTTGATTCCAGGTGAAGCAACTGCTCTGAGCAACAGGATGAGAGAGCTGACAAACCCTGGCCCACTGTCTGTCTGGGTGTTCTGCCTGCCACTGCCCTATCCTTGGGTAGGCCTTGGGTGCCCTTCGCTTGGGCCTTGGGTGCCCTTGGCTAAGGTAGGCCTTAGCCACCTTGGGTGCCCTTCGGGGAGAAAGGCGGAATACAAATCCAATAAATAAATAAATCCTCTCAGTCCTGCTTTCTCCACATCTCTCCAGCTCTTTTCCTCCTCCGCCACCTCTTCAAAGGATGCCAGGCAGGGAGGATCCTGGGAGCAGGAGTTCTGTTCCCATGATCTTCCCCACCCAGCCACCTTTGAAGAAACAGCAGTGGTAGTAGTGGAGGGGGGTGGATGTGGCATGAGGCAGGGGAGCCAAACAAAAAAAGGGGGCAGGATTTGCAAGCCAGTTCACCTTGAGTCACCTTGGTCATCTCCTAACAAATAACTCCCCTGAAGAAAATCTCTGCCCATTTGGAAACATTCACATCATATTTCAAATCTGAGAGCCTGATCAGGCATACAACTGAGGCAAACTCAGGACAGCATTTCAATGCACTTTACACTCTCTTTTGGCAGCCCCGTTGCAGTGGGTGTTAAGCTACATTTAGGATCAAGTTACTTATCCCCTGGGATAAGTGCAATCCTAATTTGTGTTGGAACAGGCAGGCAGGCTGGCGGGCCTGTTTTGTGCACGTTTCGGGCCGGCTAAGGCTTGGCCTGAAGCAAGGGGAAAAATTTCCCTTACACTGGGGTGAGCCGCAGCTGCTTCAATGGGTCTACTTAGATCTGTGCCACCTAAGGAGGTGGTGCAGAACTGAGTAGTCTGGAGCTGCCCAGGAATGGGGTCAGGATCTGGCATAGCTGCTAGGTCCTGGCCCTGCCTCCTGCTCCCTGTCCACCTGCCCATGGACCTGCCCACCCTCCCCCACCTCGAAACACCTCCTCCTCGCCTCCTCCCCACCCTTCCGATGCCCGTCTCCAGAGCTCTGTGCAGGCCAAGCTTGGCCAGCTTGGAGTTACCTTCCATCGGTGCAGCAGAGGCTGGATGCAGCCTCCATGAGCCAGTGCACCTTCATGCACTGGCACATCTGACCCTTAATGAGGCACAAATGTGCTTTATGGCATGTTTACAACCCTCCTGGGCCAGCGCAAGAGACTTGGCTCAGGGTGCAGTTTGCATTGAGCCCTAAATGTGCAATGTGATCCAGTGGGATTTTTAAAAAATACTGCTGGGGGGTGTGGGAGAAGTTGTGAGAATGGAACTGTGCTGTGTGAGGTTGTGAGGCTTTAGGACTTTGTGTCTCCTGTGGTTTCATTGCTGGTCATACAATGTGCCATTGTAATGAGAAGGACAGCTTCCATGTAAATGGAAATTTTTCACCCCCCTCTATAAAATAGTGCCTGGTGGTGAACCTGTGGTGGGGCAAAATTCCTAAAGACTCCCAAGCGGTCTTACAATTCTGCTCTGTTTTGGGACTCCCTCACCGCTACTTAAAAACACAAACAACCCATTGGGCCACGCAATGCGTTAAGCACAGTTTGTAATTTTGCCCTTAAGGACAGCAGGAGTTGGCTATGTCCAACTGCTTCAACCTGATTCTAAATATGCTTGTTCAGAAGTAAGCTCAGCTTCAGGGTACAGTGAAATCAATAGGACATAGGCCTGGACTTTGACTGCAGCAGAGTTCGTTGGTAGGATGTTCTGCCACTTAGGGCAGTGTGTGTGTATGTATGTGCGTGAGTGGGGTCACGTTTCTGAATGCATCCCCATGAAAAAACCCTCTCTGCAAATAAACAGCTAGATCAGCAAGGAATTGACCAATATCATTCTCCTTGATGGTCTAGCTCTTGACATGCAGGTAGGCTCATCATATTCCAGTACCCCAATGTGGGGCAAGCTATGCAAATCAAACGCACTAATTGTTGAGTTGTCTACCAGTTACTTTGTGTCTGCTCCCATCGACTACCTCAAAAATGTTGACGAAAGATGCAAGCAGTAGTCTGTGTTCTATGCTCCATTGTGGGACAATGGATGAAGCAGGGGATGGCAGGAGATGCTATTTTCCCTTCCCTTATTTTGCCCTTCCCCACTATTCCTTATGGGGTTACGCCTACAAATATGAGCTCTGTAATTGGCTTAGGCTGAAATCCTATCCACATTTACCTGGGAGTAAGCTCCATTGATTATAATGGGACTTACTTTTGAGTAGACATGTATAGGAGTGGGCTCTTAGTGGTTTCCTGGTGTCAAAGGCACATTGGTTGTCTGAACCAGGGGATTAGGATATTGACTTGTCCTTATCTCTCTTAGGGTTCAATCCCATCCAACTTTCTGGTGCCAATGCAGCTACAGTGCAGTCCCATGGTAAGGGAACAAAAGTTCCCTTACCTTAAGGAGGCCTTTATGACTTCCTGCCCCCACCACTGCAGGATGCTGTGCTTGCCCCATTTGCACAGATACATCAATGCTGGAAAGTTGAGGATTTGGCCCTCACATCCCTTCTACATCCCTGCTATGTCACACCCTAATCTCCTTCCTGTTTTGGCCTCTCCCCTGGTGTGGTTGCACTTGTATCTGAGTGTTGTAGAAAAAGTTTAGCCCCATGCCCTGTATCCGAGCTGTAGTCTTCCCAGCAGGGTCATATATACTGGACTTGATGGGCTATAATTGGCTGTGCCATGCAGTTTGCATTCTATGCTCTATTGTGAACACAAGAACATAAGAAAAGCCTGGCTGGATCAGGCCAAAAGCCCATGTAGTTCAGCCTCCTGTATCTCACAGTGGCCCACCAGACAGGAATGAGAGAGGAGATTTTCTGGGGTTTTTCCCCTTCCCCATTGTACACTATGGGGTTACACCTTACTTTACCACTCATTTAATTTGCATAGCATTTTTATGGCACTGGGAGTTTGTCTGTAGTCTGAGGAGTACTTGGGGCATGGTATATGTCAACTCCACCTCATCCTTTCCACATTCCTCCTGCATTTTACCCCAATCTTCTCCCTATTTTGGCCTCTCTGCCTGCAGAGTTACACTAGCATCTGAGCTATGTTGGTGTAGCATTTTTAAAGTGTTACACTGGTGTCCATGGCACTTTTGTCAGCAGTGAACTTTGATGCTGGCAGGGCTGTCATTGTACCAGGGTATGCGGAGATATGCTGGCATTTCTAAAGTATAGGACTGGGCTGTAAATATCAATTGATGTGATTCAGGAGCAGCCAGTGTCATAGACTACAACCTATGAGTGAGTGAAAAGAGGAAGACATTAACTTCCTCTTCTCTCTGAAGTGGTGAACTGGATTTGATGACTCTCTCTTAAACCATGGTGTAATTATTCTCACTCAGCTTTGGCCCAAATGTCCCCTTTCTCAGTCCTTATTGCTTAACATGTGGTGCTTCTCCAGTTGAATTATTATCTCCCTTTCTTTGAGGGAAAAAAAGAGATGTCCTTATGTGAGAGAAGACACATTCAGAATTGAGGGCAGGGGTGCTAAAATTAGAAATAATTCTGTGACATGTTTATGGACACCTGCATGCCAAATTTTTCTTTCATCTTCCATAACCAGTTTAACCTTCACAGTATCATAAAGTATCTGGGGAGTCTTTGGAATGACAAGGAGAAATAAATCTAAAAAGAATGTTTAGTTATCGCACTTCATGCTCTGGACAGATTAAGACAAAGACCCTCGTCAGGTGTGTATGTGTGTAACCCCAAGCCCAATATGTCAGGATTTTTTCAAGATATTTTTTCCCCTCTAAAATTACCATTATTAGAGTAATTTAGTGTTCAGGTTTTCACATAATGTGGATTTTGCATGCACGTGTACACAAAACGGATTCCACTTTGTGTATGGAAAAGGAGTAATTCCAAGTCTTTTTCTCTGTTCATGTAAATGTGAGATACCTGAGGAATGAAGACAAGCAAATGTTGTTTTAAAAAAAAGGGCGGGGGAGGAGAAAGAATTGGGAAACTATAGTCAGACTGACATCAATACCTGGGAAGATCCTGGAACAGAATATATGTGGCATGTCTGTGAGCATTTTTAGAAAGTAATGGGGGTAATTTGCAGGAGCCCAGGGGCTTTCTCTTTCCCATTACGGATCATTTTCTGGGCAATTGTATTCTACACTTGTCATTTTTTGACTTTGAGATTTGAGGAGTCCCAGTGTGCTCCCAATGAGATACCTGACTCATTAATTTGCAATGAATGTAAACATCTTTTGAAGCCACCTTCTAAAGATACATCATGGTTTTACTAGATGTTTGGGACTCCCCTGCTTCAGTTCTTGATGAACAAAAAAGTCATCCTACATCTGGCCGGTAATTTTAGGGGCTAATATCATGGCGCTCCATAAATTTTGTTTTCTACAATGTTCATTTTGTCTCATGAATGTGACTCTGTGGAGCCATAAGGAGGTTTCCTTCAGTAATTATTGATCCATGAAAAACATCACATCACTTCAAGCCACGTACACCTCAAACCACCAGATCTACCTCTAAGACCTTCCCTGCGCACTTCATGCATCTCATGCTGATGGGGTGGCTCTTACCTATTGAAAAATCATGTATAATAAATCAGCCAACCTGAAAGACATACAGGACTTTCAGCTTCTTTTGTGCTGGCTGCTTTCCTATGCTGACATTTTTCCACTGGTGATTGGCCAGAGCAGCAGACTTGACAGGCAATGGTCTAGGGTTCTAGGGTTCTAGGGTTCTAGGCCTAGGCCTAGGTCTAGGTCTAGGGTTCAGATTAGATCAGGGAGAATCATGTAGGCACAGTACGGTAGTTAACCAAGCTATCCATGGCAAGTTAGCAGGTACATTCAATCACAAGGATGGATGGGTGCAGTGGTGTTGCTAGGGGGTGCAGGCCACACTGAATGATGTGCACTGGTGTGTGTATGTGTGTGTGACACCACTACTGGCCAAAATTTTTAAAATCTTGGTGTTTTTTATTAATACCATCATGTTATATATCGATGCATAATTTCATGCAGAATGCAATGAAACAAATCACATTGAAATATCTCTATTTTATCAAAAGTTATAGCCAAAAAACCAACAGAGGCGGGGCCTCTGTACGTCACCATGCCCACCACCTGGGGCGTTGCCCTGCCCACTATCTGGGAGGAATTCCACCATAGGGGTGTCACACTGGCCTTCTGCACCAGGTGATGCAAACCCTAGTGATGCCACTGGATGGGTATACAGGCAGTGGCAGCTAAAGTTCTGAGTTTGTATGACTTTTCAGCACGGCTAGAAGCCTGATCTTAGATTGGCAGATACTTTTGCATCTATTACAAGCATGGATACTGGTGTCATTGCTGCAAAGGATGGAGAACTAGCTTGACTATGTTCTCTTATCCCACAGAGTCTTGGTCCTCAGGTACAGGTAAGGCCTCTTGGTTCAGAGTTCAGCTTCCAATGTTACCCAAGATCTCAACCTCTGACAGCGTATCTGTCTGTCTCTGTCTAATCTGCCCGTTTCTAACATTCCTTCTCTTTGTCACACAATATCTCAATCCTTCCATCTCAATCTTCTCATGTCCATCACTGACCTAGCTACCTAAGGGTGTTAGGTTCCTCCCTTTCCAGAACTCTCATACAACGGTCATGGTTTTGGCATTTGCTTGTTTTGAACTTCCTTCTTCTTTTAAAAAATTTTCTATTATTATTACAGTAAGAAACTATTTTAAATGAAACTACCTTGAGTGCATTGGTAGAAAGACCAATACTAATACTAATACTAATAATAATACTGATGATCAACCCAAAGATATTGTGCAAATTCAAGACTTTAAGGCAGGTCATGTTGTCCTTTTAATTCAGTCCCAGATATGGGGTAAAACAGCTTGCCTTGCAATATCTTGTCTGGCTATCCACAGATTCCTTTTTCCACCTAAAATATCTATATAAAGTCGTAAGAAGATTCAAGGTTAGTTTAGTAACTACTTCCGTAGGTCAGTTTTTGAGTGCACAGTGCCACCTGCTGAAAAATGAGGGTTAGGTTTACTACAATGAATGGAACTGAGTTGCTAGAAGGCCGATGCCGCCTTATGAATAGTCTTCTTTTTCTTGGAAGAAATTTGAATTTTTCCTTCCCCGTTTTCCAAATTAACAGTAATAATGCCATAAAAGAAGCATCCCCACAGTGAGTCCTTGACTCTTGTTGAGACAAAAATGCACAATTATTTTCAAATGCATTGATTCGTTTTTGTGAAAGTGAAGGTCAGTTCAATTCTTTCCCGCTCATTATAGAGAAGGAGGAGGGTTAGAATAACTGCCAACTGCAGTGGGTCAAGTTCTAATGTTCTGCTTGTGTGTCTTCCCTGCAAAATCCACATGGAAGTTCCATTGGTTATAATATGTATATTCTTCCATGGAAGGGATGCTTTGGTTCAAAGCAGCCATATGAGGTTGTATTATAATTTCAACTGGGGGTCACCGTTGTTTTTTTTTAATCCTTTCTCCATGTAACTTGCCTGAATTAATGTCCCGATCCTATCTGGGATCAGGCCCGTGCTTGTGGACAGAGTTCTGCCGTTGTAAAATGACTTTCAGCAACACCGCACAGTGCACCACTGGCAGCCATTTTGAGCACGCTGCCGCAACTGGTAGCAGCTTGGGAAGCCTGCTGTTGGATCAGCATAGGTAAGTGTGAAGGTGGCAAGGGTGGAACTGAGTGGGGAGGTGCTATGGGGATTGTCACTGATGGGGTGGAGGGTGGGAAGGGAAGCAGACCTTGGGCAATATTGGTGACACTCAGGTGTGCCAATATCCTAACCTCATTTGTTTTTCCTCCTTACCATTGCCATTATAGTCCTTGGACCCATACCTGCTAAACAGCAGGTATAGGAGACCCACTGCAGTGGTGGAAGCTTTCCCCAGGTAAGTTATCAAAAATTCACTTGGGAGACCTTTCTAACTGCCCCTCTCCTGTGGATACAGCATTACACTTCTTTGGCATGCCTGCATTGGGTGTGTGTGTGTGTGTGTGTGTGTGTGTGTGTGGGATTTGGGTAGGATTGGGCTGTAAATTGGCCTAATGCATGACCCTACTATTTGATGCAGAGGGGGAAAAACAGCTTCAGAGGAACCTGTCTATCCCAACTGCAACTAATGGCAGTTTGGGGGGTTCAAGTCTTGGATATAATATAGGAGCAAATGAATATTAACTCCCCAGCTGCCATTGCTCTGATCCAAACTGCTTTCCCCACACCACAGCTGCTTTTAAAATACTTTGGGAGATTTGATTACAGACATTCTATATCCAGTTTGGTTATAACTAGAGGTGTTTGAAAATGTTGTGATTTTAGTTATTTGATTTTTCTCTGTAAACCGCTTTGTGAACTTTTAGTTGAAAAGCGGTATATAAATACTGTTAATATATAAATACTGTTAATAATTTATTTTACTCAGAAGTAAGCCCATTGTATTCAGTAAAACTTAGGCTGTAATCCTATCTTCTTCACTGGAAACAAACACCTCTAGTTATAACCCTCTATAGAAAAATGCTCCAACCCAAAACCAGTAAGCTTTTCTACTAATTGAACATGCCCAAAGATTTTTATTTTTATTTTTTTGTAACAAGAAGAATTTGTCTGTATCATTTTTGGAAAAACTTGACTGGTATAAAAATGGAAAGACTCCTTATATAACCATTTGAGAGCAGTCCCTCTCCCCAGAAACAGCTAAAGCTCAGTCAGCTGATTGATGAGTTTCATAGCTGAAAAATTACCATTAAAAGAGGTGAATTCGTTTGTGCTGCTCATATACACTTTTAAGACCATCAAACGTACAGATGGGGTAGGAGGTGGTAGGGAGTGAGTTGTGGCAACTATTCCTGCCATTAAAAAACTGGCAATTTCTGTGATAGCAATAAAGTCTCAGAAGGGGAGGGGATGGAAGAGCATGTTCAGTAGGCAAGCCTTGGAGATGGCAGCCTTGATGTTCATTTGGATTATCTGGCAAAAGCCATGTCTGCTGAATGTGATACAGCTGAGATATGGAAGGCCACCCAGGCTTAAAGGGCAAGACAGAAGTGCTCTTGGTCAGGAGAACAAATGATCCAGTGTCAGCCAAATTGGGATGTGGTTCCATTTCCCCTCCACAGATAATGTTCACAGCTTGGGAGTACTCTTGGATCTGGTTTTGCTCCTGGTTTCCCAACTGGTGGCTGTGGCCAGGAGTGCATTTGTCCAGCTTTGGTTAGTGCCTCCAGTACAGTTCCTGGAGAGGGTGAATCTCACCACAGTTATGCAAGGCTTAGTGAAATCTAGAGTGGAATTTTGCAGTGTAGTACTCTATTGGGGCTATCTTTGAACACCATTTAGAAACTTCAGGTGTGGCAACATGCCACTGTAGAGATTCTAACTGGTTGTGGGTTTGGGATCATGTTACTCTCCTGCTTACCAACTGCACTAGTTACTAGTCCCAATTCAAGGTGGTAGATGTTATGATTAAGACCCTAAGTTTTAGGAGGGGTCATAGGCCACTGGAGCCATATGTCCCTCAAAACAGCAGTGCCAGAGGATTGGAGGATAGCAAATGTCACGCCGATCTTTAAAAAGGGAAAGAGGGGGGACCCGGGAAACTATAGGCCAGTCAGACTAACATGGGTAAGATGGTGGAATGCCTCATCAAAAGACAGAATCTCAAAACACATAGATGAACAGGCCTTGCTGAGGGAGAATCAGCATGGCTTCTTTAAGGGTAAGTGTCACCTCACGAACCGTTTAGAATTCTTTGAAAAGGTCAACAGGCATGTGGATGTGGGAGAACCCATGGACATTATATATCTGGACTTTCAGAAGGCATTCAACACGGTCCCTCACCAAAGGCTGTTGAGAAAGCTCCACAGTCAGGGAATTAGAGGGCAGGTTGTCTCCTGGATTGAAACCTGGAAGACCAGGAAACAGAGAGTGGGTATCAATGGGCAATTTTCACAATGGAGAGAGGTGAAAAGCGCTGTGCCCCAAGGATCTGTCCTGGGACCGGTGCTCTTCAACCTCTTCATAAATGACCTGGAGACAGGGGTGAGCAGTGAGTTGGCAAAGTTTGCAGAACACACCAAACTTTTCTGAGTGGTGAAGACCAGAAGTGATTGTGAGGAGCTCCAGAAGGATCTCTCCAAACTGGCAGAATGGGCAGCAAAATGGCAGATGTGTTTCAATGTTGTTGGCAACCTTCAGTCTTGAAAGACTATGGTATCGTGCTCTGAAAGGTGGTTCTGGAACAGCATCTAGTGTGGCTGAAAAGGCTGATTCGGGAGTGACAATCCCTTCCACACTGGGAGCAAGTGCAGTCTGTCCCTGGTCTGTCTCCCTGGCTATGGGCCTTCCTTCTTTGCCTCTTAGCCTTAGACTGTTGGCCAAGTGTCTCTTCAAACTGGGAAAGGCCATGCTGCACAGCCTGCCTCCAAGCGGGCCGCTCAGAGGCCAGGGTTTCCCACTTGTTGAGGTCCACTCCTAAGGCCTTCAGATCCCTCTTGCAGATGTCCTTGTATCGCAATGTTTCAATGTAAGTAAGTGTAAAGTCATGCACATTGGGGCAAAAAATCAAAACTTCACATGGGTTCTGAGCTGAGCTGAGCTGAGCTAATGGGTTCTGAGCTGTCTGTGACAGATCAGGAGAGAGATCTTGGGGTGGTGGTGGATAAGTTGCTGAAAGTGTCGACCCAATGTGCGGCGGCAGTAAAGAAGGCCAATTCTATGCATGGGATCATTAGAAAAGGTATTGAGAACAAAACAGCGAATATTATAATGCCATTGTGCAAATCTATGGTAAGGCCACACCTGGAGTATTGTGTCCAGTTCTGGTCGCTGCATCTCAAAAAGGACATAGTGGAAATGGAAAAGGTGCAAAAGAGAGTGACTAAGATGATTACTGGGCTGGGGCACCTTCCTTATAAGGAAAGGCTATGGCATTTGGGCCTCTTCAGCCTGGAAAAGAGACGCCTGAGGGGGGACATGATTGAGACATACAAAATTCTGCATGGGAAGGATAAAGTGGATAGAGCGATGCTCTTTATACTCTCACATAACACCAGAACCAGAGGACATACTCCAAAATTGAGTGTTGGGAGAGTAAGGACAGACAAAAGAAAATATTTCTTTACTCAGTGTGTGGTCAGTCTGTGGAACTCCTTGCCACAGGATGTTGTGACGACGTCTGGCCTGGATGCCTTTAAAAGGGGATTGGACAAGTTTCTGGAGGAAAAATCCATTACGGGGTACAAGCCATGATGTGTATGCGCAACCTCCTGATTTTAGAAATGGGTTATGTCAGAATGCCAGATGCAAGGGAGGGCACCAGGATGAGGTCCCTTGTTATCTGGTGTGCTCCCTGGGGCATTTGGTGGGGCTGCTGTGAGATACAGGAAGCTAGACTAGATGGGCCTGTGGCCTGATCCAGTGGGGCTGTTCTTATGTTCTTATGCCTTGCATGCATAAGGTTCTATGTTCTATCCCTGTCATCTCTGGATAGAGCTGTGAAAGTCACCTGTCTGAAATTCTGGAGAGGCACTTTCAGGCAGTGTAGACAATCCTGAGCTTCATGGAGGTCTCACTTGGTATAAGGCTGCTTCCTAGGTTTACAAATGCCTTGTCAATGATACCTAAAGGACTGGCTGCTTTCATATAAATCCAACTGTTCTCTAAGACTGACATCTAAGGCCTTTTTGCATGTCTCTTTACCTACTAAGTAAGGTTGATGTGAATGTGTCCCAGTACCTTTTCTGTGGTGGCACCCATTAAGTCACACTCCCTGTCGTGGGAAGTTCATTTGGTGAAACAGAAATGTATTAAAATACACTAATCAACTATTCCATTCCAGAAAGAAATTGCAGCTTCAGGATTCAATGATTGTGATTAAAGCTTCAAAAACTCAAAATCCACTGGCAGTTCAGGAAATGCTGAACCTGCTCACAAGGAGAACCCCTCCACCAATCAGATTCAGAGATTTTTTAGGAAGGGAACACTTGTTTCTCATCAGTCATCAGCACTCATCAGTAGAGGTTTCTTTTTTGGTATGCTCATGTATCAGTTGATCCTTCTAACTTTCTGAAAGAGCAGAAAGCACACAGATATTAAAAAACCAGTGAACAATATGATCAGGTAGTGACTGTATGGATATAGATAGGTAGGAAAGATGGTTGCAATGCACACATGCCTTTGACACTTCAAACCAGCCATTTTCATCCACTGTGCCATGGCACACTGGTGTGCCGCAAGAGTTTGGGGAAGAATCATTTGTTAGTAGGACCACTGGGGTGTATGTGTGAGCCCCTACTGTCAATGTGGTGTGCCTTGTCAATTATAAAAAAAACTGGTGGTGTGCCTTGACAATTTTAGCACCTTGTCAGTGTGCTGCAAGATGAAAAAGATTGAAGAACACTGCTTCAGACTGATAGGACACAAGTTAGCTATTTGACCATATAAAGTGCAACAAACTTCCACATGAATTAAACGGCAAGACTCTAACAGGTTTTAATGGACATGACCCACATCCACAAAGTACTGTACCAAGTCCCCTTTGCCACAAAGGGTGCTTATACCATCCTTTGAAAGACAATGCAGATGCATCCACCCCACACACTCGTGTATTCTTATGCTCAGTCTCCACCACACCACATTTTAAACTCTGGACCTGGTCATGCTTCTGATGTAGGATATGTGCTTTCTTTGGGCAAGGAGTTTGGTCTGGAGCATCCACAAGAGCCCTTTCAACTCCATGAGCCTGCTTAGGTCTGCTAAGCCATGCACCAGAGCGGGGAGACAGGCAGGGGTTTCCTAAGCAAGGATACCTGTTTAATCAAGGATTTGATATAGGAAGAAATCTCCAGAAGGACCTCAGCTGCTGTTTGCTCTTCCTGCTCTGCCAATCATGTAAACAACTGTCCCCATGTAGGATGTGAAGATTTAATTGATTGTCTGTAATAATTCTGTCATGCTCTGATCTCCCCAGAGTTACAAGGGTTGAATGACTGCTGTGTCATTAAATTCTCCAGCTGACTATAGGGGGTGAAATGTCCCCACAGTCCAGTTGGCTCCCAAAAGGGCAGTAGTTGCTGCAGAGGCTTGTGGAGCTGTCCGAGGTCCTGTAGATTTCTCAATGCCACTTAGGCGGAACCCAAGCGAAAGTGTTCGCAAAGAGTAGCCAGTAGGGGGCAGCTCTTTAACGCATTCTGTTCCTGCTGCCTATTTCTCTGCTACAATGCATTCCTGCACTCTTATTTTGTTTTGTATGATGCCTAATCACATGTTATGGGCAGAATCTTAACTGTTCTGCATTTACAACCACATACACGCAGACCCATATAAAGGCTTGAGTACATATGAAGTTTATTTATTTATTTTGCTATTGTGATTTGTTCATTCAACATCTAATAAAAAAAAAATTAACACATCATAACCACACACAGGGAAAGCCATCACACACTCATCATATAGTCTTTGACCTGTGATATCTCCCTGCGAACAATCTATATCTCACAAAATAGCTCCAAGGAATTGTAACACAATCAAGTACCACATTTAAATGTGAGTGAAAGTCAAACTTAAATGAAGAACCTACACATAAACAGCTGTCAACTATCTATCAGTCTGCCTGTCTTGTCTATAGATCTTTCTGTCGCTAGAATGGTGTTGTAGACATAGTGTTGGCCTGAGACCAGCAGAATCCAGATTCAAATCCTTGCTTAATCATGAATCTCACTTGATGTTCTTGGGTCAGTTGCTATCTCTCATCCTAAATGACTTCAGTGTAGTTGATGTAGCATTGCTAAACATAATGCTACTTTTATTGGTTGGGAGGGATGCAAATGCTAACAATCAAGTAGGAGGCAATCATTTAGAAGGATGCAAGTTTTTGAGTATTGGATATAGATGAAGATCAGGTGCTTGCAATATTGTAGGGGGAGAAGCAACATGATTTGCTGATAGACTGGATATGGGGAGCAAAGGAATGACAGAAGTAAAGCCTACATGCCTGTTCTTCAGAGTTGATGGTGATAGTTAGCAGTTTACCCTGCTAACTGGGTAAGAGACACTTTTCCAAGTGGGTGCTCCTCTTTTATTTAGCAGGGGGAGTGTAAACTGGCCCTCCTCACCATAGCAGTGTCTTTTCTAATGACTGTCTGCTGGTGTTCTTTTGCATCTTTTAAGATTGTGAGCCCTTTTGGGATAGGGAGCCAGTAGGAGTAGTAGTAGTAGTAGTAGTAGTAGAAGTAGTAGTAACAATGTTGTTGTTGTCATTGATGGAAGAGTGCTTGGGGAGGAAAAAGAAATTAACAGCCCAATCCTATCCACACTTTCCTGGGAGTAAGCCCCATTGACTCTAATGGGAGTCAGCCCAATCCTATGCCTGTCTACTCAGAAGTAAGTCTCCTTATAGTCAATAGGGCTTACTCCCAGGTAAGTGTGCATAGGATTGTAGCCTCAGTTGTGAACATACCATGCTTGAAACAGCAAATATAAAGGCAATTGTTTTACGCTGAAAATCACAATATTTACTGAAATAAATAAAATACCGTAGATACTCGCCTATAGTACTGAAATTTTTGCCAAGTAATCAAGCTCCAATTATCACTTTGCCTTATCTCCAGGTCAATCAGAGGGCAGAGCCTTTCAACTCTGAACAGTTTCATTTCTCAAGTGGCAGGCAGGCAGGCAGGCAGGCACCAAGTTTCTCAAGCAGGAGGCAGGCACAGCTCCTTAGAAGCAATTTGTTAACCTTTTATTCTCCTTCCTTCTGCTGCAGCCTGGTTCAGCCTGTTTTTTGAAACACCAGGATGGGAATCCTCCCTTCCATCTGAAGCAGGCTACAATTCAATGCGCCCTACTTAAGAATAACACCCATGGAAAGCAGACACCTTAAAGGTGGATTTGATTCATGGTTCAATCTTTTTCACTGGGGTATCCCTTGGCAGCCTATTTCCATAAATTGTACCCTTCATATTAGCAAAATGTTTGTAATTAATAATACAAGCCCTCATCTCCTCTATATGAAAGCCCAGACTTCATGTATTTATCACAGTGTTTTTTCTTTTTATCTGTTTGAAGAACAGAAGACTTTGCCTTTGCACTGTTTTGCACCAGAAGTGTACTGAGAAATTCTGGGTGATTGATTACTTTCCATATTATGTAATATTTTTACTTTTTTACTTTTTTACTGTGCTGGTTTTCAATCACTGGTTCATACATGAATTGATGACCAAAAACTAGCTATTGGTGGGGCTTTCACAGCCAACTAGCTACCTCCCTTCCTGCCTTGCTGGTCCTTGCAAGGCATTCCTGTCTTGCAAGGCATTCTGGAGCATGACCTGCCTTTTTCTACCATTATTCCATTCTTTTTCAAGTACCCCTAAAGGTTCTGTTGAGTGTCCTTGATGAATACCAGGTTGGGAACCACTGTTTTACTGGTATGTTGTTTCCAGTGCACTTACTCTGATAGTGCTTACAAAAAGGTGATGAAGACCAGAATTTAAAAAGAATAATAAATTAGAGACTACAGTTCTTAGGTAACAATTAGTGGTGGGTTATTTTTCAGGATCTGGCCTCGAGTAAAATCAGACAAAACTATAGTCAAACACCCCCCTAGGCTTAACCCCCGACTTATCTGAGGGCCATAGAAAATTCCATGATTGTTGGCTCAAAACCTGCCCTTGACTTATCTGTGGGATCGACTTATAGGTGGGTATCTGTGGTAGATCTTGAAATTAGTTCAGAGCTGACACTCTCTACTTGGGAGGCTGGTATTCTTGTAACAATTGTCTTCTAGGAGGGGACTTCTTTAAAAAGTTTAAACTTTTTGTCTTGCTCAACCTAGGTGGGACTGTTGGGTGCCCAACTACGGTCAATCAATGCCAGATTATAACTGCATCTAGTGCAGTACTTGAGGATAAAGCAATCTCAAGTTTATCAAAACTCTGGAAATCCGTTGAGAGGTCCATTGCTTTTCTTTCCTATTTGTCATCTAGATTGCAATGCAGTGGCAGTTTGGTCAAGGATAATTTCACCGTCATTTGAATGCAGACAGCCTTTAATTGCGGAAAAGGGAGTGTGGAGAGGCTGACACGATTTGAGGAGGCGTAGCATTTTCAGAAGACGGTGGTGGAGCAACCAAGCGTGCAAGGCATTCAGGCAAACAAGTGAGGGTTAAACTGGCATGATTAGGGTGACAAGAAATTAAATGGAAGCTCATGGATCACAAACAGCCTCTTTCTTTATGACTTGCAAATTAGAATGGAAATTAGAAAAACCTCAACGCAGAGATCCCCATGCCTCCCAGCCATGGACAACTGAGCAAAAGATTGCCAGCAACTGTCTTTCATTAGAAGGGTGTCAAGGTCTGCTCCCCCCCCCCGACCTTCAGCAACTGTTTGCGGTGAGGAATTTTTCAATTACTTGCCCATTACAACGTAAATTGATGAGTAGCTGCAGTTTTGGCATTTGGATGCTTCTTGATGGAGGTCAAAAAGCCCAGAGTTTGGTCGGTGGTGAAAAAGTCACTAATTGTCAGGACCAAAGTAGGGGTTGGGTTTAAGCCCTGGACCTTCTGGGAAGTGGATTGGAACCTAGACTTAGTAGTGCTTCTGCTGGGCTCAGTGAATCTCTTACACCCGAGGAGATCTTGCAACATTTACTGGGCATCACTTCCTGCTGAAGAGAAAAGTGAAGGTTCACAGCATCATTTCCTTCCAGGGATCCTAGAACTTCAAGTCAAGTCTCTTGCCTCTGTTGGGAAAAGATGCTCTGTGCATCCTTTGGAGCACTTACTGCCACCTACTACTCCTTCTTCCATTCTAAGGTTATGTTTTGTTTTGGCCTGGCAAAAAGCAAGTGGGTAGGCAGGTAGCAGTGGCCACTGAAATTGCAGTGCAACTTTGTGTGCATTCCACACCCTTGAGGCTTTTGAGTGTGTGATTCAAAAAACCCTGATCTCTGTTTGAGTGAGCCTGTTCACCCATTGCTACTTTGGTGTCACTAGGGGGCATAGGGGGTGCAGGTTACATCAAGTGACGCACACGGGGGTGTGTGTGACATCAATACTGGCTAAAATTTTTAAAATCTTGTATTTTTGAATAATACCATCATGTTATATATCAATCAATGTATAATTTCATGCAGAATGCAATGAAACATACTGCGATGAAATGTCTCTATTCTATCAAAAGTTATAACCAAAAAACCAGTGGGGTGTGGAAATGGTACGTCACCATGCCTTATAACACAAAGGTAAAGAATGAAACACTAGCATTTTTGTTAAACGACCATAGGAACTGCGCTATAGTGCCTATACATTGAAGCCCCTTTAAAAGCCAATATGCATTCTCCATATCCGTCAGCACATCAATCAGTGACATTCTTGGCTAACCGAGCATTCACTGGAGTCTACTGATTGGTGCTTAACTGCATTAAGACCATTAGATGGTTACATCTTCATCTGAAGGTGGTGACACTGCCACTGCGATACCAAAACCCCCTCCAAGTATTTTATAAACTTCAGTCACTAAAAAAGCAACCAAATTTTCTGTTCCACCTTGGTTGGTTGGTTGATAGATCAATTTCAGTCTGTTTAGAAATTTGAAACAGAAATTGTGCTTTTTTTTTTTTTTTTTTTTTTTTTTAAAGAAGGCCTTTTTCTAAGGTGGTTTTTCAGCCTATGGAATTTTTTGTTTAATTCCTAGAGGCTTAAAAATCATGTTATTGAACTTATTTTTGTAAAATGTTGCTTATAACCATTTTTCTCTGTTCGACAGAGAGAACAATGCATACATTGTTCAGATCATGAAGTCTGTTGTTTCTATATGTGATAAACAAGAACAATTTCCAAATATTCTACAGAAATGTTTAGGGATGGGGGGACTTGCGCAATTGTCCTTTCTAAGGGGCTCAATTCTCTGCAGTTCCAGTACTGGTGGAACATGTGTTCTGCTGGCATGTGCTGTCGCAAAAGTGCCATAAAGCACAGTAGCTGGTTCACCTATGGGAAGACTGGAGCCTTCCCACGCATGTTGGTTGTTGTCTGGAGGTCCCTAGGACCAGGTAAGTTCAGTGGAGAGAAGGCAGCGAGTGGGCGGAAGAGGGAGGATATGGGTCAGAGGGTGGGCAAATCAGGCGTGGGAGGGGACAGGATCAGCGGCACCAGCACATCATATTCTAACCCCTTCCTGGCCTAATCTGCCTGCATGGATCAGCTTGAACTTGCGCCAGTGATATTGCTCGCATGAGCGCAATTCTCCTGTTCATGAGAGGAGAGTCCACTAGTGGCATGGCACTACATGATAGCTTCAGTGTGCCACCCTTTATGTCTCTGTCAGCATGTTTATATCTTAAAATAGATCTTAAGAAAGGGAACAACTAATTTCTATTAGAGTGTTTTTAATATTATAATCTATGAAAAATAAAATATACTAGCTAGGCACCCAAGTCACAAAAATATGACTGCCCCTAGCAAATGATCAGGCTTTGTTCCTGCATCTCTGCCCAGTGAAGCCATCTTACTAAGGATCCAGTGCAGGGCACAAGGAGAACTTCAAGTTTCTCCTCTATTTCCCATCCCATGAAAGTTTCTCATACTCTGGAGTCCTACTAATGTGTGATTCGCATAACACAGAAACATCATATGATACAGAAACAGAGGGCTGACTGAGGATGTGGGCCATGGCGTAGCTAGAGGGGGTGCATAGCACTAAGTTTTGCAAGGAGCCTCACTGCAGCGTGCAAGCAGCCCCTCTCCATAAGAATATAAGAACATAAGAGCCCTGCTGGATCAGGCCAAAGGCCCATCTAGTCCAGCTTCCTGTATCTCACAGTGGCCCACCAAAGGCCCCCAAAGGATGGGGAAATCCAAACAATTGGTTTATTTTTTGTGCACCCTGCTTTTCCAGGTTTCCCAATTACATATTACACACATATCCCCCTCCCCTTTGGAGCCATTCTGGGTGGTAGGAGCAAAACAGACACACTCACTTGCAGGCTGTGGTGAGGTTCCCTATAAAATTTAGTGCTTTGCACCCCCTCTAGTGACACCATTGGTCGTGGGATATATGCATGGACCTCCCTTTTGCTACAAAGGTTCTCTGCTGCTTGCTTGCCTGCCCGTGCATGTATGCAGGTGAGCATGTAGAGGGACAGTTGAACCGTGCTATGTGTAGGTGTTTCATCCAGGTAAGGATGGAATCAGATCCAGACCAGGTAAGCTCTGTGCTGAGCAGTGCAGGGACGGGGTGGTCAGAGGGTGGTGGTGGGTAGATTGGACCTGGGAAAGCAGTAGGATTGGCAGTGCCGGTGCATTCCGTATACTATCTTCCTTCCCAGACCTGATCCACCAACATGGATCAATGAGGACTTGCATCAGTGATGGCTGTAGTATTATTTACTTAGAAATGACAATAAGCTAGATCACTTTTTAGCACCTGGACCCACTTTTTAAAATGACAGTCTGTCAGGACCCACCTAGGTTTACCAGACTTTAACCCATTTCTGCCCAACCCACAGGTGTACACACTTGATCCCTGTTGTGTATATGCAATATTGGGCAGAAATGGCTTTAAAAAAGGATCTAGAAAGAAATATTTTTTATTTGTTTGTTTGTTTGTTTATAAGTAATAATGACCAGAAAAAAGACCCTCAAACTTTATCTCTCTATAGTTACACATGCTTGCAGACTGCAAGAGCTCAGCTCTTTGCAGTTTGCAAGCGTGTATAACTAAACCGCAAACTTTGCAGTTTGCAAGCGTGTGTGCAAGCTTAGCTCTTTGCAGGGCAGTTAGCAGCTATCTTGCCGACTGCAGGACCTGAGCTCTTTGCAGGGTAATTAGCAGCGACAGTAATTGATTTTTCAACAGCTTCAGGGCTTGAGGCAATTAGTTATCTGTTGATTCTATCACCCTTTGGCGACCCACCAAAAATCAGGTCATGGCCCACTAGTGGGTCCGAACCCACAGTTTGGGAACCACTGTACTAGAGCTTATATAAGGCAGTGTTTCTCAAACTGTGGGTTGGGGCCCACTAGGTGGGTTGTGAGCCAATTTCAGGTGGGTCCCCATTCATTTCAACATTTTATTTTTAATATATTAGATTTGATGCTACCATGGTCCGTGGCTGCATTTGGGGAAATGTTACAGGTCTGTGCTTTTAACAGGCTACTATGTATATGCTTTTAACAATGATAGTAAATGGGACTTACTCCTGGCTAAGTGTGAGTAGGACTGCAGCCTAGAATTGTTAAAAATTTTCCTGCTTGATGATGTCACATCTGGTGATGACATCACTTCCTATGGGTCCTGACAGATTGTCATTCTAAAAAGTGGGTCCCAGTGCTAAATGTGTGAGAACCACTGATATAAGGCATTTAGGTGGTGTGTCCTTTGCTCAGATTACTTTCAACTTCAGTTTTACTTGCTTTATATCTTTGCTTCTTCAGAAACTACAAGCAACAACTTCCATCTTACTGTCTTGGGAAATATTTTCCATCTTGTATTGAATGTTTAAAAAAAAACAACCTCAAAAATTCCATGTGGACATCAACGTGTCCTCCATTATCATGTTATTTAAAACCCTGATGGTGTCAGGTAGACAAGTGAAGAAAAATGTTATGTCTGACAAAATGCTTATATTTTTCTGGTTGGTATTAATGAGAAGCTTGCCCGGGGCTATTTCCCCCAATCTCAAAGGGCAGCAGATGCAAGAGATCCTTGGGGATGAGATCTTGGAAATTTCATCAGCATTCATGGGTGACCTAGCCTTTTCAAGCACAATGATAGACTTGATAAATCATCTTTACAACGAATTCTAATTATCGTTTATGTGGCCTGAGCGCCTCTTGAAAAAGCAAGAAATCTAACATCCAGGTTTCCATGTGGGTGTCAGAAGTTGTTTGTCCTTGCTCCGTCCCTTTGCGAATTGCATTGCACAGCATTAACCCCGCGGTCCGGAGTATGTAGGAGTCAAACTACTCTATTAAGTTACACAACTGAGCTAAATTTAATTCTTTTTCCCCCCACCCCCTTCGCCCCTCTCTTTCTCCCCAATGAAATTACATGCTGCCGTGTATAAGATAGGATTAGAAGTATAACATTATAGCAATTAATACTATAATGCCTCCATGATTAGTGTGCTACATTGAATTTCATGGATTTTGCTCAGTGTTGCCTAGATTTCCCTTGGGTCCTCTAGACCGAACCTTTGTATTCTTAGTAAATTAAATGGTAAAAAAAATCATTGTAGCAATATATTCAATAAATTCAATATAAGCTATGAGACACAGTAATAAATATATCCATTACGGCAAGTATTACATCTAAGAGGGCTGAGCTGAAACGTCTCATTGTTTTTCACTTGTTGGCACTGTTTTCCAGGAACTTTTTTGAAAGCCTTTGACAAATGACTACCTTGTTTGGCAATATTGGTATTTGTTATGAAAATGTTAGCATTCAGTTACAGCAGGGGTGCCCAAACTCCAACCTGCGGGCCATTCGCAGCCCTCGGGGACTCCCAATCAGGTCCATTGGGAGCCCCCAGTCTCCAATGAACTTCTGGCCCTTCAGAGACTTGCTAGAGTCTGCCCTGGCCCAATGCAACTACTCTCAGTTTGAGGGTGACTGTTTAACCTCTTGCGTGAGCTGTGGGACGAGGGCTCTCTCCACTGCTTGCTGTTTCATATTTGTGATGCAGCAGCAAAGGAAGGCCTTGCTTTGTGCAAGGCTTTTTATAGGTCTTGAGCTGTTGCAAGACCTTCATTCATTCATATTTTCCATCTCTAATATATTCATTTATTTTAATTTATGTAAATTTATCCAAATTTTAAATGTAAATTTATTCTTTATTTTTTCTTGTCCCCCGACACAGTGTCAGAGAAATGATGTGGCCCTCCTGCCAAAAAAGTTTGGACAACCCTGTGTTACACTAACCTCCTTTGCTCTTTTAACTGACTTCACTTGCCATCATTAATGCCGTAAAATCAATCTGATTGGCTAAATAGCTTAGTGCTGTCAGCCTACTTACCGTGTAATACTTGATTGGCTGGGATCCCCCGTATGACTAATCTAGGAAGCAAGGTCCTTGCTCTCAATTGCCTTTATTGGCCTTCACTGACCTCTTGGATCTAGTATAGGAAGGTGGGTAACGAAGGAAAGAAATGCATGGAAAGTGGCATTTGTTGCAGAGTTTGACCCCACAGGAGGGGCCTAGAGTTTAGAATGTTTAGAATGATGCTGCTGACATGGCAGGGAAGAGGGCCACAGTTAAGAAAGCTTTTGAGGAGGGGAACCAGATGGCTAAAAAGGGCACAGAGTACTCTGAAATACACAGAGAGTCATATCTTCCATTTACCCAGAGGGTGGGAGGGATCATCTCTGTTGAGGAAGTGTCTTTTCAGTTGAGTAGTTCAGTGCATTCTATCTATCTATCTATCTATCTATCTATCTATCTATCTATCTATCTATCTATCTATCTATCTATCTATCTATCTATCTATGCATGCATACATGCATAGATAGATGCATAGATAGATGCATAGATAGATGCATGCATGCATGCTGGTATGCATGCTGGTAATTGCCCTGTTTCTTCTTATGCTATTTTGAAGCACAGGTCTATATTTTCATTTATTTGACTTGTATTTTGTTTAAATTTCAAAGTGGGGTCACATGTCTACAACTTAAAAAAAAAAAATCTTATGAAGCTGCTGTCAGACTATCAGTCCATCTAGCTCATCATTGTCTACACTGACTAGCAGTGACCTGCCATGGTTTCAGGCAGTCTTTTCCAACCCTAATTTTCAGGGGTTCAACCTGAAGCTTTCTGCAGGCAGAGCAGGTGCCCTGCCACTGAGCTATGGTTACCCCTGCTCTAGGATACAGGGGTGCAAAATCCCAATACAATTCATTTGACCTGGAAGAATTCAAAAGGAGAGAAATATGGATCCCTTGGGAATTAAAAGGCCTGTGCTTCTTGCCTTTGGAGCCACAGTGTTAACTGGGATCACCTGGGCAATGTGACCAGCCCATTACTTCCTTCTGTCTTGGATGGTTTTGAAGACTTTGCAGGGCCGCAGCAAAAGGGAATGCATTGCAATCTGGGGGGATGGCCTTGGAGGGAGAAGAAATTGAATTCAGCATCCTTGGGTTTCTCAGAGATGTGCAAAAGCAGCCTTTCTACCTTCATTTTTGCCACCCCCCAAGATTCAAGACCTTCCCCTCAAAGAGCCTTTAAAAAGCCAGTTGGGTTGTAGGGGTGGGGATCCTGTTTGAAGGGGCCTTGATGGAAATTCGGGTCATTATTAAAGGTACAGTAATGGCTGTCTGGTTATCTGCAGCCAGGCCTCTGCAGGAAGGAGATAAGATATTTATTAAGAGACCCGCTTTAACGCCCAAGGATCGCTTTCAGAGGGCCCAAGAAAAATGGACTTTATCTAGTCCATTATTATGTACAATTGCCTGTGTGGATGTTTTACTTCAGTTTGGACACCCTGAATGAAAGCTAATAACTTCCCTGTTATCAGCAGGACACCTGGGGGATTTTTCACTTTGTCAGAGCTTATTAAGGAGACTCTTGTCAGGTGGGGTGGGGGCTAAAGGAAAGGTTTGGGGATCCTTCTTCCAGACTGCCTAAATGCTGACCTGTGTGTTGATTCCACATGGAGATTCTTTTTCTTCTTTTTGTTTAAAGACATACAGAAAGCAAGTAAGGTTTACAGAATCCTTGCAGGTGAAAGTGTAGGTCATGCTTTCACCTGCTTTATACTGAGAATTCTTGACATCTCCTGGGATGGCTGGGAAAGACCCCCCCCCATCTGAACCCTAGAGAGCTGCTACGATCTCAGTATAGACCAAAAATTTTCAATGTTTTTCTTATCATGGCACACTGACCTCTATGGTCTTCTCTATGGCATTTGCCTCTCGCGATGCCACTTCTGGCTTCCGGGAGACTCTTCCGGGTTCTGCAGCTCTTTTTCTAGGGCAACTGCCCATAGAAACAAATCATTTGTTCCGCTTCCTCTGCCAGCTCTAGAAATGGAGCTGCAGAATCTAGAAGAGATTTTTAGCAATTTTCAACCGCTGTGCTCCAACCCCCCCCCCCCCCCCGCAGCAAACCTGCGGACATTTCGCAGCACACTAATGCACTGTGGCACATTGGTTGAAAATTGCTGGCAAAGACAGTACTGAGCTAGATGGACCAAGAGTCTGATTTATTATAAGACATTTTCCTATGTGCAAGGGGAATTCCAAAAGGCCAGAAATGATGTTTTATAGGTTGCCCACAGCCTCATCCTTGGTCTAATATCTGTTCTCCAGCAGAAGAAAAGTAGAGCGTTCAAGAGTTGTTGTACAACTTACATAACACCACATGTCATATAGACTTGTAGTCTTCAACTTTATCATGCCATGACCCAAATGAATGAATAAAATATGGGACTGGGGACCCACTTCCGATCCCACCCCCTTCCCAGGACCCAACCTGTCCACCCTGTTGCCACCCAGTTCCTGTCTACCCCACTTCCCCCTACCTCTTGTGTCTTTACAACAACCATGTGAGGCAGCAAACTGAGCAGGGCTGGCCTTAGGAACTGTGGAGCAAGACAGTGAAAAGAGGCTATGCAGGATTATATCAAGGACAAAGTTTTGATAAGGCAGAACCATTATTGAATTGGATCCAAGCCTTCTCTTCCACAGACTTTGAAAGGTTGCCGTGACTCCCTAAATGAAACTTCACGACCCCATTGGAGTCCCAATCCACAAGCCACTGAATATAGGCCAACATGTGGGATAAGAATAGGAGTGAAAAATGAATGAAATGTTGTGGTTTTATGTTGGAGCCCCCTGGAATAGAGAACCTGCACTGTGCTTTATTTGGGGGCTAATTAAAGGCCTGTCAAGTTGGATGGGCAAGGGAGAGGATGAATGTTGCACTTTTTTTCTTGTAAGGTTCAGTCCGAAAACATAAGAAACATATTGAAGCCTTGTTGAAACTGCCCGGAGAAACTTGTTGAAAGATGGTATATTAGTGCACTGTTGAGATTTGGGGCTAAATGGGCTATTTGCACTTGGTTCCATGTCTAGGCTTCACCTCAATGCCCACCATGAGTTCTGGTTCTTTGCCACCAGATTCTTTCTGGAGGGTGGAATGTTCGGAGTTTGGCTTTATAGATGGATAGACAGGTGGATTGAGTTTCTGGGTTTGTTTTCCACCCAGAAACTTCTTTGGCTTCTTTTGACAGTAGAAGGTAGACTAGAAATGGAATGACTAGATAAATAATCAAGATGCAGAGACTATATGCTGCTTGCAACCCCTGCTCCAACAAAACTCCTTTTGCTGCAAGGAGCCCCAGTGTATCACCCACCTCTCAGACCAATGGTCCATTAAGCTCAGTATTGCTGCTCTCCAGGGGTCTTTCCCAGTCTACCTGGATATTGATCTTAGGACATTGCTGCATGCAAAGCAGGTGCTCTGCCACTGAACTATGGTCCCTCCCCTGCTTGCCTGTTAGGCCGTAGTTCCCCACTCCCTATTATCCAGTTACACCACCTACATCCTGGCTTGCCCCTTGATAATTGCCACGACCATTCATGTCATCTGCTGATAAGGAAATAAAGCAACCTGAAAGTTCACAAAGAGAGGAAAATCCATCAACCTGGTTTATCAGCAGAAAAGGGCTCTTTTGGTTGGCAGGGCTGAGGCACTGGCAGGTTGTGGTGGCAGCCAAATGGGAACAGGATGTGTGTGTGTGTGTGTGTGTGTGTGTGTGTGTGTGTGTGATTTCCAGTTGAGTCTCATGAGGTTCTTCTTACATCAATCAAGGCAGGCGTATCAACGATCAGTGAGCCAAACTAGGTATTAGACTAGGTAGATTGTGTCTGTTTCTTTTACATGATAAGAGCCATAGGAGAGCCAGTGACTGAAGGGGGAGGTTTAATGCCTTCTGCTTTGGCAATTTTCCCCACTCAAAATCCTTTTTCCAAACTGCTTTTTTATTTGTGGGAGAAAAGATGCTGTGACATCACAGACTATCCAGAAATTCAGGAAGATGGAGGTATACAGAGGGGTGTGTGTGTGTGTGTGTGGGGAGGGGGGAAACGACAGATGGAGGTCAACAAGGGAGTAGCAAGCACTCTCAGACATGGAAGAATAAAAAAAGATCAAGCCCCTTTCTTTCATCCACCAGAACTCTTTGACTTGCTATCCTGAGGAACCTCCTGTGAAGTCTTGCTTGCAGGCCTTCAATCTTAAATCAAGTCACTACAAACAGCTGGGAGGAGATAGACTCTAGAGTGGCCACAGAGTGAATTCCCCAAATGACTTTCTCTGGATGCCAGAGAGTTTTTGAATGAGATTGGGGCAACAGGCCCTAGGGTGTGCTGAAGAGCATAGTCCACTCTGGATATACCTCTCTCTCTCACACACACACACACACAGCAACATTTTGGGTGACTGGTTGTTTGCACGAATTTACACAAACCCTCCCTCCTAACATCAGAACAAATATGATAACAAGGATGTCAGTGGCACTGTGAGGGGTGCAGAAGCGATGTGCTTTGCATGATTGATAATAATTGTGTGAAAATTTAATTTGTGTTTTATTTTATGTTTTAAATGTATATCGTGCCACATGACACAGTATCCTCCGAGAACAATATAATACCCGTTATGCATAGAACCCACAACCAAATGTAATTAAATAAATTCACAATCTAAAAGCAATGATGTATTAATCAAAATTCAGAGCTGCAGATGGCAGCAATTAAGATACATATAATAATTGACTTTGTTTTTTTTCCTTAAAAAAAAAGTAAGCCTATTGGTCACCTGCATGGAGGGAATTCCAAGACCACCAGAAAGACAACCCAGTTGCTTGTGCCCATCAGTCTAATTTCAGCAAGGGATGGCTCTCAGAGCTAGTCGTCCTCTAAAAATCTAAAATAATTGGGAGTGAGGTTGACATATGGGAGAAGAAGCTATCCTAGGCCAATTAAAGGATAAGATCAACACTTTGAATTGAATGTAACCTGGGAGACCACACAATAGTTCATATAAAAACATTTATGGCCTCTGCAATGCTGGAACTCATGTTCTAGAACTCAAGCATGCCAGTGATGTACTTGGGGAGGGATCAGCAGCACAAGTGCTCCCGAGTGGCATGGCTGGGGGTGGTGGTGCCCTCCAGCATGCCACCCAGTTCCACACCACTCTGAGGCCTGCCCGCTGCTTCCCCTTAAAAACTAAAAAGCAGAGGAGGTGGGTGGCCCACGGCCCTTGGAGCATGGAACCACTGCAACAGTGGCTGCTGGGGGGGGGGGCAGGTTCTTCTGCCACGCCTTGTAGCCACCATCAGAATCACTCCAGAGGCTGCCCTCCTCCTCCACTTTTCTTTTCTTTTTTTTTAAAAAAAGTACGCCACTAACAGAAGCAATTGCAGTGATGCAATTTCTTCTGGTCGGGGGTGGGGGGGTGGGGTGGTGGCAATTGCAGGTCTGCCCTGGGCTGGCGCAAGGGCCAGGATCACCACTGTAACATGCTCTATGGTTGGTGTGAAAGGTGACACACCACACAGTCTGGCTGGCCACAGCTGCAAGTGGCGAGTGGCTACGGCTGCCTAGCAGCAGAGTTGGGAACAGCCCTGGCACCTAAATCAGTGCAGGGGGTAGGCTGAATGTGTTGGGGAGAGGGAGGAATAGGGTAGAGACTGGGGTGGGAAGGAAGGCAGATCAAGGCTGGGAAAGGGGATAAGATATAAGTGGCAGCACTGCCACCGATACCACTGCCTTCCCAGCCTCAGTTCGCCTTCCTGGGTCGACTTGGATTTGCGCCAGCAAAATCACTGGTGCAGGTCTGATTAGGCCCATTTGAGCAGCAGAGGCTTACCCCTAGGCAAGGGAACAAATGTTACCTTATCTGCAGGAGACCCGAGGGACTGCCCCCCTCCTGCAGGATACAGTGTGCTCTAGTGGTACGGCTGCATTGATGGGGATGGGTTTAGGTAGGACTAGGATGTCAGTAATTGTGGTGGATTAACTACATGTGATTAACTACATGTGAACTACATCTTAAGCCACTTCTGTCCAACGTTGCATATAAGGGATCAAATGTGTACACCTGTGGGCAGGGCAGAAATGGGTCAACTTTTTTTTTTTTTCCTGAAATGGTTTTCATTTATATCATCATTTTAAGATAGATTCTGATTTTGTTTTGGATAATTGTGTCATTGATAAGTGTAAAGTGCTCTGTGGGAGGGCCCATCAGGTCTGAAGTATGGAGTATACATATTGTTAATTAATTAATTACTTTATTTATATTGGTTTGTGTTCTTCGAAGGAAGGGAGAGGTGCAGGTCAGCAATGTTTGTTCTACCCTGGAGAGTTTTGGCAGAGTCAAGGGTGAATGATCTCCTCTCAAAATCCAGAGTGGATTATGCCATCTCTTCTGGTCATAGATAATGCATTTATTGCACATGATCCAAGCCTTGGCTGGTATAGTAAGGATAAGACTGGCTGTTTATGGCTCTAGCAGTTTCTGATCATGCAAGGCAGGCATATAGCATGGGTTTAGGGTGTTCCTAATTGTATTACACCTGCAAGTGGCATAGCTAGAGAAGGTGCAAAGAACTAAGTTTTGGAGGGAGCCTTACTGCAATATGCAAGCGGCCCCTCCCACTCCCCTTTGGAGTCATTCTGGGTGCGGGGAGCAAAACAGAGGCATACACCTGGCTCCGAAGAGAAGGGGCCCTCCGCTTGTACTCTGTGGTGAGGCTCCCTGCAAAATTCAGTGCTTTGCACCCCCTCTAGCTATGCTACTGACACCTGCCTTGCCTGCTGCTTCTGCAACAGGTGTGGAAGCTGCCCAAACATTAACAGTTGTCTCATGCTGAATCAGACCATTGTCTTTCTAGATTAGTACTTCCTGCTTTGACTGGCAACAGCTCTCTGATGGCCCAATCCTAAACCTTCAGAAGGGTATGCTGATGTTACAAGGGTCCCACTGTTGTGGCAAGTCTACCAGTGCAGCAGCTGGAAAGCTGTGCACTGTCAGCAGCGTGGTGCAGACTAGCTACTGGCAGGAGGGGCAGTGGCAGAGGGGCAATTTGGGGGGATGATCAGGGTGGATCAGGGTGGGTCGTGGTCGAGCTGGTTACCACTGGATCCTGAACCCTCATCCTGGGTCAGACACATCCCCAACAGGCTTGTCAGATTTACAACAGCAACAGAGCTGGCATAAGAATGTAAGAAGAGCCTTGCTGGATGAGGCCAAAGGCCCATCTAGCCAGCTTCTGGTATTTCACAGTGGCCCACCAGGTGCCTCAGGGAGCACACAGGACGACAAGAGACCTGTATCCTGGTGCCCTCCCTTGCACCTGGCATTCTGAGGTAGCTTACTTCTAAAATCAGGAGGTTGCACGTACTCATCATGGCTTGTAATCTGTGATGGACATTTCCCCCAGAAATCTGTCCAATCCCCTTTTAAGGCATCCTGGTCAGATGCAATCACCACATCTTGTGGCAAGGAGTTCCACAGACTAATGACACGCTGAGTAAAGAAATATTTTCTATTCTCTGTTCTTACTCTCCTGACACTCAATTTTAGTGGATGTCCCCTGGTTCTGGTGTTGTGTGAGAGGGAAAAGAACATTCTTCTAGCTCCTTTATCCACCCCCTGCATAATTTTGCATGTCTTGATCATGTCAATCATGCATAGCTTTGAGGAATCCCATTGGAGACCATATGGCAGTCAGGAAGGGAAGGCAAATATTTCCCCATTTAGCCTTCTTGACCGCCTCATACCCAGATGACTTGCAGGATACAGCAGACATTGTGCTGGCAATCCTGCAACCCTCATACCATTCCAGGATAGGACTGGGCAAGGTCTGATTCTGCCTAACTGGTGCACTGGCATAATGCATGCTTTACCACATGACAGTCCTCACGTGTTGATGAAGTACTTTATGATGGTGTGGGAGCTGGACACGCTATAGCCTTCATGTGCACACTGGCACAGAGGAGCAGGTGAGTCCCCACTGGGCCACACAGGGGTGAGGGAGAGTGGGAAGGGGTGGAAAAGGGTGGTGATGGGGCAGGGTAGGCAGATTGGGCCACGAGGGGACAGGAGTAGCTGCACCAGTGCGCACCACGTTTTATCCCCCCCCCCCTCCGGCCTGATCTGCCAACATGGATTTGTGTCAGCTGTATGGCTCATGCAGATCTGAGCAGACCTGTTGTGGGGATTGAGGCTTTCCCCAGGGCAAGGAGACAAATGTCCCTTTACCTTGAGGAGACCTCCAACCTGCTCAATTGCCCCACAGGATGCAGCACAGCCCCTGCTGGATCACTGTTGCAGGAACATGTGCTGGATTGGGCTGTTACACACTTTCCCAGTGATACTTGAGATCCTCCAAGTCAGGGGTGTCCAAAGTTTTTGGCTGGAGGGCCACATTGTCTCTCTGACACTGTGTTGGGGGCCAGGGAAAAAAAAGAATTAATTTATATTTCAAATTTGAATAAATTTGCATAAGTTTACATAAATGAATATATTAAAGATGAACTTACATGAATGAATGAAGGTCTTGCAATAGCTCAAGGCCTATAAAAGGCCTGGCACAAAGCAAGGCTGGCCTTTCCTTTGCTGCCTCTGCTGCATCACAGACATGAAACAGCAAGCAGTGTAGGGAGCCCTCATCCCACAGCTCATGCAATAGGTCAAACAGTCACCCTCACGCTAAGAGCAGTTGCGTCGGGCCAGTGCGGGCTCCAACAAATCTCCAGAGGGCCAGAGGCTCATTGGAGACTTGGGGCTCCCTGAGGGCTGCATTGAGAGGCCTCGAGGGCCACATGTGGCCCCAGGGCTGGGGTTTGGACACACCTGCTCCAAGTAGTATAGCAGGGACTGAACCTGGGAGCTTCTGCAGACCTTCTCTATTGCAATGGATTCTGTTTCTGGAAATGTCTCCACCCAGCTGGAACCTGAGGTTTCAGCCTGGGTTCCTTTCAGGTCAGATGGACATGAAGGCAGAGTCAGTGGCATAGCTAAAGGGGGTGCAAAGTACTAAGTCTCGCAGGGTGCCTCACCATGGCATGCAAACGGCCCCTCCCCCTTCTCTTCAGAGCCATTATGGATGGGGGATCAAAAGGGAGGCATACACCTGGCTCTGAAGGGAAGGCTTCTTGCAAAACTTAGTGCTTTCCACTCCCTCTAGCTATGCCACTGGGCAGAGTGAGACAAGATCAGCAATCTGGCATGGCAAACTTTGAGGAGCTGCCACTAGAATGTCACACCAGCAAAGGGCACTGTTAAGGGCATGCCCAGAGCCACTGGCTGCCTCAGTGGTGTGATGTAAGTACAGGGCAAAACTACCCCAGGTGAGATGAATGGTGAATGGTCAGGTTCTCACATGAAAGGTGAGATTTCATCTCAGGAATGTGTGCTGTTTTGGGTGATATCACCCATGCTACCCCTACTAAATTTCCACCTGGCACTTGCAGTAGTGATGATAAGTATCCCTGGCATGTCCAAGACCCAAAAACCTCTGCCTAGAAGCAGCCTGAAGTTGCCAAGATGCCCTTCTTGGGTAAGGGCATCGTGTGGCCAAGAAAACCACAGGCAACTCCCACTCTAGAATCTGGAACTGAAAAATTACAAGAAATGACATCCATCTTCAAACAAAGGGCTGGTTCACACATGCAGGTGCATCTCTTGGCTCATCTACACTTGGTGACTGTCTTCTTGTTGATTGATGGCTCTGAGTGTGAACCAACTCCGTTAAATGGCACTTTGGGTGCAAAAGAACAGGGAAGAGCTGGTGGGGGGGGGGGTTTGATCTGCAATGGGCTTTTGACCCATTTGGGCCATGAAGGGATAAGTGTGTACATCTGAACTTAGTAGACTTAAAAGGCTGTGGGACTGTCCCTCTGTTTGGGCCATCAAGGGATAAGTGTGCATGTCTGAACTTTGCAGACTTACAAGGCTGTGGGATTTTCTCTCTGTTTGGGTCATCAAGGGATAAGTACATGTGTCTGAACTTTGTAGGCTTAAAAGGCTGTGGAACTTTCTTTTTGTTTGGGCCATCAAGGGATAAGTGCGTGTGTCTGAACTTAGTAGGCTTAAAAGTCTATGGGACTTTCTCTCTATAAAAATCTGTTTTTAAAAATGTCTCTCTGTAAAAGATTTATGCCTTGGGGGTGGGATGAAAGATCTACATGAAGGCCCCTGAAAGGGAAGGGAGCTATTGCTTGCTTACCCTGGTGCTCCTGGAAGTGCCAGTCACAAATGCCCAACTTAGAGCCCAATCCTATGCAGATATACTCAGAAGTAAGTCCCATTAGAGTCAATAGGGCTTTCTCCCAGGTAAGTGTGGATAGGATTGCAGCCTTAAGAGGATAAACTTAGCAAATCCTTCCCCAAACCCCCCACCCCCACAAGCCAGGCTAAACAGCTTATGCAACTCACTTTCACCGTCCACCTTGGGACTGGATGAGTGGGAGAGCCATGCTTTGGCGGCGGAGGGGAGGGGGGGTCTTGAGGAAGGTACTGTGCCGTGAATGGACCCCCCTCCACCGCCCCAACCCCACCCCCTCTCCCCAGCCTCGGAAGCCGATCGATCCTGTCCTTCCCCTCCAGTGGCGCTGCCTGCCTGTCACCGGGAGCTGATGTCACCGTAGGCAGCTGCGCTCGGGGCTGGGGGAGGCGATCGGCTTGGCTCCTGGAGGCGGCAGCGGCAGGGAGGGACTGCGAGCGCCGGGCTGGCTCGGGCAGGGACTGATCCTCCCTCCCGGCCGCCGCGCGTGGGCAGCCAATGCCCGAGCCCGGGAACTTCGCAGCTCGGCGCGGCGCGGCGGCGGAGTGAGCAGCATCATGGGCTGGGCGGCTGCCTCCCTGCGCCAGCCTGCAGGGTGCGCTCGGAGAGGCTGATCAGCGGCTGGACAGCGACTGCGGGGGAGAGCAGGGAGCGGGCGCTGGGTGGGCAGAGGGGCACCCGCTGGTGGTGCCCAGAGCCAGCCTGGATGGAGGGGCGCTGTGGATGCTCTGGAGGAGACCCCCAGCTCACCTAAAGCCCCCCCTGCTCTGCCCGGACTGGGAGGGGGCGCTCTTTGTTCCCTCCAACCCCCCAACTTGGTGCCATCCCAGAGCCCCCTTTCTGCAAGGGGAAGAAAACGTGGCCAACCCCCCACCCATCACCACCACCACCCCGCGTCCTCGGAGCGCCCCGGCCGGCTGATGGCACAGGGGGGACCCGCCTGCTGGATTGGACCCAGGAGTGGCTCCCCCCTGGATGGGACTCTGAGCTGAGTGGTGGTTCCAACAGGCGGTCTTCAGCGGAGGTGCGCTGCTTGGAGTCACCCGAGGAAGCCAAGGCAGGCGGGGCTCGCCAGAGGACCATGAAGGAGTGACACCCCCCTCGTCCACCCACCGACCCCGGATATTGGTCGGAGAGCTGGATATCCATTCCCCCCTACAAAAAAGATGGCTTTCCAGAAACCCACGGATCCTGCCAGGAAGAACCCCACTAGCCTGCTGGAGATCGGAGCGCTCTGCCTGGATTCCGAGATCATCTTCGGGTTCACCAGCCACCTTCTCCGGAGGAAAGGCAAGGTAAGAGCCAAGCGCCGGGCAGGCGGGTGGTTGTGGAGCATCCCAAGGTCCAACAGGCAGCCACGAGACTTGGTGTGGCAGGCTGCGCACACGGAGCCCCAACTTGGCACATGGAGCACATGGGAGCCCCAACTTGGCCCATGGGGAACATGGGAGCCCAAATTTGGCACATGGAGCACATGGGAGCCCAAACTTGGGAGCGATGGGAGAGAGGGGGAGAAGAGTCGGAACGGGGATTGGGTCGGTCCATCAGGGAAACAAGGCTCCTGGGCAGCTCCGACGCGATTTCAGCACCAGGGACAGCGACCAGCGGAGCGACTGCCCAGGCGGGGGCTTCGCAGAGCCAGAAATGGGGTTTGTTGGCTGGGGAAGCGCACTGAGCATCCTTTCCACAGGCAACGGAGGTGGGGGGCGGGAGTGGATGTATGGGGAGGGGGTCCGCCTTCTGCCTACAGCCTGGCTGGTCCTCCTCTTGCAAAAGCACCATCGGGGCTGGGAAACAGGATCTCCCCCACACCCACCCCCCACATCTCTGAAAGTCCAAGGAGGTCTCTGTGGCCCACTGGCTCGCAAGCACAGGCAAGATTTAAGCAAGTTCCTGGAGAGCTCCTGGCGGGAGGTGGAGCGGGAGCCTCCCTGGCCCATCACCACCGCGGGGGCTCTGCGAGATGGAGGGAGGGAGAGAGGGCAGTGCTAAGGAAAGATCTCTCAGCCCTGCGCAGGCTGGGAGGGCGGGTCACCTTTTTGGGGCCTGGGCTCAACATCCACCCATCCTGCGCCTTTCTGGCTCTGAAAAGTTGGATTCAGCACCTGGATGGCCGCACTGCGTGTCTGGTCTCTGGAGTCGGACAAAGGCTACAATCCTATCCGCACTTAACTGGGAGTAAGCCCCATAGATTATCACTGAGTTGCACTTAACTGAGTAGACACGCCTAGGATTGGGCTCAAAGGCAGCTTCTTGTTGCTTGCTACTCAGGATCAAGCGGGTTTAGGCGGAGGTGGGATGAGACCCACCCCAAATGTTGTA
This sequence comes from Tiliqua scincoides, assembly GCF_035046505.1. Taxonomy (NCBI): domain Eukaryota; kingdom Metazoa; phylum Chordata; class Lepidosauria; order Squamata; family Scincidae; genus Tiliqua; species Tiliqua scincoides. The sequence continues at coordinate 302,986,330 of NC_089821.1, forward strand.
GGATTGAAGACACCTCTTGCTGTGGTTATTCTGGGGAACTCTGCACATGCTCCAGGCGCGTGTTTCTTGGGGATGACTTTCAGCGCTGAGCCCCGGAGCTGAGGAAAGTTCCAGGGTGGCTTCCAATCACCCCCGTACTTTTCCCTCTCCCCTCCTTCCCCCCCCCCCGCTCCCCTAAGGCCAGCAGCCGGGCTTGGCGCCTCTCTCACGCCGCCCTGCCTCTCCGCCTGCTGCTCTCGCAAATTGGATCCGAAGTGCCACATTTGCAGACGCCGCTAGGCTGGGGGTGGGGGCGAGGTTGGGAGGTGGGGGTGGGCTGGAAGAGGATGGTGGTAGAGCCGGGGTGGAGATAAGGGGAGGGGGGCGGAGGGGCCGGTGCGCTTCCTGGGTCTTCCCACTCTGCCTTCCAGGACGCGCGTGGGGGTGGGAGAGTGGGGGGGGGGGGCTTGCTGGGCAAGGCGGAGGAAGTGGAGCGGAACGGAGGGGAGATCGCGCTTGATGGAGCTCCGAACCACTCACAGGGGCGTGGACGGCGTTGGAACAGGCTGCCTCCCCCAGCCCCAAGGTTCAGCAGCAGAGGACCCCCCAGGGCAGCCCGGACGCCTCCAGCTTCCTGGACGGCAGTGGCGTAGCTAGAGGGGGGCAGAGCACTGAGACTTGCAGGGAGCCTCACCGCATGGTGGAAGGGACCCCTCCTCTTCGGAATCTTTCCAGACGAGGGGAGCAAAACGGAGGCGAATGCCCGGAATGGCTCCGAAGGCGAGGGGGAGGCGAGTCTCCCTGCAAGACTCAGGCTGCAATCCTATCTACACTTACCTAGGAGTAAGCCCCATTGACTCTCATGGGACTTACTTCTGAGTAGACAGGCATAGGATTGGCCTCTCAGTGCTTTGCACACCCTCTAGCTACGCCACTGCTGGACGGATCAAAGTTAGGAGCCCAGCAGGGAGCGCCCCCTCTTCCTCCCTCGTTCCTTCGGAGTCCACCCTTGGAGCTGGAGGGAGGGAGGGACGGGGCTCCGCTCAGGCGTGGCCGGCGAGGAAGAAAGAGATCGATGGGAGAGGAGATGGAGCGCCAGGGAGGAGCGCGGCTGCTGGCCAGATGCGAGGCTCGCGGGAGTGGCTCGCATGTGCGCTAGGAACAATGCAAAGGCGTGAAAGGGCACCATTGCCCAGAGCTGGCTCAGGTACCCGCGTAGCGGGGGGGGGGGGACAATAAGTTTTGCAGGGAGCTTCACCGCAGCGTGCAAGGAACCCCTCCCCTTCGGGGAGGCTCCCTGCAAAACTTAGTGCTTCCCCCCAGCTACGCCACTGGGTGCCCATCACTGAGTGGGGCACAGGTGCTGTGGCGGCAGGAAAAGTTAGAAGCCGGGAGCAAGGGATGGGGGCGAGGAAGGAGCTCCACGGAACTGGCGGACCCCTCAGGGACCTACTCCTGCTGGAAGATCTGGGGAGGAGTGGAGCGCATCGCAAGCTCCTGCAAACCCTTTGCCAGTGCGGGTGGCTTAATTGTCTTCTGCCAGCCGGTTGCAGAGCAACAAGTCACCGGCAGATGGCGCTCGAGTAACAGGGACCGGAGCGAGTTGCGGGTCGCCGGAGCGTCTCTCACCAGCTCGCTTCTTACCTGGGCGTTTGCACAAACTTAGCGGTGCGTTGATGGAAAGAAAAAACCAAGGGAGGGAGTTATGGAAAGCAGAACTGTCGCAGTAGCTGCAGACCCTAGCAGCAGCCGTGGACACCTGGAGAGAGGTGCGCTAGTCCAGGGACGTGTGGTGGGTGGGGAAGCAGGAGAGGCAGAGCCTCCCCACCGGAGTCTTCCTAACAGCAGCCAGTCACCTAGAGAGAGGAGTACTAGTCCAGGGATGTGTGGTGGATGGGGAGGCAGGTGAGGCAGTTGAGGCAGAGCCTCCTCACCAGAGTCCTTTGTAAAAAACCGCCACGTGTGAGGTGTGCAAGAACTCAGAAGCCACACGCTGAGCACTTTTTGAAGGGCTCTGGTGGGGAGGCTCTGCCTCACCTGCCTCCCCACCCACCACACATCCCTGCTAGTAACCCGACAGTCTAGTTGTTGCAGCTAGGAGGTTCAAAGAGGATCAGACCTCTTGGCACTGAGCAGCAGACCTTCACTAGTCATTGGATGACTTCAGCATCAAGGGCTGACCTGCATGTGTGAAATAATCATAATGGAACAAATACCATGTTGAGAGACATCTCACTGTTAACACCGTCTGCAATGGCCTCCCCATCCCAGTGGAGTCTATTCACACATTCAGTTCAGGGTCATCACAGCGAGAAGTAATAGAGAAGGGTGCGTGTTTATGTGAATCAGCCCACAGTTGGCCAACCCATGTGGAGAGCTATCTATGTAGGCTTAGGGTCCTGAAACAAAGCATACTGCAGTGATCATCCACAGAGACTGGGTGTGTGGGGGGGGGAGAGGGGATCACTAACAACATGGGAGCCCTTTAAAAGGATCTCATGGGGTGCTTGAATGCCTGGCAGTAGATTCGGTCCATCCAACCTTTGTGAGAGCATGTTTTAGCTCATTATGTCACTGGAGACTTCCAGCTGATCAGCTCTCCATGTGAAACAATCTGGCATTAAAAAGATGGCTTTAAAAAAAACAACACAGGGCCTGTCTTCAAGAGAAAACAGCAGCTGACTAAGCAATTAGTTCACTATGCTAATTTATCCAGCTGCCAGGTCAGGGTTCCTCAGCAGAAATCACTTCCATCAATTCATTGCTAAAAGGGATGCTTTGCTGGAATTGAGAAGAGCACCCCAGTTCCTGTAGAGCTGGAGCAACACAGAGAGACACATACTGCAAGACAGTGGTGTAGCTAGAGGGGGTGCAAAGCACTAAGTTGTGCAGGCACCTGAACGCATGGTGCAAGCAGCCCTTCTCTGTCCTCTTTGGAGCCAGGCATTGGCCTCCAGTTTGCTCCCACCTCCAAGAATGGCTTTGAATGTGAGGGGCCGCTTACATGGTGCATTCAGATGCCTGCAAAACTTAGTGCTTTGTACCCCTCTTTAGCTGTGCCACTGCTGCAAGACACACAGTACAAGAAGCACCAATGGCTACATGTGGTTTCAAAGGAACCTCCTGATGGTGTTACAGAGGATTCTGGGAAGTAGCTTAGAGTACACACACCATTTGTGTGACACTCCAACCCATCTTGTTGTGTCTCATCATCACGCCATGCACGTGCCCAGGTGTATTGCAGGGGAGAACTAGGAGCAGGGGACAACCTGTTTTTCTGGCACACTTGTCCACCATTACTGATCTTCTCATTGAAGAACCCCTAATCAAATCCTCCAGGTTCCAGTTTGTAAAATCTCCTACACTATGGAAATTGTATCATACAAATGGCAGTCCAAGGAACTTTTGAGGATAGCCTTTGATAGACAATGTGGTGTAGTGGGAAGATTAGGTACACACTTGCTGGAGAGTAAGCCTCACTGAGGTCAATAGGACTGTGTAGACATGTGTAGGCTTGTGCTGTAGGAGTTGGAACCCCAGGTTCATTCAACTCCTTGCTCAGCCATGAAGCTCACTGGGAGAACTTGGGTCAGTCATTCACTCTCAGCTTAAAGTACCTCACAGTGTTGCTGTGAGAAAAGGAGGCAGAGATGAAGAACAACCTTGTATGCTGCTTTGAACTCCTGGGAGGGATCAAAATGTAACACATAAATTAATGGGGTTGGACTCAAACCTGAGCTTGGTCCTAAAATCTGTTTGAAGTGTCAGAGTTCAGATCTTGAACATACACAGGGAGCATTCACAAAGCATGTTTCTGTCATTGCAAGTAACTACAGCCCCTTACATCTGGCATTAGGGCATTACCGTGGCCCGCTTGGAGGCAGGCTGTGCAGCATGGCCTTTCCCAGTTTGAAGAGACACTTGGCCAACAGTCTGAGGCAAAGAGGCAAAGAAGGAAGGCCCATAGCCAGGGAGACAGACCAGGGACAGACTGCACTTGCTCCCGGTGTGGAAGGGATTGTCACTCCCGAATCGGCCTTTTCAGTCACACTAGACACTGTTCCAGAACCACCTTTCAGAGCGTGTTACCATAGTCTTTCGAGACTGAAGGTTGCCAACAGGTCAGGACATTACCATCACACCCCCAAATCACATGTATCACCCAAACTAGCCCACTGTTGATAGCAAGGATTATCATTCAATGGCAGGGCCCATTCTCTGCAGTCACATAACCCATGTTTTCTCATGCTACATCTCACTGAAGGGAGCAATGCTAGCAGGTGAGCTACACGTAGTCTGCTAGCCATGCTAATGCATCTCCTTTTATTGTTGCCCAGCACAGAACTGCAAAACTAGAGGTTGTCACCTGGCAGGTTCCAATACATAACCACTGGGCTCAATTTGGCTTGGTGAATCTTCAGTTGTACGTCCAGGCTGAGGTCAAACTGGATGTAGCTAATTCTGGAGGTAGCTGATTCTGAGCTGGGTGCACTGAGTTGTAAATCAGGACTTCCCAAGTTTGAACCTTGCTTCAGCTATGAACTCAGAACCTTAGTCAGCTATGAACTCAGAACCTTAGTCATCCCCCCACTGCTCACTCTCAATAATAGGCATGCAGTAGGTAAACACAGGTTTGGATCATGGAGGTTCCATGTAGCTCACATCCATAACAGCAATCTCCCATGAATTTGTTGAAGCAGCTCTTAAAGCAAACTAAGCATGTAGCCATTGCCACATTTTGTAATAAAAACCATCAGTTCTGAATTTTATTTTCAATCTTTCATTGTTTGTCCCTGAAATTAGTTTCTCTCTCTCTCCACAATACTATTTTATAAACCTCTGTCAGGTTCTCCCTTAAGTCATCTTTGTTCTAAACCAGTGGTATGGATACCACCAGTGGTACTTGAGGTGGTGTCTGGTGGTACTCATAGGACTTCTGGACCCCTGCCACCCAGCAGCGAGACCTGGAATGCACCACAGGAAACAGTGGTAGAAGGCTCTGTTTGGTGGGCAGAGCTCAAAAAAAAGCCCTCCCATCCACTCTGAGCCTCCTATTAGTGTTTGTTGAATCACACTGGGCCTCCCAATTCTATAGTAACTGGCGATGGTGTCATCACCAGTTTCTTCTGGTGGTACTTCGAATAGGTGGACAATGTGAAGTGGTACGACAGAGGACAAATATTGAGAAACACGGTTCTAAACTAAAAAAGTCTCAAAGGATTCAGCTGTTAGTTTGACTTCAGTAGACCCCCAATTAATCGATATAGGGCAGGGGTGCCCAAACCCCAGACTTGGGGCCACTTGCAGCCCTCAAGAACTCCCAATGTAGCCCTCAGGGAGCCCCCATTCTCCACTGAGCTTCTGGTCCTCCAGAGACATGCTGGAGCCCTCACTGGCCCAATGCAACTGCTCTCGGCATGAGGATGACTGTTTGACCTCTATTCGTGACTATTCTGAATTTGGAATCAGTACTGCTTGGCCTGTAACCATTCCATGCAACCATTCCTCAGTGGAGACTGAGGGCTACCTGCCCCAGATGCTATGCCAAAGTGGGGTGCATGACTATCTCTCAGGCTCTGCCTTGGTTACTGAGAAGGTGCTGGTGGATTCACCCCCCCTTCCTTCTCCTGTGGAGGCACCCCTCCACTGGGGTGATCTCAGAAGTGATACCACCTGACACAATGTCACATGATGTCGTGACATCACTGCCCTGGGAGCTGGGGTAGCGTGTTACAACTCTGCACCAATGCATTGCATATTGGATGTCATGTATATAAAGAAACTTCAGAGCCAGAATTCAGGTTTGGGATTTGCAGCTGGCCTGTTTTCCATCAAAACCAGGCACACAAAACCCATCAAGCCTAGTGACATCTGGGAGCAGCCTATACCTGGCTTAAGAGCCTTATATGCATTGTAGCTGAGGGCAGCTGACATTTTTAAAAGCAAGACCAACATATGAACCTGCTTTCTGCGGAGTCAGGCTCCTGGTCCATCTATCTCAGCACAGAATTGTTGACACTGAACGGTAGCAGCTTCCCAGGGTTTCCCAGTCTTTCCCAGCCCTACCTTGAGGTGCTGCTCCCCCAGGCACTGAAACTGGGACCTTCTGCAGGCCAGGTTTGTGCTCTGCTACTGAGCTTGAAGTGGAGCAATCCTACTAACAGTGGGGTCATGCAGTGGCATAGCTAGAGGGGGGGTCACAAAGCATTACATTTTGCAGGTGCCTGAATGTGCTATATAAGGTGGCCCTCCCCCTCCCCCTTCTGAGCCATTTCTGGTGGCAAGAGGAAAACAGAGGTGTTCACCTCCCTGCATTTGCCTCTTTTTGCTCCTGTGGCCCAGAATGGCTCCAAAGGGGAGGGGCAGCACCCCCTTGCACTGCATGTTCAGGTGCCTGCAAAACTTAGTGCTGTGCACCCCCTCTGGCTATGCTACTGGGGGGGGTCATGCAGCTGTGTTTAAAAAGTGATCACCCTCCCCCCTTTTGCTCCCCCTTGGTTTGAAAACCACCAGGCCAACTACTCCAGCGAAGTCCCATAGAAATCTGGTATTAGAGACCCTATAAAAGTAGTGGAGCCTTCCAAGGATCCTTCAAGCCTTCCCCCAACCCAGCCACAGCCATTCAGAAGCCAGCAAAATGCTAGAAGGGGGGGGGGAATCCCAAAGCTGCTCCCCCCAGCTTCCACGTGCTCTTGCCTTGGATCTCTAGTCCTGGGAGTAGGGGTGGGATCTGGGTGCTGCCTCCTCCCCCTCCCCTCCCCCATCTCCTCCCCCTCCGCGCCGGGCAGGACTCCTCTCTCTCTCCCCCTTAACTTTGCAACCTCCACTTTTCTGCTTTGACAACATGGGAGGAAAGATCACGTAGGAGCCCGGAGGGGAGAGAGGCTGAGCGGAGAGGGAGTAGCTCCGCAGCAGCCACAAGCCTTCCCGTGCTTCGCTCTGCCTGCCCCGGGACTTCTCCTCCTCCCCCTCCTGGGCGATGGGCAGGCAGGGCAGCCCGAGCCCGAGCGGCTCCACGCCGGCGTGGTAGCCTCTGCCAGCTCGGAGCAGCCCTCTCCGGTGCCCCGGTGGGGACCCACGAGCTGCGATCCTGAGATCGGGCACTGCCATGCGGGTGTTGGGGGTAAGTAAGCGGGGAGGGCCCCTCTCCAGAAGGGGAGGGGGATCCAGTTTGCGGAGAGATCCCCCTACATTGCATTGCCCGGGGAGAGTTGCTCCTGGGCAGTGGCGTAGCTAGATGGGGGGGTCAGGGCAGGCTCCCTGCAAGACTTAGGCTGCAATCCTATCTACACTTTCTTGGGAGTAAGCCCCACGGACTTACTGCTGAATAGACACGCATAGGATTGAGCTCTCAGTGCTTTGCCCCCTCTAACTATGCCACTGCTCCTGGGTCTAGTTGGTCACTCCATGGGTGGGTGGCAGGAGATTGGAGCCCCCAGAGTTTCCCCTGGGCAGTAGCGTAGCTAGAGGGGGGGTCAAGGCAGGCTCCCTGCAAAACTTAGTGCCTTGCCCCCCCAGCTACGCTACTGCTCCTGGGTCTGTTTGGCCACTCCATGCGTGGGTGGCAGGAGATCGGGGCCCCCAGAGTTTCTCCTGGGCAGTGGCGTAGCTATGGGGGGTCAAGGCAGGCTCCCTGCAAAACTTAGTGTTTTGCCCCCCGTCTAGCTACGCCTCTGCTCCCGGGTCTATTTGGCCACTCCGTGGGCGGGTGGCAGGAGATCGGTGCCTCTCGAACCCCCGCCTAACCGTCTGTCCCCGCTTGTTCTTCCCCAGGTGGCCGAGGGCAGCCCCCGGCACGACCCCACGCCGCTGTCCCTGGAGCTGCCGCCCAGGAAGAGGCTCCAGCAGCAGCAGCAGCAGCCGACTGAAGACCGCTGCGGCAGCCGCCCCCCTCCGGAGGGAGCCGGGGCCGCCTCGGGGGGCGAGCTGAGCCACTTCGAGAGAGCCGCGAAGGGAGGATGGTGCCCGGGCTGCCAAGCCAAGCTGGCCGAGCTCAAGAGGCAGGCGCTGAAGCTGGCCGCCGGCTGCAACTCCCGGGGCCCGCCGGTAGGTCTGCGCCCGGCTGGGGATGGGGGGGGGGGGGGCGTGCCGGGACTGGAGATGATCGGGGCCAAGCAACTAGTGGATGGGGGGGCACGTTGCCAAAGGTCCCTCTCTGCATCCCAGCTCCATGCACGCTGCCGGGAAGCAAATGCTGCGTATAGCCCTGGCAGAGGCTCAGTGGCGTAACCAGAGGGGGTGCAAAGCGCTAAGTTTTGCAGGGAGCCTCGCCGCAGCGTGCGAGCGGCCCCTTCCCCTCCCCTTCAGAGCCGCTCCGGGCAGTGGGAGCAAAGCGGAGGCATACTTTCTTAGGGCCCGATCCTGAGCACGTACAGTCTTGGGGCCCGATCCTGAGCCTCACCACAGTGTGCAAGGGCTCCCTCCCCCTCCCCTTTGGAGCCATTGCTCCCACCCGCTTGGAATGGCTCCAAAGGGGAGGGGCCCCTTGCATACTGCAGTGAGGCTCCCTGCAAAACTTAGAGCTTTGCCCCCCCCCTCTAGCTTTGCCAGTGGGTGCACCTTCAGAGTCATATGCCTCTGTTTTGCTCCCACTGCCTGGAATGGCTCCAAAGGGGAGGGGACCCTTGCACACTGCGGTGAGGCTCCCTGCAAAACTTTGTGCTTTGCACCCCCCTCTTGCTACGCCACTGAGTGCACCTTCTAGCCTTCTGGCTGCTATTTGCCCATTTCCTGTCGCTATATGAAATATAGGTAATTGCAGTATAGTCTAGCCAGTTATATTGGCTGTCTTGCCAAATGTGGTGTTGGATACTCTTTAAGTTCATTGCATTGTGTTGCAATTGTATATTCCTAGTGCTGCTTTTGCCTGGCTGAATGTTAGCTATGGAGCTGGCGGAACCGATTTCTCTGGAGCTGTGGGCATTCTTGCACATTGTGGAGATCTCTCCAGTGTTGGTACCCATCAGTGGCGTAGCTAGAGGGGGTGCAGAGCGCTACGTTTTACAGGGAGCCTCACTGTGGCACCAGAGGGGAAGAGGCCGCTTGCATGCCACGGTGAGGTTCTCTCCAAAACTTAGTGCTCTGCACCCCCTCTAGCTATGCCACTGGTACTCCTGTCAGCTTCATGACCACTGAGTGAGATCCAGGTGCATGGCTACGCATTGCATTGTTCAGCCAAATTCCTATCATCTGTGCTTCTGCATCTCGTGCTATACTTTTGCCCATTGAATGTAACCATTCACATCTTTGTGAAGTGCTTGAACACTGTGTACAGTGTGGTATTGGCCCACTTTGTGGGATACTTGGAGGTGCTTGTGAGCATTGCTGCTGGGTATGCTGCTTCTTTTTGCATTGTACTGCTAAACTCCTGTGTATTTGTGCATAATGCATAGCATCCCCCCCCCCCCAGCTTCTGATGACTAGTCCTATACTGCTGGGAACTGCTTGGGGTCTGTGTGCATTGCTGGTACATGACTGTGCTGTTGCACATTGTAATCTGCTGGTGGACTTGGCAAGAGTTGTTTGGCTTGTTCTGCACAGTACTCATATCCTTTGTCCTGGAATGATAGCCATGTACGCTCATTGCCATTGAATCTGATATCTATGCAGAACAACGCTATGGTACACTGTGGGTTACTTGCGCGTATCTCCAAATACACAAAAGTGCCATAATACACTTTTATATTATGCTAGATGCTCATTATTTTTCGAGTACTTGTTAAATACAACAGGGGATCTGTGCATGCTGCAGAGGGGCTGTCTGACTCTCGGAGTAGGTTAGGTTGGCAACCTTCAGTCTCGAAAGACTATGGTATAAGCCTACAGCATCCGGTATTCCCAGTCGGTCTCCCAACCAAGTACTAACCAGGCCTGACCCTGCTTAGCTTCCAAGATCAGAGGAGATTGGGCATGTGTAGGGTAACAGATATCCATGTGTACTCTTGTGCTTGGTACAGTGCTGCAGACACACTGGAGAGAACCTTTGTGTGAGATTCAGCCCTGAATGAAATTCAAGGCATCTTTTGTACTTGGGAGTAGCTGTGTGCAACTCTATTCAACACTGTATGCCTGCACTTGTGCATCACACAGCCTGTTGTGGTGCACTACGAGTTAGGGAACATTCCTGCCATGTGTTGGATGTTATCTCTGACTTTTCCTTATTTCCTACTGGCAAGAGGCCTGTCATTAGGGTAGGCGTAGATGGTTTGTATTTTGCCTTAGGAGTCCTTGCATTTCTGTGTGCAGAGAGCCATTGTGACACATTGCTGTTCTTATGGGAATCCCACTGATGGCCAGGCCATTCCAGAGTTGGAATGGTTGGCCAGAATTGCCCCAAACACATTGTTTTCCTCAAGTGCAAAACTTTATTTCATCCATAGGAATCAATGGCAGCCATTCACTTATATAGGAGAAAGTAAAGGGCTGCCCTTTTGTTGGGAATGGTTGATACAGGGGCTGTCTGCTCCTTAACTTGGGTGCAATTGAGAACCAAGCCTGTTCCTGTTGGCCCAGCCACACTCTGGGGTTATTCTGCTCTTTCCTTGTGCTTGGAAACTGTTTTAATGAAGATAGAAAACAGATTATGTTTACCAGGCATTTCTGAGCCAAGATCCAAACTCTGAATCTCCAAATGCAAGTTCATGGTGGCTGTTCTCAGTTGGCCCTCTGCATATGAGCCCATTTGTATGTACAGGATGCAACAGCAACCACAACTTTCTATTGATTGCCAGTAGAAGAATGAATGAGATTATGCAGGGAATGGATAAAGTGATAAGGGGATGTTCTTTTCCCTCTCACACAACACCAGAACCAGGGGACATCCACTAAAATTGAGTGTTGGGAGGGTTAGGACAGACAAAATAAAATATTTCTTTATGTAATTAGTCTGTGGAACTCCTTGCCAAAGGATGTGGTGGTGGCATCTGGCCTGGATACCTTTGAAAGGGGACTGGACAAATTTCTGGAAGAAAACTTCATCACAGGTTTCAAGCCATGATGGGTATGTGCAACCTCCTAATTTTAGAAGGAGGTTGCCTCAGAATGCAGATCTTCTGTTGTCTAGCGTGCTCTCTGAAGGCATCTGGTGGGCCACTATACGGAGGCTGGACTAGATGGGCTTTTGGCCTGATCCAGCCGGGCTTTCTCATGTTCTTATGAATATGTCAGCAGTACAACTTGCAGACCAGGCAGATGCGCCACTGAACAGACTTCTGGTAACCGCACAGAGATTTTATGCCTACTTACCTGAAAGTATCACTAAACACAGTTGGGCTTACTTCCAAGTAAACTGGTACTTCTAGCATCTTCAGTGGTGTGGCAATTGCTTCACTGTGGTTTATTCTCATGCTGCTGAGGGAATTGCAGAGGCTGATTGTCCTGTGGGAGGAACTGATGCAACTGTTTCTCATGCCACCATCCTCTCAGTTCCCAGAGGGGTGATGGGCATGGAAAGTTGGCCACATGACCAACTGAGGTGGCTTGCGCTGTCCTAATGTCAGGCATGGTTGACATTTGATAGAATGAACTGTACAACTTCAGATAGCAGGTAGGATGGAGATACAGTTTTTGGAATAGTTTGTAAGCATTCCCCGCAAGCAGAAATCTAGCTTATCAAGAAGAAAGGGTAATTTAACTTTCTGTTATTTTAGTTTTCTGCTTACATAAAGTTTTTTTTTTAAATGTAAGGAAACATTCAAAAATGATTTCCCACTTGCATTTTGAAATGGTACAATCCATTGTCACCACCAGCCCCCAGTCTTCTACTGTCCCATTCCTATAAAGTTCTGGTGCATGTGTAGTCCTGGCCGCAGAAGTGGCCCCAATCAATAAGATTACAGACTGCAAACAACCCAGTGCGGGACTCAGAAATCACTAAAACACTTGTTCCAATGAGTTCTAAGACGGCTTAAAAGGTGTGCAGTTTTGACCTGTTCCTCATGAAGACCACTAGGAATGCAACTCCTGTTGCAATGGAGATGGTGGGGGGTGGGTACACAGTGTATTCAGCAGGGACCTCTAGCTCATGGGAACACTACCAAGAGTTCAGAGTGGTATATTGGAAGTCTCCCTCTGTGTTCCTCTGATTCCTGGGCCTCCTTGGGTCCCTTTGGGGAGAAAGGTGGAGTAGAAATAGAGTAAGTAAGTAAGAAAAATGTCAGGGGAATGGTGGGAAAAAAATGACTTTCTAAGTGGGGGCACTCAGACTACAGAACCTCAATGCTTCCCTAAAGAGGTATTCATGACTATAAATACTGTACATCGAGTGTTTTCATGTCCGATCTTATATATTTGTAATGTCTATTAAATTGCTTGCAGCTTTGAGTTTTGTTCTCTTTCAGAAAAGTGGGATATAATTAATGATAATGATTCAGCGAAAACATCTATAGGTCTGATTTGTATGCTACTTGTTTTGCAAATGTATCCAAGTGGCAAACAATATAAAATGGGATCAAAATACAGAATAAAATTAGGTATTTTTAAAAATCACACTTTGGGGTAATGCATATGAGGTCTATTTGCAGAGTGTGAAGGCTGAAGACACATTTTGTAGTGGTACCAAATGAGGCTGGTCCTTATCTGATGAGCTAGGCTGTAACTGGCTGCCTGTCATTTTGAATCCCAGGCTTGAGCATCAGGCACGCTGAAGCTCAGCTTTCCATGGTGTTCATTAGTTGTCAGTGGGCACAACGCTGCTCCTTTCATGGAAGCCATAAAACGCAGATGGAAGTGAAACACTGTGCTTTTTTTTTTTGCACACCTGTGTGTCTCATCCTCCGATGCATCCTCGGCATCACCTGGCAGGACAAAGTTCCAAACAACACAGTCCTGAAACGGGCTGGAATCCCTAGCATGTGTGCACTGCTGAAACAGAGATGCCTGCGTTGGCTCGGGCATGTTGTGAGAATGGATGATGGGCGGATCCCAAAGGATCTCCTCTATGGAGAACTCATGCAAGGAAAGCGCCCTACAGGTAGACCACAGCTGCGATACAAGGACATCTGCAAGAGGGATCTGAAGGCCTTAGGAGTGGACCTCAACAGGTGGGAAACCCTGGCCTCTGAGCGGCCCGCTTGGAGGCAGGCTGTGCAGCATGGCCTTTCCCACTTTGAAGAGACACTTGGCCAACAGACTGAGGCAAAGAGGCAAAGAAGGAAGGCCCATAGTCAGGGAGACAGACCAGGGACAGACTGCACTTGCTCCCAGTGTGGAAAGGATTGTCACTCCCGAATTGGCCTTTTCGGCCACACTAGACGCTGTTCCAGAACTACCATTCAGAGCGCGATACCATAGTCTTTTGAGACTGAAGGTTGCCAACATGTGTCTCATCCAGTTGACTGGGAAGGAAGGTGGTCTGGGCCGGACCTTCCATTTGCACCTGCCAGGTTGTGCCTGATAGTTTGACACAGGGCCCAAACCTGTCCAACTTTCCAGCACTGATGCAGCCATGGGAATGGGGTGCATGTTGCATCCTGTGATGGTGGAGTGGTCACGGAGGCTCTTCAAGGTCGAGGGAATGTTTGTTCCCTTACTTTGGGGCTGTACTGTGGCTGCATCAGCATTGGAAAACTGGATAGATTGGGCACACAGGTGTTTATGAAACTTGTGGATCCTTTTCAGTGAGTTATCTGAAAGTAAGGACCAGTGTACTGTAAAAAAGGCAAATTTCTAAAATAAAAATGAGTTTTGAAATCAAGAAAGATAATACAGAACTGGAAGCAACAGAAGAAGTGAATAATATTGGACCAAGCTAGTTGGCACACGTTATTTATACATACATACATACATACATACATACATACATACATACGTACGTGCATGCATGCATGCATGCATACATATATACCCTGCTTTATCTCCTAGCAGGCACTCAAAGTGGCAAACGTGTGTTTGGGGCCTGGGTGCTTGCTTTTTCATTTTTATTGCAAGAGAAGCTGCGTGGACCCCCGATTTGGATTGGGACTGCAGTTGGGGAACTTTAATTCTCTGTCTCCACTGGGATCTGAATTCTGCCCCTTTGGCTGCTCTTTGCTTTGAGAGGAGAGCCCCGATTGGTCCCAATGGGACTGCACTTCCCAAGGCAAGTAGCAGATGGGGGAGGGTCCTGGTCTGGATTTGGGACTTCTTTGCGGGGGGACGGGGATGGGGACAAAGGGTTAAAGTCCCATGCTGCAGGGCCCTGATTTGGATCAGAGGCTTGATGGCTACTGATTGCATTAAAACAACACAAACACATGGAGGCCCTTAGTTATGCAATAGGTGTGCTGTCTAGTTTGGCCCATAATGAAACAAACACATTTTTGCTCATTTGTGGAGCTGTGACAGAGCCAGAAGAAGGAGTAAGAGAGTGAGCAGAAGAGAATGACCAAAATGATTACTGGGCTGGGGCACCTCCCTTACGAGAAAAGGCTACAGCATTTGGAGCTCTTTAGTTTAGAAAAAAGGTGCCAGAGGGGGGACATGATTGATATGTACAAAACTATGCAGGGTATGGATAAAGTGGATAGGGGGATGTTCTTTTCCCTCTTACAACACCAGAACCAGGGGACATCCACTAAAATTGAGTGTTGGGAGGGTTAGGACAGACAAAATAAAATTTCTTTATGCAATTAGTCTGTGGAACTCCTTGCCACAGGATGTGGTGGCAGCATCTGGCCTGGATGCCTTTAAAAAGGGATTGGACAAATTTTTGGAGGAAAAGTCCATCACAGGTTACAAGCCACGATGGTTATGTGCAAACTCCTGATTTTAGACATAAGCTACCTCAGAGTACCAGATGCAAGGGAGGGCACCAGGATGCGGGTCTCTTATTGTCTCTTTACACTCTCATATAACACCAGAACCAGGGGACATCCACTAAAATTGAGTGTTGGGAGAGTTAGAACAGACAAAAGAAAATATTTCTTTACTCAGCGTGTGTTTGGTCTGTGGAACTCCTTGCCACAGGATGTGGTGATGGCGTCTGGCCTGGACGCCTTTAAAAGGGGATTGGACAAGTTTCTGGAGGAAAAATCCATTATGGGTTACAAGCCATGATGTGTATGTGCAACCTCCTGATTTTAGAAATGGGCAATGTCAGAATGCCAGATGCAAGGGAGGGCACCAGGATGAGGTCTCTTGTTATCTGGTGTGCTCCCTGGGGCATTTGGTGGGCCACTGTGAGATACAGGAAGCTGGACTAGATGGGCCTATGGCCTGATCCAGTGGGGCTGTTCTTATGTCTTGTATGCTCCCTAATGCATCTGGTGGGCCACTGTGAAATACAGGATGCTGGGCTAGATGGGCCTTTGGCCTGATCCAGCTGGCCTTTCTTATGTTCTTAAGTACAGTGGAGCCTGGGAGCAGTCATGTACCTCTGCTTGGTGGAGCAACTGGGGGTAGGTGTCTCTCAGGCTCCGCCCTAGTTATGGCACCCGGAGAGAAAGCTCCATGTCTTGTGGATACCAGCCTAGCTTCCCTAGTGTGTGCTATAGGGCCTTGTTAGCAAGTCTCAGATTTCAGAGAGTTCCTTGTAAGAGGTGGAGCTCACTGAGATGACCAGGATCTTTATTTTGCAAAGGCAAAAGGTGAATTCAGACAACCATTTACCAAAATGCAATTCATCATAGTATGGTAAGCTGGTGGAACATCTAATCCCATTGGACAACAAGGACAATATTACCACTCACTTGTTTCCCAAGATTTTTGATCCAGCATGGAAGCGTGGTAAAATCCTCTTTCCACTTGACAGTAGAAGCAATCAGCATCTCGAGAGGTTGTGTGAACATTGTGATAATTAGCTACTGTGAAAAGCTCATACCTAAGCTTTATATGTTTTATCGCAATTTATTCTTACAGGTGGCAACATCAGATGTTGTGCATTTGATGATGTTGACTCAAGTTCATGAAAATGTATGCTACAATAATTGTGCTCGCTTTTAAAGTGCTACAAGATTCTTTTATTGTGTGAGCATGCCAGACTCTTTGGGGTTATATCTAGATGTGGCAGTATATATAGGCCTAGGGCAGAGAGCCAACTTGGTGTAGTGATTAGAGTGTCAGAATAGAACTAGGGGAGTTCAAATTGCTTTCCACCATGATGCTTACTGACTGTTCTTGAGCCAGTCATTATATCTTAGCCTAGATTACTTCACCGGGTTCTTATAAGTATAAAAGTGAATAACCCATGTGTGCTGTCCCATTGTCTTGGGAAGAAGAGGGGGATATATGTGTCAATATATAATGATTCATTGACTTTGCTGAAGTTAAGAAGGTTTGAAACTGCTTAGTGCTTCTTGAAGGGCAGAGCAATTGAGAACTAACTCTGTGTGTACTACTGCCATGGTTCTGCATAAATGCAATAAATATGATTTGATTTGCTCTGTAAACTGCTTTGTGAACTTTTTTTGTTGGAAAACAGCATGTAAATATTAATAATAATAAATACAGTGAGGTTCCCCTATGGGAGATGTGTTTGCGTTTAGAGAATGGCAGATATGAGAGGGAGAGAGAGAGAGAGAGAGATCGATCGATCAACTTGCAGTGCTGTCACTTTAAATCTTTATTTAAAGCAGTGTTTCTCAAACTGTGGGCTGAGATCCACTAGGTGGGTCACAAGCCAATTTCAGGTGGGTCCCTATTCATTTTAAAATTTTATTTTTAATATATTAGACTTGATGCTACCATGACATGTGCCTGCATTGGGAAAACGTTACAGATTTGTACTTTTAACAGGGTACTCTGTGTATACTTTTAACAATGAAAGTCAATGGGACTTACTCCTGGGTGGGTAGGATTGCAGCTTAGAATTGCTAAAAATTTTCCTGCATGATGATGTCACTTCTAGTCATGACATCACTTCCAGCTGGTCCCAACAGATTCTCATTCTAAAAAGTGGGCCCCAGTGCTAAAAGTTTGAGAACCACTGATTTAAAGCATATGTGATTGATACCTCTGTGACCTTAATGATGGTATTATTGGTTATTATTCAACCAAAGCTAAGAGCTTCTATGTCCCATTAATTCCGGTGAACAAGTAAAGCAAACATTTAAATCTCTGCCATAGGTTGAAAGCAGTGCTTAACTGCTGAATCATTTTCAGTGTCAAGAGATGCATTTCATCAGTGGCGTAGCTAGAGGGGGTGCAAAACACTAAGTTTTGCAGCCGAGCTCCCCCCGCCTCGAATGGCTCCAGAGGAGATGGGCCGCTTGCACACTTCAGTGAGGCTCCCCGCAAAACTTAGTGATTTGCACCCCCTCTAGCTATGCCACTGCATTTCATTATGTTACGAATACATTGGCACATCCTTCTGGTGCACTTCTGAGATTTGACAACCAGTCGTTAGTAACAAGCTTCTGCAGATGCTATTCAGGATCTTTATTGTCAAGTTTAAGAGGTGGTGGGACAAAACAGATGTGAAGAACTTAGCAAGTTATTTTTGAGATGCAAATAAAAATTGTATGTGTGTGTTTAAACATAAGCTTGAAAGTGCCTTATTGTTTTCCGAACAATGCTTATGTGAATATTTGCAAGAACAAGGGGGGGGGGAGAGAGAAAGGGGGCCTGCAGAGGAAACCGGCCCCTCCCCTGGCCTTCATTTTCATTCAAAGAGTTCCTGCGTGAAGATGGAGTGAAGTTCCCATAGACTCTAAATATAGTTGTCTTTTGGGGTGGCATTGTAGCCGGGTGTCAGGCTATGGGGAGAGAATCTTGGCAATTCAGGGTTTGATACAAAGCCTGTTAAGATGGGAGGGGGGCTTTAATGTAAGCTCGAGAGGGGTTTTGGATCTGTCCTTTATGTGCCTTTCATGTGAAATGACAAATGTCAAAGGCAAGACTGCTAGACTTCCCGTTGTCCGGTTAGTGAATAGAAGGTTAATTTCCCATTGTTCACATGTGGGGTATAATGGCATAGCAAGGAACACATAGTGCTTGTTGTTAACTGAGCCTTTGCCTTCACTGAGGGCAATGGAGTCCTTTCTATAAACCAGTCTTTTGTCATGAGGAATAAAACAAATAGTGCTTATGCTGAAAGTCAATGGTTCTTATTGAGGTGCTCAGGTGAGGGGACCTTTCCCCCCCTCCTCCAAAGCCTATTTGTGTGGCCTCATTTGTGCCTCCCTTAGAGGAACCCCTTCTGATAAGTACTTGATGAAGAGGAAATGAATCCCTCCCTTTTCTTCTGGGTTTCAAAGCATGCCGAGTAAAATAATAACTTAATAGCTACCACCGTGTCAATAACCTTGACAAGCTTGTTTTCCAGACAAGATTGAAGTCCCTTTATTTTGGGGTTGCCCCGAAACATTCCCAGAGAAGTCAATGGAACTGCATGAGGGGGAACATGTGCTTATAAGAAGATTCCTGCTGGATCCAGCCAGAGGTCCAGATATAATTCTATACTGTTAGAATTGGAAGAGACCTTAGAGGGCATCCAGTCCAACCGCTTACTCGGCAGCTGTCACAGATTTCCTGACAGGCCGTCACCCAGCCTTAGCTTGAAAATCTCCAACTGCACATGACAGACTATTCAAGGGCCATTTACAGTAGCTCTTACAGTTAAGAAATTCTTCCTCATGTCTACCTTCCTGAAGTTTCAACCCAATTGGTTCTAATTCTGCCTTCCAGAGCCATAGAGAGCACTTCTCTCCTTCTTCTACCCGATGGTTCTTCAGTTGCTTGAAGATGGCAATCGTGTCTCCCCCTTAATCAGAAGTTACTACTCAGAAGTAAGGCAGCAACAATCACGTCTTCAAAAAATGTTGAAGTTTTGTCACTGCGGTGATCAGTACCATACCAGAGGGGCACTTGTGTCTTGCCGTCGCTGCCCCGAATTGTTCTGATGGTGAGTGGGAAGCTTCTGAAGCTGTGAGTGGGCTGTTTGCACAGCACATTGCAGTGCCTGTTGTACTTACTGCACTGCCTCCCCTCTGGCTACGCTACTGGCTGTGACAGCTGCTATTACTGTAGTGTAGTGGCTCCGAAACTTTTTTTGACTGGCGGCTCCCTCAGCCTACTGGACCATTGGCTGCAGCTCCCAATTAGGGCTACAGTCCTACGGTGGCAGTTTTTTTCCCCACAAGGATTCCGCAGCATACAAGGATTCTGTGGATGGTTTCCACAGCTCCTCGGGGAGCTGTGGCTCACAGTTTGGGAACCACTGTTATAGTGGTAGGGCCAACCCAAGATCTCCTGAGGTCAGGTACCAAATGCTGTCCCTCCTAGCTGCCAGTGCGCCTGCAGCTGTCTCCGCTGCTCCTCAGAAAGAGAGAGGATCAGGGTGGCATTGTAGAGGAGAGGAGAATGGTGAGCTGGATTCTCACTCTCCTCCCTTGTTCCCCTATTTCAATCAGGAGTGAGAGCAGGAAGAGAAGCAGAGGAGGTGCCGTCTGGTATGCTCCCTGGGGCATTTGGTGGGCCGCTGTGAGATACAGGAAGCTGAACTAGATGCGCCTATGGCCTGATCCAGTGGGGCTGTTCTTATGTTCTTATGCCCTTGCCTGTCTCCTGCCACAGCTACCTCAGCCAATGAACTGGCACAGCAGGCAAAAACTAAGCAGGTGGAGTTTTTTCCCCCATCACTTGCTCTCCATGCCAGGGAAATCAGTTACAGAAGCCTCTGTGTTGCCTTAACTCAGGGCTGCACTACAGCTGCATCAGTGCTAGAAAGTTGGATAGGGTTGGGCCCTTAATCTCATTGATTTAAATGTGGCAGACCTAATAACGATTCATAGCACACAGATGTACTCACAGGCAAGTGTGCTTGGGAGAGTAGCCTTCATTTATGTTCCTGTTCTGTTTTTTTTTTTAAATCAAGATATTTGAGTAAAGAAAATTAAAAAGTCTGCTTCTTGCTACAAACTGTGAAAAACAGCAAGCGCTGAACATCAGGGTGGTCCTTTGTACCTTGGCCAGGCTTTCTGGTAGGCCAGGTCAACACAGGAAGGCTACTGCTTTGGTCTCTGTTTTTCAAAAGCCTTGTGTCCTTTGCCAAGATAATTAAGGGATCTTTCATCATGGGTTCAGGAAGGTCTCTTCACCTGGTCCTGTTGGTGGGTGGGTGCTGAGGAGATGAAAGAAAGGGGAGTTCCTGCTGCTGCTGATCATTACTGATGAATGAGGGAGATTGTCTTCCCAGAGCAACAGCTGCTGGTACGGCTCTGAATTCAAGGTGAGAATAACGGCATGAAGATCATATTATCGTTTGCTGGGCAAAGATCAGTTTGTGGAGCATGCTTCAGAAAGGACCAGCAGACCCAGAATGGGTTGAGAAACCTGTGGTTTGTTAAAGCATCTGTGCTGTTGTTGTTGCTGTAAAAATTCATACATACTAAGATTACATAGTGTTGCCAGTTCCCAGTTCTTCGCCGGTGAACACAAGCAAGTACAGATTCATGCAGGTGAGAGCCTGTTTGGCTCTCAAAGTTTGCAGTCACCAGGATCAGAGAGCAGGTTAAACACCCATCCAAATCTCTCTCGGTGCACCATTTTCTTTCTCCTGAATGGTTTCTGTTCACTCCTATGGGGTAAAGTAGACCACTGTTGCTGCTTTTTGGGTGATAGGGTTACAATACAGGCAAATCCTTCCTTATACTCCCAAAATGGGTGGGGGGGGCATGTCCAGCCTTGCTGACAGGGAACTCACAGAAAGGGTTGTGTGTGTGGGGGATGTGTACTGTAGTGGTGTAGCTAGAGGGGGTGCAAATCAATAAGTTTTGCAGGGAGGATCACTATAGTATGCAAGCAGCCCCTCACCCTCAGAGCCATTTTGGGTGGTGGGAGCAAAACAGAGACCGCAGTGAGGCTCCCTACCAAACTTAGAGCTTTGCACCCTCACTAGCTACGCCACTGCAGTACACATCTTCCCTTCCCCTTCACGTGGTGTACAGCAGTTCCAAGGACCACAACGGTGATGTATACAGCACTGTACAAGCCCTGCTCACACACCTCTCCCATGATAATGGTGGGCATCTAACTATTATAGCCAACATGCAATCGTTGCAGCCACTATGCAAGCATTGTGTTGAACTTGAAAACAGAAGGTGTGAATGGGGCCCTGCTGTACGTACAGCTTGAACATTTTCACAGCTTTGTGCAGACAGCTGATGTCTGACTAAACACAAATGCCACAGTGGGCTGATGTTCATGTGGTCCCTGAAAGCCACAAGCCCCATCCAGCCACTGGCCTCTCAAGTGTGCAGCCAAATAACTGGTGGTACTGCTAATTATCTGAAGAACAATGTGGGTAAGGGAGTAGGGTGTAGCCCCCACCCCCAATTGCCCACTTCTTCCAGCTATTAGGTAAACTATGGCTGTGTGTGTATATCTTGTTGATTCTGGGATGTAGAGGTCCACAGTTTTTGACTGGCCTTGGCATGTCAGCCCATAATTGTGATCCTGGAATCCTGCCTTTTCTCGCCCCTGAACCTTCATGCGAGGTTGGGGAAGAATCCCCTGCTCTCCCCCCAACTCGAATTTAAGGAGTGAGGAAGGATGGCTCTTGTCTGTTCAGCCCTCCACTGCTAAGCCTCCCTGTTCAGTTCCAGAGCTAGGGAGGCTGGCAGGTGCTTGCCTGTTTATCCTTGCACTTCTCCTCTGTTTTGCTCCCCCCCCACCCAGAATAGCTCCAAAGGGGAGAGGGAGGGACCCCTTGCGTGGTGCATTCAGGCACCTGCAAAACTTAGTGCTTTGCACCCCCTCTAAGTTATGCCACTGGCTCATTGCCCTGGGTCCTGAAACAGAATCAATTACACAAAGCAAGCAACTGTATGCAAAGAGCGTGCTTCATTTTCATGACCGTGCAGATTTCCTTGGGCAGGATTTGGGGTTTTTCTTTTAAGCGGCATGCGCACAGTGTTGCCTCACATGATGGTGCTGCAAGTGTTTGGTCTGCGGCTCGTTCCCCCGTGGCGAAGGAGGTCCCCACCAGCCTTCCATGGCAGAATGGAATGGACCGAGCAGACACGTGGTCAGCAATGTTGGTATCAGTGCTACAAGGAAGACTGAGGACTGGTTAGGATGGTACGTTGGCTGCCTGTAAAACTGTCACACTTCCGAGCAAGCAATCAAGCCTGCTTGAAATGAATGGGAACTTTGAGGATTTTTGGGATACGTGCTTAGTCGAGGCAGGCAAAATGGGATCATTATGCAGCATTGACCCGGAGGCCAGTGTGGATTCTCCCCAGTGGGGGATCCAGACTGGAGAAGGTAGGAGAAGACTGCAATTAATATAGGCCTCCTGGGCTGGCGGCAGGAGGGTAATTACTGTTGTTCTTTTTCTTTCTCTGGCTAATTTTTCCAGCACCCTGGCTTATTAGAGGGAGAGGAAGGAAACACACCGAACAGTTCAAAAGTCCCGAGGGATGCGTGGGGAGGGGGAGTGTGAAAGAGCATCTGCTCCTGACATCTGAGGTTACTTTGAACCTGTTGAAATATGTGGTAGCTGCTTTCTTTATTGTGCCTGCCAAGTGCTTAGCTATGGCGATTCAAACTTCTTAAACATATTAATAGCACAGCTGTAGGAGGCAACGCTCACCCTGTGTGACTGCAGAGGACTCTCACTCCAGATCAACTCTTCCCTTCCAGGGGAAACAGGAATTTGCTACTGCCTTTCCTTTGTCTCAGGACCTGTCTATCTATATGCATGTCTTTCTTCCACTTTTTTGGCAGTTGATACCCACTGCCATGTGCTTGCCCTTGTGCCATGAATTTGATTAGCTGATTAGTTCATGATGGCTATGTGGAGCCTCCATATGCAGGAGCAGTCTGCCATGGAATGGCCAGTTGCTTGGAAACAGCAGCAGAGGAGGGCTCTTGCCTTCAAGCCCTTCTTGCTGGCTTCACAGGGACAAAATAAATGCTTGATGGGCCAGCAAGGCCTTTTGTTGGATCTAGTAGGGCTTTTCTCAAGCCTAACCACAGATCCTGTTAGAGGTACTCTAAGGCACTAATAAGAGACAATAATAAGAGTGTTAGAGGCACTAATAAGATGCTGTTAGAGGTACTTTGAGGTATGAGAGGACTTTGTTGTTGTACCTCACTTTCCCTGTAGTTGGAACAGTGCGGCTTGGATATTACTTGGTGCTGAATTACTATGCAGTGCCTCCCCTCCAGCACCATTGTGCTCCCCTGAAGAAGCCTCATTCCCAAAGGGACAACCAAAGCATGTCCTCCCCCCCCCTTTTCCAGCTTCTCATGCAACTTTCTAACCATTTCTCTTGTCTTACTTCCACTTTAGACCATATGTATTTTATTTCTTTGTAATAATCTGCCTGATCTTTCCATCTCAGATGTGAAGACTGACAATGAGAAGAGCTCAAAAACAGTCCAGTAATGTTGTTTTGAAGGCACGCTGAAAGAAAACAGTTTTGCTTGGCATGTGAATGCCATCAGGATGAGGCCTGGCAGATCTCCAGGGCAGGGCGTACTATGCTCCTAGTGGAGCATCAGGGAAGGCCCCCTCCTGACTGCTCACCAACCACACCTCTGATGCCGGTGGGACTTGGACACTGGCCTTGCCCATCAATTTGGACAGGCAGGCAGGATTGTGCAGGAGGGGTTAGGGTTAAACTAGCCCCCCTTCTGGTGGTACATGGGTGACCACAACATCTTTGTGTAGCATATTGGCCTGTCTCTGGTGCTTCTCAGTCTGTGACTTTTGGGGGGCTTCCAGTCTACCTAGAAGCAACTCCCTGTCCACCAATTCAAGGTGGACCCACCAGTCTTTTCTGCCCTAGCCTGAAATTGCACAGCTGTTTTGGGCTGCTTCATTTGGCTGTGTCACGTGTTGGTTAATAGGTTTGGGTTCTGGCATGTGGAAGGTTCCCTACTTTTGCTGCTGATCAGACATACCATGCACAGCTGGCTGCAGGTGGACCAGCTAATGCTCCAGGAACTCAAAACAAAGGCAGGAACCTACGGAAACAATTCATTGGGTTAGTTAAATTGATTTTAGCCTAAATATAGCCATGGAATTTGACTGCAGCTAGTGCTGTTGGGAGAATTTAGAAAGTTAGGAGGTGTGTGTGTGCATAGGAGTTGCTGAAGAGCCAGTACGCAGAAGGCATGGCTTTGCTAAATACAGATTCTGTGTGTTCCAGAAGAAACCATGTCACGCTTGAGTGTCACCTAACATCTAATCATGAAATGGTTCTGACATGAAGGTGAACCATAAAAAGGGCTGCCTCTGAAGAAGTTAGTGTAATTGGATTACATATTTTTTGTGCGAGTGTTAAAAAGGATCAGTTGATTGAGGCAGCAGAACTTTTCATTTACCTATTGGATGCTGTGGGACTTGCATCCCAATTCTATGCATGTCTACTGACACATAAGTGCCATTGAACTCAATGGGACTTACTGTCAGGTAAATGGGTATAAGATTTCAGCCTTCCTTCTGAGTAGGCATGCATAGGTTTGCACCAATAATTCCCAAACTGTGATCTGGGGAGCTGCGGAAACCTGCCAGGGGAGCCAAGAGATCCTTGCAAAAACCCCACTACCTTATGCAATGTATATGTAATGTATAGGCTTGTAGGTCTAAAGGGAAGCTGAAGCCAATGGCCCAGTAGATCAAGGGAGCAACCACTTGAAAAAATTTGGGAACCACTACATTTACACCGTAAAACATGCGATTCTGTGAATTCTTTCTCTTTGAGCAAGTATTCAGTATTATTTTTTCCTCACTATGCTCCTAGACATTTTTGGTCTTATTTTAAATGTTTGAAAAATATAAAATAAATGAATAAATGCACATACTGCTTATAACTGTGGTTTGCAAGCCGTCCTGAAACAATGCATCCAGTTTCTGGTTATGAGGGAATCCTGATTAGTTAGCCTTGGCTAGTGTTGATCATTGTTATTTTTGGCTAAATCTTGCCAATAAATGAGGGTAGGGGAAGATTTTGCTTCAGAGAGAGGGCCGGTAGAAGAGGAGGTGAAGTACGCAGTAGTCAAAGGCATTTTCAAAGCTGGCTGCCAGATTGGAAACCATGGTTTGTAGGAAACTGGCATTATATCTACCTTTGACCCTAGAGCAGTGGTACTCAAAATTTTCCGGCCAGTGGCTCCCTTGACCCCTGTGGCTGTTGGCCATGACTCCCCATCATGTTCCTGAGGGCTGGAAGTGACATCATTAAACAGGAAGCGGCCAGAAATATTAACTATATTAAATATAATATTATATTTATTATAATATAATATTAAATATTAAATACATATTAACTATATTAATATTAATTATATTAATCATATCATAAATTAAATGCAGATCTTAAAAATATTATTAATACACAGCAATGTACATGCTTTATAAATGATCAGCTGCTGATCACAGGATGCTGGAGTAGGTAGATTTTGTCTGGTCCAGGAGGACTCATTTTTTTAAACTTTGTAAGCATACCAATAGAATTGTTACGGGGAGTGGGGGTTGAAAAGAGAGATTTCACTTTGATGAGAAGCGATCCCAGGCTGGGAACTAGGAACCAACCAGACAAGGATCAGCGAGAGTTAAGGATTGCAAGCCGAGCATGCTCGGAAGAGGATGGGGCGGCAGCAGCCACACTCTCAGCCAAGCAACTCCCCTTTCTTCTGCTTTAAAAAAAAGCGCAGACTAAGGGCAGAATTCTGCCCAGGGGTGTGACTCTGTCGCTGCAAGAGGACATCCAGTGCCTCTCCTTTGAGGTCCTGGCGCCGCCCTAAAGAGTCACGCCTCACAGTTTGACTAATACTGCCCTAGAGTGTCAAGATCTAATCCAGTGGTTCTCAAACTTTTTAGCACTGGGACCCACTTTTTAGAATAACAATCTGTCGGGACCCACCAGAAGTGATGTGATTAACCTGAAAGTGCTGTCATGGCTGGAAGTGACATCATAAAGCAGGAACATTTTTAACACCCCCCTATACAACAAAATCAAACCAAATCAAGTAAATAAATTAAAACTTTACAATAAATATAAGTTTAAAAAATTGTTTAAAATAAAGAAGAATCCTCCTAATCCTCCCAGGCAGTTGCTGATCTGTTTTTTAAAAAAAATTTCCTAACATCCTAAATCCTATGCACACTTACCTGGAAGAAGAAGAAGACCCACGGGCTATCATCGTTATAAGCATATACATAGTTGCCTGTTAAAAGTACAGATCTCTTAACATTTCCCCAACTGCAGTCATATTACCATGGTAGCATCAAGTCTAATATATTAAAAATAAGATACACCTTGAATGGGGACCCACCTAAAAGCGATTTGCAACTCACCTAGTGGGTCCCGACCCACAGTTTGTGAAACTCTCATCTAATCTACTGAAATGGACTCATATTTGTGAAAATATTGTGTAGTCTTGCATCAAGAGTTACTTAAAGCAGTATAAATGGTTTCTAGTTCACTATTGTTACCCCAAAGTAGTATTCTCTTCTGTATTATTCTCTTTCTTTCTCAGGAGGTTTATCATTTGAGAGCACATTTTTGTACATTGCCCTTCTTCCTTGAATTCTGCCCCATTTTGCATTCAGTTCTGCTATGCAAACCAGACGTCTTATAGGTGTTCTTGGAGTTTAGTACGTGTGCCCCAGTAGTACCATATGCCGGTATCCGTACAAAATTGATTAGACAGACGACCAAGCAGCAGGAGGGAAAATGATCAATTTTCATTTTGCTCTTAGCACATCTTTCTGCTAACGCTGTTTGGAGGGATTTACGCTACTTTTGTGGATCTGATACGAAAACCATTTTGCACAAGAGTGGAACATGATACCTCTGTTGAGGTTCAGCATTGACTGCTGGGAAGTGCATAAGCTACGAAAGCAAAGCCTTCATTCGAGCGTCCAAGGGATTATGTTTAACTGGCTTTCCTGTTTTACCGCAATACTCAATTTGTTAGAATGCATTTCGTGCTGCCGCTAATGCAAGTGGAAGGTCTCCACAAACTAATGGAGGTTGTATATTGATCGCTGCTCATCACGTGGAGAGGAAAGTGTGTGCCTTTAATTCTTGCCTACCCTATTTAAACATACAGCATGATCTTTGATGCACTTTGTCTTCCCAGACTCCTTTGTGGTGTCCTTGGGCTGTGGCCTTTGGCATTCTGTTCCTTACATTTTGATTTAATATTATTTTGTGCTTCTTCTGGGAGCACTAGGGCATTTCAGAGCTGCCTTTTATGGGGGTTGGTTTCCTAGTGAGGGGAAGGTTCTGGAGATCTATGGTATTTTGTAACATCTGCAGCACAATGTGAGGTTCCACGTAACTCTCCATCTCCTCATTCAGCTCAAAGCAAAGCTTAGTATGAGTAACAAACAGGGGGACACATTATCTGTAACGAATATGAGTGAGGGAGCATAACACTGGCATTCCCTAGGGGATGAGGGGCTAATGTCCCATGGTGCCATGCTGTGAGGCCTGTAGGGGTGACACTGTTCCCTGCCCTCTGGAACCCTTGTGAAGGCCAGGGAGACCTCACACTGTGTCCACTAGTCCTCCAAAAGCCTTCTGAGGCCTCCAGAGGACTGTTAAACATAACTTCTTTGGTGATTTTCAACCTGATAGCTATCTGCTGGCATTCTGAAGCTTCCCATGGCCATTTTAAAGCACCCTGTGCTAGTCATGGGCGCCATTTCAAAGTTCTCTGTTGCCTTCTGAAGACATCTGCTGCCTTGCTGAGGGTCTCCATTGCTGGCAGGTAAGCTACGCTTCCTCCTAACCCCACTGATCCCACCGGATCAATGATTCCCTGCCTGGGGATTCAGTATCTATTGGGGTTTCCAGGAAACGAACCTCCGCAGATACAGAGAACGGTCTGTAATATGACCCATCCTGTGAGGTCATCAGAGGGGGCTTTTTTACTGTACTGCTATTGTTGGAAGTGAGGGCCATGGTGGTGGGTGAGGGTGAGGGCCATAGGGCCTTCTCAGTGGTGGCACCCCAATGTGGAACTCCCCTCCTTGTAATTAAGAACTGCTTCCTCTCTGGAGACTTTTTGGCGGGACCTTAATAAGTTTAGGATAGCTTTGGATGGCTGACGTGATTAACTGGCAGTTTAATTGAATGTAATTTTAATTGTATAATATTATGTGATTCACTTGGTTTCTTTGTTTTTAATGTTTAAATGTTTTTAAATGTTTTAAGTCTCCTTGAATGCCCTTACTGGCATAAAGGTGGATTAGAAATCCACCAATTGAATGAATGAATGAATAAATATGTTCTGATTCAGCAGGGATGTTCTATCTAGTTCAGTGATTTTCAACATTTTCATCTCATGGCACAGTGACAAGGTGCTAAAATTGTCTTTTGACAACTGGCAAGGCACACTATGCTGCGGACTGGGGGCTCAAACCCCCATTGGCCCTACTAATAAATGACCCTTCTCCAAATTCCTGCGGCACACCTGCAGACCATCTGCAGCACATCAATGTGTCACGGCACACTGGTTGAAAGTAATTGATCTAGCTCCTATCTAGTTGTGAATCTAGGTCTACTGCAGGGAGTTCTTTTGTTGTTTGGTGCACTGAGAGCGCCTGTCCTGGAAGCTTTTATATGTGTTACACAAATTGTTTTCTCTGTAAGAGATTTCCTTTCTGGTATGGCTGGTCTCCCAGTAACCTCTCCTTTGGCAAGATCTTGGCTGAACCATGGGTTGGGCATCATGTCCCAGTTTGAGTCCTAAGGGAAAGCTTCTGTCACTGACATGCCTTCAGCTAGTGTGACTGAGTAGCAGTGGAATTTGGTGCGGAACTATTATATTGTGGATTTTTCTAAAGAGAGGCAATTTATAATACATCCAGGATCTCGGCAATCTGTCGGGAGAACCATTTCCTCCAGCAATTTACCTAGAAGATAAAGTAAAAACCATGCATTATTGATACTCATGTTCTGCATATTACAGATATTTCTCCCAATGTTGTTAATTTTTTATCTGCCGCACCAAAAGAGCATAGAAGAAAAAGGATGAATGGAAGGGATGGGGTGTGTGGAGAGAGTAGGATATATGTGTATGAGTTAATGCATGAATTTTGCATAATTTTAGTGTGATGGATATAAGGCTTTTTATTATATCTTGATGGCTAATCTTTTACACTTGGGGGAATGTTGACCTTACTGCTGATAGATTTTCATGCTTGTTCTCCACAGCTCTGAAATGCTTTAACCTGTGACCTTAGCATAGTGATACAGCTAGGTCACTGAACTCTGCCCGACCTTAGCCTTTATGTTCCATAGTCTTAGATTTCAGAACAAAATAAGGGAGGAAGAATTTTGTGGCTTGAAGGTTACAAAGATTATCTTCTAGGGTAGTGGCTCACGAAAGGAGAATGTAGTCCAGTTGGAGGTCTGTACAGCTTTTGACCTCCTCCACAGCCAGACAACTACTGGTCTGTATGGTGGCCCTCCAGGAGCTAGATCAACTTCCAGGTTTTGCTTCTTGCTTGGGACTGCAAACACAGAAGATTGGGGCTGTTCCTGTATTATGCTGTACCCAGATACAGAATGTCTGTAGTCAGGTACAGCTGTGTGTACCTGGGTTTACATTTCCATGTGAATGACTGTACCTGGATTCTTCTTTACAGATCCACAATCCTGTACACTATACGCATATCTTTCTAGAATAGAATGTGTGAATAATTTAATTCTAATGCAAACTCACAGTGATTGTGCCTGGGTACACAGATGTGTCCTTGTTGGCATCCTTCAGTCTCGGAAGACTATGGTATCATGCTCTGAATAGTGGTTCTGGAACAGAGTGTCCTCTCCAGTGCGCGAAGCCTGGGTAAAGTAGGTATGGAGGATAGGCTGTTACCCATGCAGCAAATCCCCCCTCTCCACGTAGCTGAAATGGTCCAATGGAAAGGCAGAGGCCAATACGGTTGGTTCCAGCGGCGTCGCAGGAGTTGCCAGAACGTGACTGTGTTCAGCCATGAACTGCCTCAGGGACTCCGGCTCCGGATTTTGCCTCGAAGTTGACTCCTGAAGCCTTTTCCATAACTGGGTGCAGCCACAAGGCAGTGGAGGTTTGGGATCAGAGTTTTCCTTCTCTCAGATGAGCTGCCTTCCCAGGCTGACGAGTCCCATCTACCCGGTGGCTGTTTAGTAGCCTCTTACGACAAGTACAGCCAAACTGAGGGCCTATTCTTATCCCCAGCCCCCAGTGGAAACAGATGTGTATGGGTACCGTTTAATGTGTGAACAGACTTTCTGTAAGTCATCTGGCAGACCACAATTCACAGCCTACTTGATGAGTTTTTGCGCTGGTCTGCCATACTGTATGGTCTTCGTATCCTGGTTCAGTGCACCACCAATGTTTACTCAAAGCTTGCACTCAAAACATTGGCTACTTAGTTTGACTCAATGTGAGCTTCCATACTGCTTTCTGCTCGTTGGCCTTTGTTATCGAGTTAGGATAGCCGGGTCACTGTGCTGCACTGGCAGTAGAAATCGCAACTGGCTGTGGACTCACAGCCTAGCAACCAGGGATGGGCAACTCGCCTCTTAAGACTTGGACTCGAGTTGCCAAACATGCATTTTCCCGAACTTGTGCGGACTCAACTCACGCTTGTTTTGAAATTGGTAGTGACTCAGGACTTGGAGTTTTTCTCGGGAACAGGTGGAGACTTGCCAGCTGCTTCTGTCCCCTTGCTCATGTTGCCCGTCCCCTCTGCTTTGCCGAGCTGGGATGCCTCCTCCTTCTTTCCTGTAGGTCTGTCTGTGCTTGGAGCGCCTTCTGAGGGCGGATTTGGGAGTTGTGATGTGAATGGGGGTGGGTGGGTTCATAGCTGGGGTTCGTAAGGAACCGATCAGTGCTTCTGCACTGCTGCACTTAACTCGAAGAGTAGCAGATCTTTTGGGATGGGGACATCAGGGAATTGTTAGTTTAGAACTCCAATAATACATACACACACACCATCAGCGGCAGTTCTATTTTTTCTGTTGAACCACGCCTGACTTGTTTATCGAAAAGACTCTGACCTGAGTCAAAAAAGGCTCTGGCTGAATTGCAAAGGCCACACATTAAGATTCTTGCACAAGCTGAGTCAAAGGTGGCAGGGACTTGGAACTCGACTTAAGTCTTGCCGTGGTGGATCGGCACATTCCTGCTAGCTACCTTGAGCCCTGGGGCTGCCTAACCCATAGTCCCAAATCTCCTTTGCCTGCCAACTTCAAGGCCATTCACACATTATATTGAAACCCATACACGTGTCTTGTGTGAATGGGCATGTTCATTCATTTAAGAAATCTGGACTAGATCCTGTGAGAATGTAGTTTACAAATCACGTGTACTGCTGTTGAACATAATGTGTGAATAATTGAAGGCATGTACAGATATCAGACTGGTGTGCACATTTAATATAGCATGCAAATTAGGGCATTTCTTTCTGCGAATATTGCACAGATCCTGGTCCAGCTTTCCATTTTTCTCTTTCCACGTAGCCCTCTTCTCATGGAATCCTACCTGTGCTCAGTAAATGCAAGAATGGGGGAAGCAGCCTGTGCCCAATGGCCATGCCCTCTGATGACACTGTGCCCCATTGTCTCTACCCCAGTGGCTGTGTGTTTGGCTTTCATGAGAAAGGCATGGTACCAGGAACTCTGATTACTCAGGTTGCAGTAAATGTGAGGAGGACTTTATGAGACAAAGGCTTCCAGTTGCTCCTTCTGACAACTCTGCCACCCATTGTTTCTTTGTCTACTTTTTAGACTGCTGTCAACTTTGTGTCGTTTCCTGTAGCCACCTTGTCCCTTGACCAGCCTTCCACCACTCTCTCCCCCCAAAGCAGATAGACCCTCCTTACTCTAGCCATTGTGAGATTTCTTTGGGGGCCTCTCTCTGATTTGGAACTCAAATTCTCATTCTCTACTCCCTGTTTTTCCTCAAACTTCCTTATTCATTAGGTACCTCTGTCTCAGTCCTTTGCTTGCTTTGCACTGTCCCTTCAGCTGCCTTGTCTCTGGTCTCTCTGTCCCTTACCGTACCAGGTTCTGGGGATCTCTTCCCAGTCCCCAACCAGCCCTGTATGAGATTCTAATCCCAGACAATTTCCCCTTCCCTCTCAGAAACTAGACTGCAACCCGCTTTATTCTTTGAGCACCTAAACATTCAGAACTGCCACACCAGCTCAACTTCCCCTCCAGTCAAATTTGATGGGTTGCAACAGCAGCATAGCCAGAAGTGCTCAATGCAGTGTTTCTTATCAATTGCTCTTGTTCAGAAGCCGCTAGTGGCCAGTTCAATAGTCCGAAGCCATCTCATCTTCCCTGCAAGCTTCCTTACTACCGAAATTGACAGAATTACATTAGTATTAAAAGAGTACAATAGTAAAACAGAAAGTCTGGGGGGGGGGGTTTGAATTGCTTTTGATTTTTTACCAATGAAATTGGCAAGGGAGGCTAACCCACAGATTGTCTGTATTCCATAGTGGTCCTCACACGTGTTTTTGTGCCAGCCATATGCCTTATTCTGGGTGGCTGTTCCAAAATAATTTTCATAGTGGTTTTTTTTTTTTAATTGGATAAAGATCATGGTAATTATGACTAACAATATGTGACTGGTAAACAATGACATACTGTAATGCTGAGTGGAGGGACTTAAAACGAGATGATTTAAACTGGTGATTTAAGACTTTTTCACACATACCATGTATTGGTAGTGAGAGTGTATCTTTTACTCTTTGCTTTCTTGCTGGGCCTTCTGCATGTGATCTTGAGACTGATGGGCTCATATTCACTGCTATTTTGCTTTCCTCTGGTTCCCAGCAGGCCAAATGAGGAAAGCAAAAAGGCAAGGCTAATCTATAAGATGCCTCTACTTATCACACTGTTAGAAAAGCCAGATCTAGTTCTCGCCTGTCAGGCTCCACCAACATCTTCAATTCAGGAATCATTTTATGAAACGTAGCACTTAGAGCACAATCCAAAAGTTGTGCTAGGCCAGCACAGGCCCTTGGCACCAGCCCAGGCCCCCAGCGCCGGCCCAGGAATGTGGTGAATGTGCCATAAAGCACTTTTGTGACTACCCTGTAGATCACCAGATCCAGTTTGTGCTCTGCTGGGACAGGGTGAATTTGTGCTGGCCCGGGCAGGGTGTGGGAGAGAGTGGTGGTTGTGGAGTCAGAATGGAGGCAGGGAGGGGCCATTTTTGGGCAGGGGGAGGGCAGGATAGGAGGCTGATCTGGTCCAGAGGGTCTGGGATTTGCAGCAGTATTCCACGCTGTATCTAATTCCTATTCTTGGGCCCTGCAGCCTTACATAGGCTGCTCGGATTTGTGCCAGATATTTCATTGGCACAGATAGGGGTAGCTGGGGTATTAATTGGGTAAGGGGAAAAAAATCCCCTTACCCTGTGCTGCCCTCCAGCAATCTTTTAACTTGTACTGGATACAGTGCAGGTCACTCGGCCTGCTTGCTCCAGCGCAGATTAGAGTTGAGCTGCCCGTTAACTCCTCTGGGAGTTGTTTTCCAAAAGCAAGTAGTGTGTGCAGGAATGGCCCAGTCAGCACTGGGACCACAGTAGGGGTGTAGGGTCAAAGACCCTCTTCACCTCACTGTGGCCCTGATACAGCCCTCTCCCCCGTGGGTGGCTATTTACAATAAAAAAAACATGCATGCCAAGGCAGTGATGCGATTTTTCATGCCTACTTTGGCCTTGTAGTAGTAGAAACCAGGTAACACTTTAAAGATCATAATAATGCGACCAATTTATAGCATTATAAACAAATCAACTGGTCGAACAGTGATGCAAATCATACTAATCTGCACGATTTAAAAGCAGTAGTGTGTATTTGGCCAGTGCAGCAATTTGCATTCCAAAACACGGGCTGCTTGTGTCCTGTGCGAGTTAAATTGTGCGGAGGCATTGTGTAGCAGATGCCCTGAAATGCACATTAAGCCTACTAGCTTCTTCCAGCCTGGAAGTTTTGCACTGTGCATCCTGTGAGCGGTGAGCGGCACCGCTGAGTAGATCTCTCCAGACAAAACAATTGTCAGACAGTGTAACGGCGATTTTATTATTAGCAGCAAAGGCAGAAAACAATATCTCAATTGTTGATCGCCTGGACTGTGCTGCTGCTGCTGTGTTTCTGATTTCCAGCGCTGGAGTTGGAAGTTGTCATTCTTTTTAAAGCTTTTATGTTTTGTTATGTTTGTTTCTGGGCAAGATGAGTGACCCCTCGCCGGCTTTGGAAAGTCGCCCAAGGCGTCTCCTTTATTTTCACACCAACTGCACTTCAGCTTCCTTTTCTCCTGACTAGTGAGTGAGAGGGGAAAAAGAGAAGCTGTATTAGTAAGCGTAATACAGCAGGAGCAGCTGATCAATATGAGCTGAAAAATTACTCTACCTGTACACTGAGGAAGCAAAAGAAAAAAAGAGTGAGCCACGGTTCTCGTAAACAAAAAAGCCCATTTCTCCACCTAGAAATGGATAATATACGCCCTAAGAACAATAGTTTTGCTTTTGATTGCACTGGTACTACACTGGTACTAACAGTTTGAGAACCACTGGCTTAGGGGGTAGAGGGGCTTTAGTCTTTTGCCCCACTGCAGTTCTGATCCTGCTTGATCATGATGATGAATAATTATAACACAGGCCTATGCACATTTTGTTACCTTAAAAAGTAGAACTACCTTTGGATACATCTGGGGTGCTGAATTCAAAAATGGCATCAGTTTGCCCAACTGGCTCTAGTTTTGGGGGTACAGCATAACCACCTTATGTCCTGATTCAAGCAGCTTCCTTATTAGGAAGCCATGGCGTTGGCCTCCACGGCCCTCAAAGGATCTTCTAAAGACCTCAAATGTCACTTTCAGTTTTTGGACAAAACCGGAAGGGACGTTTTAGGCCTTCTGGAGCATTAGGAAAGGTATTGAGAACAAAACAGCTAATATTATAATGCCGTTATAATATTACCTGGAGTATTGTGTCCAGTTCTGGTCGCCGCATCTCAAAAAAGACATAGTGGAAATGGAAAAGGTGCAAAAGAGAGCGACTAAGATGATTACGGGGCTGGGGCACCTTCCTTATGAGGAAAGGCTACGGCGTTTGGGCCTCTTCAGCCTAGAAAAGAGACGCCTGAGGGGGGACATGATTGAGACATACAAAATTATGCAGGGGATGGACAGAGTGGATAGGGATTTACACTCTTTACACTCTCACATAACACCAGAACCAGGGGACATCCACTAAAATTGAGTGTTGGGAGAGTTAGAACAGACAAAAGAAAATATTTCTTTACTCAGTGTGTGGTTGGTCTGTGGAACTCTTTGCCACAGGATGTGGTGATGGTGACTGGCCTGGACGCCGTTAAAAGGGGGATTGGACAAGTTTCTGGAAGAAAAATCCATTACGGGGTACAAGCCATGATGTGTATGCGCAACCTCCTGATTTTAGAAATGGGTTATGTCAGAATGCCAGATGCAAGGGAGGGCACCAGGATGCAGGTCTCTTGTTATCTGGTGTGCTTCTTGGGGCATTTGGTGGGCTGCTGTGAGATACAGGAAGCTGGACTAGATGGGCCTATGGCCTGATCCAGTGGGGCTGCTCTTATGTTCTTATGAGCATGGCGTCCTCTGGCCCTCAGAAAGCCCTGTTGAGGGGAGGGTGGCATTCTGCGGTCCTGGCCCTGGGAAGCACCAGTGCCAGGATTGCCAGTGAATTACCGGTAGTGTATATTATCAAGATTCTTGGTTAACAAGATGAGAGCTGAGGTACATGTTAAGTAAAAGGCAGTCTGTTTGGAAGGGAATCCCTCTTAATGTGTTTTCCCCATGACAAAGCGCAACTCTTCAGCTCTGCAACGTCTGTGCTACTAGAGAAAGCAGATATGTTTGTTTCCCTGCCACTTTTAGTTGGAACGCAGCATTCCAGACAGTTACACTTCTGTTATGGGTTGTTTGTCGAACCCTCCTTTGATGGTCGGTTTTTTGTTTCAGTCTAGAGCTGCTTTATCGCTAATGACTGTAGGGTAACTAGATATGCAGACCCGGAGGAAATCCTGACTTAACTTGCTTCTTGTTCTGACAGAACCTTTGAAAAGATAACAGTGACACCGTTTCTGTTTACCTAATGAGGTCATGTGTAAATAGGGGTGCAAAGAAAGCTTCTATACACACATCTGCAACAAGCCAGCCCTGCGTACTCCCTGTAGCAAGAGAAGGGGAATTTTCAATTGTTTTTTGCTTGTCTGCCTGGAAATAATTTGTCTTTTCATCTTTTTACAATCTTGAATTCCTGCCATTTTGAGAAAACTTGAACGTTTTGGGGTCAAACAAGGTGTCACAGAAATGCACAGTTAACTTAGGGCACAATCCTCATCAACTTTCCAGCAGCAAGGTAAGGGCAATGCAACTCTGAGGTAAGGGAACAAACATAGTCTTAACTTGAGGAGCCTCCTTGAATGCCCCCCCCCCAACTGCAGGATGCAGCAATGCCCCACTGGCACAGCTTTGCCAGTGCTGGGAAGTTGGTTAGGATTGCGCCCTGATGAGTACTGTGCGTACCTTTCCCCATCCCTTTTCTGTCATGCTGAGCAGAATTCACTCTGTGTCATTTATTTATTTATACAGGTATTTATATACCGCCTTTCTTTGGTCGTCAGATTTCTCCTCAGAGTTTAATCCAAGGCGGTTTACATAGGCAGGCTGTTCTAAACCCCCGTAGGGATTTTTACAATGGAATAGTTCTAGTCTCTTGTTCCAGCTGGATTCCTTCCCAGTCTGGCCTCTCTCTGGCCCTTTGCCTCCCACGCTCCACCTGACGGCAACTCCTCCCTGCCACCGAGGGTCAGCTCATCAGTATATCAGCGTATCGTCAGTTCTCGGGTACTTCCGGCTGTTTCGAACTGGCAGCCTCAGATCTTCAGGCATGCAAGGCGGCAGCTCTACCAACTGAGTCAGACCTCCTGCTCCTCCTCGTCCTCCTCTTGTCATGGCTTCATGGCATTTGGCGTTTCTCTGGCCTCTGCCAACAGCAGCCAACCGTGTGGGCAAAGTGTGGGCAGAGTGGTGCAGAACATTGTATATTTCATGACACAGCATGAGATTATTAGAGCCGGTGACCTGGAGGCCAGTGAAAGTTTCCATCTGAAGCAAAGTGGATCGAAAAACAGCTCATGAGGCAGATGGAGAAGCCATTCAGAGTCCAATCCTGTGGTCTGCGCCACGCCTCCATCACAAACATGCCGTAAATTACATTTGCGGGGCTTACTGCCGGGCTCCCGTCGGAGCTGGCTCAGCTCCAGCCGGTGCTGAGCCAGTGTGCGGCGGGCACCCGCGTTCTGCGGCTCGGCAGTCTCTGTGACCACTGCGCTGTGGAACGGGAAATGGGGGAGTGGTCGGGGGCATGGGGGAGGCGTTCCGGGGAGGGGGGAGGCATGGTCGAGGGCATGAGGGGGCATTCCCGGGGGCGGGGGAGAGCCGAGCTCCGCAGGATCCAGGGCGCTCGGGCAGGGCTGCTCTCCCCACACGAGCGCCATCACTTTAGCGGTGACCAAACAGTCACTGCTAAAGTGAGTAGTCCCATTGTGGGACTGCTTCCCTTGCTCAGGGGAAGGGGACAAATGTTCCCTTCTCCCAAGGAGCCTCCCGCGGTAGCGCGGGAGGCTCTGGATCCGGCGGGAGCCCTCTGTGGAGCCGCTGGGTCCCGCAGCTCTGCGCAGCTCAGGATTGGGCTGTCAATTCACTGCTGAGTGGTGAATTTCCCACTCTGAGAAGTGTAGGGCAGTGTCAGCATCTTTTCCAAGACAGATAAGAACATAAGAAGGCCATCTGGTCCAGCTTCTTATATTGTACAGGGGTCCACTAAATGCCTCAGGTGAGCCAACCCAGTTGGCTTCATCCACCATCTGATCCTGGGTTGGGGAGGCTATATGGTCCCTTTTCACTCATCTACATAGTACAGCAGAGTTGCTGGGAACATATCAGCAGACACTGTAGTAAAGTCCTTGGATCTTGCTACCAGAATCTTTGGCTTGAACCTGTAGCAAATTGCAAAGATAAGCCTTCTAGATGTTATGGAGGGGGAGGCATAGACAAGCAGTGACTGGTTTGATTGGCAATGTGCATTTACTGTGACGTTTAGGGCCCAATCCAGTGAGCCTGCTTTGCTGCCAGAACTCATGGAACTCGTGTTCTGGTGGCTCGGTATGTTTTTCAGTGGTCACAGTGGTGAATGGCTGCATGCCAGAGGCTCTGAAGAAGTTCTGGTGCCGGTAAGTTGGGCTGGGGGATGGTGGTGAATGGCTGGAATGAGCGTGGAGGGGCAGGAATGGGGAGGAGACCAGGGTGGGGAGGGGTGTGTGTCAAGGTTGGGTAGGGGGCAATATCGGTAGTAGTAGGGGCAATATCGGCCAATATCCTACCCCCTTCCTTCAAGCAGACACTTGGACATGCTCCATCAAAATCCCTGGCAGAAATCTGAAAAGACCCATTGCGGCTGTGGAGGCTTACTCCCGGGCAAGGAAACGCATGTTCTCTTACCCCTTGCTCAGAGGAGACCTCCAGGATTGCCCCTCCACAAAATGCAGCACACAGTGGTGGCCCGGCTGCATTGGTAGGGGTTTGGGGTGGTGGTGTAGGTATATGAGATTGTTTGTTTCTATGGCTTTTATTTGTGGGGTTATGATGATAATTTTCATAAAGGACACAGAATGAATGGAAAAATGTTAACTCCCCCCTCCCCACATGCCACATTCTTGAGCCTGAGCCTTCTCTGCCATCACTGCAGCTGTTGTGTACAAGGAAAGTACATTAATATGCAGGGTCACCCTATGCACATAATGGGATGTGCAGTTTTGCTTTTGGTCCTGGGTCCAACATCTTGCTGTTTCTGCCACATGTGTGGTAAAT
Source organism: Tiliqua scincoides (assembly GCF_035046505.1). Classification (NCBI taxonomy): domain Eukaryota; kingdom Metazoa; phylum Chordata; class Lepidosauria; order Squamata; family Scincidae; genus Tiliqua; species Tiliqua scincoides. The sequence goes on from NC_089821.1 coordinate 303,025,098, forward strand.
TCTTCTGACCACATGAGCGGATGAAATGTTTGCTGCTGATGCTCATGCTCAGGGAGATTTTCATTCCATGAGCCTTTGTGTCTTTCTTCAAAGAGCCAAATCATTAGAGGAGAATACATCAAAAGAAAATAACCTAGGAGAAATTTCATGCTAAAACAACTTTTAGTCTAGGCTTTAATTTTGGAGATTGTTTATCTGGTGCTAAAAAGGACCCTTGCTGAAGGGTGCAATGAGTTTTTATCTGGAGTGTGAGAGAGGTAATTAAATAGGATGATTGGAAGTGCTTGCTCTTGGTTTCGGGAAAGGTTCCCCCCCTTTTGGTTGTGGTGATGGTGTGGGTAATGGTCGCCATCAGAACACGTCAGTTGCCTTAGGGAATAATGCTCCGGACATGCTTATCAGTGCCAAGGAAGGTGTGGCAGTTCTGAGGAGGAGTTCGAAGTCTCTTCACTGTCCGATAAGATAGCCCAGGAATGAGAGTGATTTAGAATGAATGACAGGTCAGTGATGGATCAACAGAACAGTTGTTAGGATTCTGTGCTATCTTGATCCAGGGATATTTTCCCATCTGTGTTTGGTCAGTATTAATAGACATCTCGCTGGAACCTGGGGAGAGACCTCTGGGGAGAAAAGATCCAGGTGCACAATGGATGTGCCTTAATGCATGGTGTGTGTCTCCCAGTCAGAGAGAAATGTTGAGAAACTTAGCTTGGCTAGAAGGACTTATGATGGGTTTCTGTCTTTAGCAGAGCCATGGGATAGGTCATGATTTCTGTGATGGTGCAGTATGCATTGTATGGAAGAGTGAAAACGATGGTGATTGTGTTCAGCATTTTTGATATGAAGCAAATCTGTCCCTTGGGAGCAATTTCTCGAAACCCCTTTGGAGCACATCTTAATTGGGTACAGCACCTTCTTGTTCCGCGTTCCGCCGTGCTGGAAATGTCAATTACGATTTTGTAATATTTTCATCAGCAAGGTACTGATGCTGTCCAGAATCTGCTGTGAGATCAGAAGATGTGTTTAGGAGTGAGTGCAAGCATTTAATTTTTTTTTTTTTAAGTGCCACCAGTGTGCAGACACATCTGTCTTCAGCTAGTTGGCTATAAAAAAAAGAAAGGAACCTCATGCTGTGCTGTGAAGTGAGAAAATGTATGTGGCACAATATATTTTAAACAGGAAAATGCTCCCCTCCCCAATACAAATACTACAATAGTGCTCAAGTCATTTGCTTGGAGGATTTGTTAATGATTGAAAATCTAGCTTTGCATTAAGATCAAACTGTTGGAGAAGTTTATTTGTGTATCTAAGAGGTTTATGCCCTGCCTATCAATAGCACAATCTTCACTGTGACTTACAAAGGATTTCAGTAATACAATAATTGACCAACACACACATTTATGCACACAGCCCTGTGGCCCTTAATCACCTTGCTGGTGATAGAGGCCAGAGGTGCTTCACCTTAAATTTCAGTCCCAGAGCAGAAATCTGTCTGGCAGGGAGCAGGAAAATAATCTCCGTGTACCTGCTTTGACTCTGTGACCAGGCCGGTCTTCCTTTTTGCTGAGATGTTCATCTTGAGTGGCAGGAGGTACAGCCTCACAGGAGTTCTTAGACCTCTTGCCATTCTTAGTGCTTCTTGTCTTTTCATTTAAAGTCATCCTTGACTATAGGTATATATATGCTACAGACTTAAGCTGCCTTAGTACTTATTTCTTTCCCCAGAGAAACCTGGGAACTGTAATTCCATGACAGAGCTAGAGAGCGGTCAGAGAGTATTTTCAGCATTCTCAACAAACCAGGATTTTGTAGGATTTCCAGAATTCTTTGGAAGAAGTTGTGACAGTTAAAGCGATAGACACTGAAGTCTGTTTGTGGTGTAGCTACAGTCAATTTAACAGACTTTGGAAACAACAGCTATATTCTGCTTCATTAAAAGTAGCCGTATACGTATGATGTGCACACGTACATCTCCGTTGACTTCAGTGCATCTGGATTTAATGAATTTAAATGGATTTACATTAATGGTGTTGGCATTAACAGACACTTATTAGTCTGTTAAATCAAGGGTTCGCTGTATACCTTGCACATCTTCCATGTATCTCTTCTTTTTCTGTACTTCACACGAAATCACCAACTTTTTGTCTTTTTCTCTCATTCCAGGCTAAATGACTTCCTAACATACCAGTATCTATCCCATGATTGGTCTTTCCCAGCAGCTGCCCTGGAGCCATCCTGTGCAACCCAGACCACAGTTAGCCACAAGCAGGCATGCTGTAGAACAGGGCCAGATGTAGCCCACGTAAGATTTTTATCTGGCCCTTAGGCTCTCAGCTGCTGAACAGTGCTGAGGTGTTACTGCTGAAAGGGCAGCCCACGTGTAAATTGGGTTCTCCCATATCTTGAAAGATTATCAAGATTTGTCTATTTTCTCTTCTGTCATTTGCAACTAATGAGTTCCTAAGTGAGAAAAAGTGGTGCATATTTTTGGTTATGACCACTGTAATGACATCACTTCATGCCTAATGACATCACTTCCGACCCTCAGAAGGCACCATGAATGCTATTCAGCCCTCTGTATGAAACAAGTTTGACACCCCTGCTGTAGAAAGTGCTTCTAAAACATCTAATCCCAGATCAGTCAGCAAAGTGGCTGTTCAGCAACGTGCTGCAATTGTCCACTATGTCTTCCTTTAAGAAAAGATTTTAAAAACGATGCTTGTGTTTTGCATTTACTTCTTGATGTTTTTTTAACCCTTTCATTCCCCCGCTTACATTTAGAGTGGCTATTGTGTGCTGTAGGACAGCTTGCAATAGGCTACCTGGCTCATATCCACCCTATGGAAACCCAGAGGAGTGAATCGAGAGAACCAGAGGTGCCTCCTGAGCTTATGGTTGGAGGAAAGCTCCAATCCTGGATAGAAAGGCTGGCTATGAATCTGGTTGAGGAGGTGGCAGACTTCTGGGTAGTGGTCCTGCAGGTTGTGGCTGCACCCCCTGCTCCTTTCTATTGAAGGCGTTTTCCTTTGTTGTCTTTGGGAGACCCAAGAGGCAGGAAAGGTCTTGAAAGGCTCTCATACTCTTCTGTATTCCTTATAGTTTGCCCCAGGAAGGGCAAAGTCTTCCTTTTCCCGTCCTTCCCTTTTGTTCCATGATTTGATTGAGAGCGAGACCTTGCAACCAGGAAGCTTTTAATGTACAGCACACAACACATTTGAGGTGCTTCGCAAATATTGAATGGGGAAGGTAGTTTCCTCTACCTGATTTGTTTCAAACCTGGGTTCTTTCCTGTCCTCTGGGCTCAACCAGATGTGCTCATGAACCTGGTGTTGGAGGCATGCTTCCACATGCAAGCACCTCTTTCTCCAAACCACACATGCACACAAATGCATGCACTAGAGGTGTACTTCCAATCAGATGCATCTCTTTCCTTTCAAAAATAGCCATGCTGGAGAAGGGGGTCGCAGTACATAAGAACAGGCCCACTGGATCAGGCCATAGGCCCATTTAGTCCAGCTTCCTGTATCTCACAGCGGCCCACCAAATGCCCCAGGGAGCACACCAGATAACAAGACCTGCAAGGCATTCTGGGAATTGTAGTTAAGAACATAAGAACAGCCCCACTGGATCAGGCCATAGGCCCATCTAGTCCAGCTTTCTGTATCTCACAGCGGCCCACCAAATGCCCCAGGGAGCACACCAGATAACAAGACCTGCAAGGCATTCTGGGAATTGTAGTTAAGAACATAAGAACAGCCCCACTGGATCAGGCCATAGGCCCATCTAGTCCAGCTTCCTGTATCTCACAGCGGCCCACCAAATGCCCCAGGGAGCACACCAGATAACAAGACCTGCAAGGCATTCTGGGAATTGTAGTTAAGAACATAAGAACAGCCCCACTGGATCAGGCCATAGGCCCATCTAGTCCAGCTTCCTGTATCTCACAGCGGCCCACCAAATGCCCCAGGGAGCACACCAGATAACAAGAGACCTCGTCCTGGTGCCCTCCCTTGCATCTGGCATTCTGACATAGCCCATTTCTAAAGCTGGGTGCTTAATTCTTTCTCCATGTGCCATTTTCATTCAAAGAATCTTGCCCCTGGAAGTAGTGATTTGCTCCTAAAGTAGCAGCTTCCTCAAATTACTGCTTTGGGAGCAAGTTGCAGCCTGAAGGAGGCAATTTTCTGAATGAAAACAACATGCAAGGTAATAATGAGCCTTCAATTCCCCCCCCCCCCGTGCCCTGGTTCTCACTGAGCTGTCCCCTCTGTGTACCTATTTGAAAGGAAAGAGGCGCATCTGATTGGAAGCATACCTCTAGTGCGTGCATTTGTGTACATGTCTAGTTTGGCCCTAAGAGTTGAAGGTGCTCCCCTCTCCCATTTGTGCTACTTGTCCAACAGCTTGGGCAGGTTTTTGTTTCAAAAACCTGAAGAAAACAAACATTTGTCTGAAGCAGGCGGTATGCTAAAAGAGCTCTGTGTCAGTGGCCATCCTGGCCCAGGTATTGCCTGGGGCCAAGACTGCAGACGCTGCCCCCCCAGGTTGATGCTGCTGCCTGCCAGGCTGCCCCCCCCTGTGGGCTGCCACCTCCGCCTTCTGGAGGCCCAGGGAGGCAGTCCACACTCTCCTCGAACCTCTGAATGCCTTGTAAAGGTCTCAGAAGGCTGAAAAAGACTTTCGGTTACATGGAGGAAACCAGAAGTGACCTTTTTAATACCCATAGAAGGCATTCTGAAGGCTGTGGAAGCCTCTCCAGCCCTCAGAAGGCCTAAGGGCTTAAAAACATCACTTTTGGTTTTCTCCATGAAACCAGAAGTGTTGTTTGCTGGCCCTTCAAGAGCTTTACAAGGCCTTCAGAGGATCGGGGAGGCAGCATACTGTTTTCCCAGCCCTCAAAACACCTCTGGTCAAAAGGCCCTGGGTGGCGCGGGTGGGGGCGCTATGAGGGGTGGATGGTGGTGCAGCGCCACTCCCCCAGCCTGGTGCCCGGGGCATTTGTCCCCCTTGCCTCCCCAGGTACGCCACTGCTCTGTGAATACACCATTATGTCTCAAACCATTCCCAGTGTTTTCAGAAACTCTTTCCTGTGTCTAGCTTTTGAGTAAGGGTGGAGGTAAGCGGAGGTTATGGCAATTGCAAGGTTAATTTTCCATTTTCCTCCTCTGTCTCCAATGGAATGCTGTTTTATGGGAAACATCTTAAATCCAGTGTCTGCTGTATAGTCTGAGCTCTTCATCCCCAATGGCCATTATAAAGTTCCCATATGCCTAAAAATATGCTCAGCACAACTGTGATGGTTCAGACTCTGCATTCATTTTTGGTTTTATGGTGTGCTCCTCGGTTGACAATAAAATCCTTCCTCTGCTGTGGCTTGAAGGCTGTTTGGGTGCATCTGGCTTGTTGTAAAATGAGGGCAACGTCAAGTATTTTGAATATTGCATGGGGTTTTATATGAGTTTTTAATTTTGGGTGGTTTTTTATGTTTGGTTTTTTGTTTTTTGTGTTAAGCAATCAAATGTAACATGTTGTCTTTTTTTGTTGTTTTTTTTTACATGCTCAATCCATAAAGTTGGTTATAGTTCTCTTTGGTCCAACTTATGAACCCATAAAGCCAAACAGATGTCAGAGTGATAGCCAGGTGTATGGCATGATGCTCTGCCCCGTCTTTGTAATTGCAGGCCGAATGATGCATATTGAGGTAACTTCTGTCGCTCGTTCTGGGCAGGTTGCTGAATATTGCTGGGGGGGGGGGTTGGCACTTTAGTGTCTCTGTCCTAAACCGTTAGTGGACAGTACGTGATTTGCACTCCTCCTGCTGTCCCAAGGGTTTTTTGTCCGTGGAGTCAGCCGCAGAACCTATTCAGCCCTGTAGTTCAAGCAGTTCCTTTGAAATGTTCTTTCTGCACTTAACGCTATCGCTGAACTGAGAGCACAGTAGCTGTCATTCTTCCAGACTCCCAGTTTACTTTGAAAACAAAGGAACTACCCTTACAACTGCAGGGTTGTTAAATCACTTCCATACTGTGATGAGTGAGGTGCTTTTCAGCTTCTTCAAATAGTAGTTTATGGTCTGGCAACCTTGCCGAAGAAATTCACAATAGTGGAATTCCAGAAGCACACTGCTGAGTGTGCTTCAGCCCACAATAACATAAGCCAGGGGTGCTCACACTTTTTTGGCTCGAGAGCTACTTTGAAACCCAGCAAGGCCCGGAGATCTACCAGAGTTTTTTTTACAATGTTCGCGCCATCATAACATATAACATTTATGTGTACAATGTATGTTGGTGTACCTTGAGCCCCACTGATTATAACAGGACTTACTCCTGAGTAGACATGCCTAGGATTAGGCTGTGAGGCTGCAATCCTAGCCACACTTACCTGGGAGTAAGCCCCATTGAGTACAATGGGCCTTACTCCCGGCGTTTCCTCCCAGAGGCACCTGAAGAGGGGGGGTCGGCACTCCGCGATCTACTCATTTTGCCTCGCGATCTACCGGTAGATCGCGATCCACCTATTGAGCACCCCTGACATAAGCAGAGTCCTGCTGGATTAGTCCAAAGGTCCACCTAGTCCAGCCTCCTCCTTTCCACCATGCTCTTCCAGATCTACCTGGGAAGCCCAAAAGCAGGGAGTGAAGGCAAGATCCTTACCCTGCTCCCAAGCATGTGGCATTCAGAGGTTTACTGATTCTAGAAATGGAGGTTCCATATAGCTGCCACGATAGGTCTGTCTGCCAATAGGTTTGTCTTTCCGGCATGTGCCTTACCCCTGCTTAAGCCATCTAAGCCAGTGGCTATGAACATTCTGTGGCAGTGAACTCCAGAGATGAATCACATGTTGTGTTGGAAGAGGTACATTCGTCTGTCTGTCTTGAGTTTACTAACAAGCAGTTGTGTGGGCTTATTCCAAATTATAGGATTATGTATGTTCTCTTTTTTTTTGGTTTGCTTTTGGGTGCTAAATATTGTATGTTGCTTGCAATATTTTGGGATGCCAAAATCCTTGAGGCAGCGTGACCCCAAACAATGCATTTTCAACTAGAGTGATTGCTTTTAAGATCTTAAGATTGTTTCAGCCTGGATTTTATTTTACATACAGCCATATAATTTTCTCTTCTTCTTGGTGTTCAGCTGTCCCACTGTTCAGCTGCCTCTTGCAGCTCTGAGTGCCTGGCACTGATTGGGGTGATCATTAAAAAGCAGTGACTTTTTAATATCAGATGTTTCAGGGTGAAGAGGAGTCACTTTCGTTAATGGCTTTTGCTCTAGGAGGACAGAAGTGGATTAAAGCAGAGCTTTCAAGGACAGTGAATCGGCCAGGGTGTCAGTGCATGAAAATATTTTGATCCCATTGTAGCTAGAAGCTGCTAGTTCCTGTTGTTGTTGCCGGTTTGATTAAGTGCCCAGTCTGTTCATTGCGGGAGTGGTGGATGGAATGGGCGGGGAGAGGAAGTCACTCTCCAAAGTGCATCTCCCGGAGGAAGGCAAAAATGTGATTAGGGTGGCGCAATGGGGAGTGTGTGTGTGCGTATGTTTTTTTAAAATCCTTTTTCCCTTTTGGTTTGTAGAGTCTATCTGTCCTGTGCAGTTTTCCACATGCTGTTTAATGGAATATCGGGTGGCCCCAAAGGAAGTTCTCTCTGTAAATCAAATTTGGGACTGTAAAAAAAAAAGAAAAAAAGCAGTCACTTCTGGGTTATTAATTGGTACGCAAGATCGGAATTTCCTATGCTGGATGATAAGTTAGCCAGGCTTTTTTGGCAGTGCGCACAGCTGACTATTTAACTAGCAGATATTCTTTCCTGGTTCTGTTGTTAACACAGGAAAAAGCGTCAGGTCACTTATAGTTACACCCAGTTTGCCATATGTTCTTAAATGGAAGGAAAGAAAGACTTTCAAAAATGTTTTGTGCCAAGTTGGGTGGGGGGAGAGCCCGTGTCTTTGCAGCGGTTGTGGTGAAAAGCTCACAGCCTCGGAATCACAACCGAGACTGATATGCAGACATGCTTAAGCATTTTGCATATCTCAGCGTATATGAATGTAAACATTTCAACAGCGGCGGCAGCATCTGCTTTGTGGGCTGGTTCGGCAGATACAGTAGTAGTTGTTCGGCCGGCTTAAGAGATTTCTTCAGGTGGCTGTGCAGTTAGGTGGTTCAGTGCTAGTCATTCTAACCAGCTTCCTTTCCTTTTTGTGCCCTGTTACTCCTTTCTCTGTATCTTTCTTAGGAAAAACAAACCTTCACACACTTTATTTATCCAAGAAGCCTGTGTTTGGAGCCAGTAAAGGGGGTTGGAAGCTGCTGGTCTCCTTGTAATTTGAGTACTGGCATAACCCACACGCGGAAACCACCTCTGTGGTTTCTGCACTATCCCTTCTTGTTCTCATATCGCCACCATCTCAGGAGCACACCATTCATCTCTGTAGACAAGCGGCAGGGTAAGAAACTCAACTCTCTGCCTGCTAGCCTCTCCCTTACTCCCATGGTTGCTCATCCCATACAGAGGTTTTCCAATTCTCAGAGTGTACAGTCAACACCACTCTGGTCAACCAGAGTGGTTTTTAAAAGTCTCCATGCAGTGGCTGTATTGTGTATACCAGCCCTGAATTTGTAACGGTTATGTTGTTGTTGGCAACCTTCAGTCTCAAAAGACTATGGTATCGCGCTCTGGATGGTGGTTCTGGAACAGCGTCTAGTGTGGCTGAAAAGGCCAATTCGGGAGTGACAATCCCTTCCACACTGGGAGCAAGTGCAGCCTGTCCCTGGTCTGTCTCCCTGGCTATGGGCCTTCCTTCTTTGCCTCTTTGCCTTAGTCAGTTGGCCAAGTGTCTCTTCACACTGGTAAAGGCCATGCTGCACAGCCTGCCACCAAGCGGGCCACTCAGAGGCCAGGGTTTCCCACTTGTTGAGGTCCACTCCTAAGGCCTTCAGATCCCTCTTGCAGATGTGCTTGTATCGCAGCTGTGGTCTACCTGTAGGGCGCTTTCCTTGCACGAGTTCTCCATAGAGGAGATCTTCTGGGATCCGGCCATCATCCATTCTCACGACATGCCCGAGCCAACGCAGGCGTCTCTGTTTCAGCAGTGCATACATGCTAGGGATTCCAGCACGTTCCAGGACTGTGTTGTTAGGAACTTTGTCCTGCCAGGTGATGCCGAGGATGCATTGGAGGCAGCGCATGTGGAAAGCGTTCAGTTTCCTCTCCTGTTGTGAGCGAAGAGTCCATGACTCGCTGCAGTACAGAAGTGTACTCAGGACTCAAGCTCTGTAGACCTGGATCTTGTGATGTTCCGTCAGCTTCTTGTTGGACCAGACTCTCTTTGTGAGTCTGGAAAACGTGGTAGCTGCTTTACCGATGCATAATTTCAATAAGGAGACAGAGGATATAAGAAGTCACTCATTTTAAATCAGAACTATCCTGTTTTTGATTGCTATCTGAAAGAGGTTCTGGGCTACTTGGACAGTAGAATCCAGCCTCATGCTTTGGAAAGAATAGCTATTATCACCTTTCCCATCTACATCTTGTGTACCACTTATCCTTGACCATTTCTCCATGAATGCAAGCTGACATTGCACCACTGACTATTCCATTCTATCTCCCATGAGTCTGTTGCCATTCCTGAGGGTTTCATCATTGATTGGCCAAGCACCAAAAAGTTTTATCACTGGCCAGTCCTAGCTCATTCTTGGTCTACCAAGGAAATGTGTTTGACCTCAGTGGATCTAATAGGTGGGAAGTCCACCTGTTATCTCGCCAGACAGCCACATGGCTGAGCCTTAATTCTGGCCTCTGTCACAATGACTACAACTGCGCATTGACATTTCTTCACGTCATGTATGGTCATGGAAAGATGTTTTGCACATGTGCGGTTCCACAATGACACACTCCAGTGCAAATTAGCTGGATGTCTCCTGGTGCTTAGGAGCATGCAGGCTGCCCAACCCCAATTTCCCAGCTGGCGTACAGAAAATTCACCAGCTGTACTCCTGTGTTTGCAAAGGTTTTTTTTGCCACAGTGTCCCCCATCCAGGGGAGGGTCACCCTCCTGCCATGTGCACCCCGACCGTGTGTCATGCCAAGCAGCAGGGGCTGTGAGCAGTGGCAGGCCCAGACCCGCTGGTGCTTGATGTGCAGGTGTGACATGCGGCAACCAGAAGTAGTTCAGCGGGATGTGATGACATGATTGCATCATCATCACCACCACCACCAACAATTGCTTCTGGGGGCTGCGGTTTTTGGCTGGTCAAGGGAAAGATGGGTGTGAGGGTCTATCCACCGCCAAGCGCGGCACAGTGCTCCTCTCAGCAGGGGCTTGGGTGGTGCTCCCATCAACCTCCTGCTCCAGGGTGTGGCACGTGGGGCGGTCCACCTCAGCTGTCCACCCTTAGCAACATCACTAATGGTTGGCAACCTTCAGTCTCGAAAGCCTATGGTATAAGCCTACAGCGCCCGGTATTCCCAGGTGGTCTCCCATCCAAGTACTAACCAGGCCTGACCCTGCTTAGCTTCCGAGATCATGGTATAAGCCTACAGCACCCGGTATTCCCAGGTGGTCTCCCATCCAAGTACTAACCAGGCCTGACCCTGCTTAGCTTCCAAGATCAGACAAGATTGGGCACGTGCAGGGTAACAGTTGCAGGATTATTACTGTTCAGAGGCAGCTTGCTATTGAATACCAGATGTTGGGGATATACAAGGAGGAAGTCTGTGGCAATCTAGTGCTGTTTGTGGACTTCTACTGAAGTCTGCTTGGCCACTGAGAAAACCAGGATGCAGGGCAAGGTGGGCTCCTGGTCTGATCCAGCAGGGCTCTGCTTATATTCTTATATTTTGGCCATTGTGCTGTATTTGGTGGTGATGAAATCACCCCTTGGGTGATTAGATTTGTATTTGCAAATGCACTATTAAAAGAAAAAAGAAAAAGGCTTCCCCCCTCCCTCTTTTTCTCTATCAAGGAATGGCTTTAACATTCCAGACACAATTGAAGTCGTTTCTGTTGCTGTCAGACTACATCATCCCCATGTTAGCAAGCTGCACTGAATGTACATGCTGTTCTCCTTTTAAAAAAAAATAATGAATATTTACCCATAACAGCAGGAAGACACTTCAAGGAGTGGATCTGAGAGTGTTTTATTGCACATTTGAGACAACATAATCTAGTGCCGCAGAAATCCATTTGTAGAGTGGGAGGAAATTTCTGTTTTAACTCAACTCGACATCTAAATTCTGTGCATACTTTATGGCATGAAGTCCTTATAAGAATCAATAGACAGCCCACATAAAAGCAGAAATGTTCACCACTAATCTGATATTTATAATCTGAGGGTGTTTGAACTTTAAATATATGGAAATATATCTCTTTCAGGAAGACTTTCTCATCTAAAGGGTTTTCTACATGAATATCCAGCATTCATTTATTTGTGTTAATCGTACCATTGGATGCCTGTCCAGTTGAAGTTAGTCATGGCTAAGGGCTGTTCCCCCCCTCCCCAGTAGGAGCTGTCAGCAAAATTGGCTGAAGTAGGTATATTGGGTATTTGGGAACTTTTCTTTCTGAAGGTGGGGCAGAGGCCATCACTCAGTGGTTGAGTTCATGCATTAGATCCCGGGTTGAATCCTTGGCGCTTTCAGTCGAAACGGTTGTGAGTAGCAGCACATGGAAAGGCTCCTGACTTCCTAGGATCTTGGAGAACAATAGCTAGCACTGTACTAGATAGGCCCACACGTTCATGTGGAAGGTGGTGCTCTGTATGTGTGGGGTATTTATCAGGGAAGGGCAAATCCAACATTGCTTGACTTGAGTCAAGTCACGGGTCTCCATCTCTGCGACTCGAGTAAAAAACGGGTCCTTATGGGAGCACTTTCCAAGTCACTTGGAGCGTTTTCATGACTGAAAAGGACTCGAGTCACAAATCGTTCCCTTTAAAAACCCAACAGTGGAAAAAAATGGGGCTGTTGCCAGGGTGTGTGTGTGTGTGTGTGTCAGAGTTCTCTTTAAACACTCCCCTGCTGCCCCATCCCATTTATAAACAAGGCAGGAGGAGGAGGGACAGACTGCGAGAGAGCGGGGATAGAAGCAGCAAGAGGGAGGAGGGTCACATATGGCAACTGGGAGGCTTCCCACCATGATCCAATCCTTTGCAGCTCTACTCAGAAGTAGTCCCACTGCAGCTAGTCATTCACTGGAGCTTCCTCACTCCCAGTAACAATAGAGCTCACAGCAGCCAAGCGATTGGAAAGTGTGAGCGCTACGTACCTTCCTCCTGCTTCCGCACCTCCTTGTTTTCTGGGCTTCTCCAGTCAATTCCAAGGCAAGAACCCCTTTGGGCTCCTGCCCTCCCTCATCCAAAGAAACAAATTAGACCTCCTATCCTTCATCCAATGATCATCATCTCCTTTAGAGATAGGCAAGATAGTCCCCTCCTGCCTCCCCCCTCCTCGAGTTTCTCCAGACAATTCTGAGGCAAGAACCCCTTGGGCTCTTCCTTCTGCCCTCCCTCATCCAAAGAAACAAATCAGACCACCCATCCTTTGTCCAATGACCATTGTTTCCTTTAGAGATGGACGAGAGAGCCCACTCTCACCTCCTGTCCAATGCAAAAGCAAACATTTACCCTTTCCTGCCTCGTTTCTGGAACTTCCCTGCTGCTCACCTGGTCTGAATGATGGCCCCACGAGGTTTTTCACACCACAAAAACAGTAAGCAAACACACCCATTCACAGGCAGACTCAAGTCTGCACGCATAGGCATCGAGTGCCAAGTCAGGGGCCCTTGACTTGAGTGTTTTGTTGAGTCTTCCAAAGATGTGACTCGAGTGTACATGAGTCAACGAAAAATGCTGATTTTCATGACTCGGACTTGAGTCACCTGACGAGTTCCCATCTACTTTACTAGTGTATTTCTTGTTTTATTTTTGTTAAAAACAACTTAGAACTGCAGATAGTAATGGTAATTAAAATAGCTGTCAAACTTAAAAAACAAAATCAGTCAGTGCTGGAAGAAAAAGCACGGTCACAGCGACTCACTGATCAGATAACAACACAGTTAAAAACACCATTTGTCAGAGATCAGCATTAACACCAGCGTTAATTTAGCCCAAAGGCTGTCCGACCCCTCCCTCTCTGACTCTTAAAAGGGCACCACCCATCTTTCTGACACAAATAAGAGCCTCACCTTTGCACTGAAGATAGTTCTGTAGGGATCTGTACCTATAGGAAAGGGCTAAATATATTTCAGGCCACAATGGTATGGCACAATGGGATGGTAATCACAGACAAGGGAAATCTAGAACAGAATTTAAATGTTTCTTGAACACCATTCTATCAATCTTGGTCAGTCTTAGATAATCCCATACATTTTGCAATCCTCATCTGGAAATTTTCAAGACAGCTAGGCCTAAACTAGACCCCCAATGCTTTTGGCCCATGTCTCCCTAGTAATGTTTTGTAAGAGACAAGTGATGCTGAAATTTTTCCTCTGCCAGTGACAGCCAATGAAGTGGAGAATGGGTTGGGGAAACGTTCATCACACAGTGTTTTTTTTAGGCGTTACTGGAGAGTGGTATGGGCTGGTGACAGGCTAAGATTCACCATAGCAGTTGGTTTGGGCCGTTTTTGTCATCAAGATGTGATTCATCCAAAACTCCATGACCTGGTTTGGCATTACATGAACAAGCAGTCAGGAGTTTGAGTCCTGTGTGTTCCCTTCATTCTCCCCTCTTGTATGGCCATCCCCTGCCTCTGATCTTGTTCTGAGTCAAGCCATCGTTTGCTGTTTTGTCTTAACTGGCAAACTGCGGTTTGTACGATTGTCTGCAAATCAGGTTTGGAAACCAGGGTTTGATTCTAAGTTTGGATTCTGGTTTGCAAGGCAAGTGCAAACTACAGTGTGCCAGATTGGGAGTGGGCTGGGGAGTGTAGCTCAGTGGCAGAGCAGCTGCTTTGCATGCAAAAGTTCCCAGGTTCAGTCTCTGGCATCTCAAGATAGGGCTGGGAAAGAGACATTTGCCTAACATCCTGGAGAGCTGCTTCCAATCAGTGTAGAACAGTGGTTCTCAAACTGGTGGGTTGTGACGCACGAGCTCATGTAAAGCTCCCCTGGTCCCTTTCAGGGGCGGAGGAGGGGGTGAGGGCAGTGACGCAATCCTGACGCTTCCCTCGCCCCTCCCCTGGGAGTAAAGCTCTCAGGAAGTTTGAGAACCACTGGTGTAGAATGTACAGAGCTAGAGGGTCCAGTGGTCTGGCTCAGTACAAAGCAGCTCACTGAGTTCTTGGTTCGTATCAATCCAGGACCAGAGTTAGAACATTGCTGTGAGTAGGGGAGGGGCAGGGCTGGCCCATACCTGAAGCCAGCTGATGTGGGTTGGGTTGCAGTCTGTGAGTGGTCCAAGGGGGTGGAGGATTTTGGGTGCCTTTCACCCCCAAGTCTGCCACCACCACTACTTCCCCTCCCTCCAACTCACCACCAATGCAAGCCACTGATTCATACTGCAGTTATCTGCTTTCTGCTCCTTTGAGTGAGAAGCAGATCATTCCTCTCCCATCATCAGACAAAGAAGGGTGGGACTTCTGGTTTTATTTACAGGGAGTTTGCATTGTCTTTGTAAATAAAACAGGAAGTTCCACAGTTCTGTGCTTGATGGCACTGTGCAAGGAGCACAGTAAGAGTTTGGTGGTTTTTTTGGTAGCACAGACGTGCCATACCCGAGATGGTATCCGGTGGCATACTGAGTCATGGCACTCTTGGAGGGGGTTACTCAATGTGCCCCCTGTTCATGTTGTGTCAAACCCAGGTTGGAGCTTCCATCTGGAATTACAGAATTTTCTCTCTAGAGAAATATATTCTGTCTTGTTGACCTTCCAAATGAGAAAATGTTTAGTGCATACATTGTTTTATTTGAATCTAACTTCACTGACAATTTGTAATGGCATATTTGTGTTCCGGTGAGTGAAAGATTTCTATTTTTATTAAGGAATAGCCAGAGGATTTGGATTTTCAATTTTTTTTAGAAAGGCATTTTGAACCACCATCCCAGATTTTCCTTCAGATATATTAGCTGTTTCGATTCCTCGGTCCACCTGCTGCGTGTGTGTGATGGAAAATGCACTGTCTTGGACATCGTATCTGTTCATCTTGCAAGCATCTACTGAAATATCTCGAGGTCAGCTGAGCTATGTATTTACTCGGCAAATTCTTCATGGAGATGCCATGAAATCCTGCGGGGTAGCGCTCTGGGGAGAAGATGCTGGATGGGCTCATTTTCTTCATTCCACTCGCTTGTCGTCACGTTTGGTACCTCCCAGTAAATGGCTTTCCATTTGTTTTGGAAACGGTTTGTTAGCAGCCAAATCCTTTCTGAAGTTGTACTCATTATGTTCCAGCCTCTGGTTGCTGGACAATGGTGAACGTGGTAACCTGTGCAGGTCAACTTGAAGAAGACTTTCAGGATAGCAACCAGTGCAGGGGCCAAACTTGATGATACACTCTTTGCACAACTGGGTTTGGCATCCATGCTAAATGTCCAGCAAGATGGCGATTATGTGAAGGATAGTTGTGAGCCTATTGATTTCTCATAGATGTTGCTTCCAAAAACCCATTTTTGACCTTACACTGTGGCTGACAATGGATGCATGTACTCAAAATTGTCCCAGGAACTTTCCATAATGGAATTTTTGCCTGGAAATAATATGGGCCATGTGAAACTTTGTCCATGTTTGTCCTCTGACAACATGATGTGTAGCTTTGTAATGCATTTATGTACCAGCTCTCCTCTATGGAGAACTCCTCTACGGAGAACTCGTGCAAGGAAAGCGCCCTACAGGTAGACCACAGCTGCGATACAAGGACATCTGCAAGAGGGATCTGAAGGTCTTAGGAGTGGACCTCAACAAGTGGGAAACCCTGGCCTCTGAGCGGTCTGCTTGGAGGCAGGCTGTGCAGCATGGCCTTTCCCAGTTTGAAGAGACACTTGGCCAACAGTCTGAGGCTAAGAGGCAAAGAAGGAAGGGCCATAGCCAGGGAGACAGACCAGGGACAGACTGCACTTGCTCCCGGTGTGGAAGGGATTGTCACTCCCAGATTGGCCTTTTCAGCCACACTAGATGCTGTTCCAGAACCACCTTTCAGAGCGCGATACCATAGTCTTTCGAGACTGAAGGTTTGCCAACATATGTACCAGCTTCAGCTGTTTTTTTAAAAATACATTAAAGCTGTGGATGGCCCTGGGAAAAGTATTTGCCACCTAGAATACTATGGTTATATTTTGGAGATGGGTAGGATCTGCCCAGGCTCAAATAGTTTGGAAGATAACCCCGTCCCCAGTTCCCAAATCTTGTTTTTGCTTTCTCTGCGCCTGGTCTCCCCAGTACCCCCAACTTCCTTCTGTTTTTTATTTCAACAACCCTTAGCTGTCAAGGTCAGTGGCAACAGTGGAACTCTGACCATGTTAAGAGGGGAAGAGGAAGATCTGATCTCTGCTTTGTTGACAGTTGTAACATACATAGTGCCAATCATCTAGTCATAGAATTAAAGAACAGTAGCTGGTTGGTTATCTTGTGGAACTTGGAGACATCTCTGGTCCATAAACCATCCATTCTACTTGTTTATTGTCCACATAAAACAGACTTTTGGCAGCCACAATGAAGCTAATTTGCAGTATGCAAGCTTTATAAACCTCCTGTGCCTTCAACAGCTGTACCACAGGCAGAAGTTCCAACAGTTGAGCCTATCACAGCCTGAAGATGCATTGATAAGTAGGACCTGTTGAATTCCTGCGTAGTCTGTTGAGCGGCAAAAAGCCTTCCAGTTTCTATCAGTTGAGCACTGAGACAGCAACAGGTTTTTTGGGGGTTGTCTAATTTCTTTGTGCTAGAGTATTGATGAAAATTGCCCCCCTGAAGATGCTGTTAGGGGAAACACCACTAGATGGGTGATTTTTGTTGGAACTGCACTGTGTAGGAAAGGGGTTAAATACTCCCTCCCCTCATACTAAGGTTTGATGCTGATCCTGCCAATATGCCTCCTATTCTAATCTCCTCCCCCCCTCCAAAAAGACAGGAGGATTCATTTAGCTTCGGTACAAGGGTATTTGCACCCTAGGTTCTCATACATTTAGCACCGGGACCCACTTTTTAGAATGAGAATCTGTCAGGACCCACCAGAAGTGATGTCATGACCGGAAGTGACATCATCAAGCAGGAAATTTTTTTAACAATCCTAGGCTGCAATCCTACCCACACTTGCACAGGAGTAAGTCCCATTTATTAACATTGTTAAAAGAATATAGACAGTAGCTTGTTAAAAGTACAGATCTGTAACATTTCCCCAAATGCAGTTCACATATCATGGTAACATTGAGTCTAATATATTAAAAATATAATATTGAAATGAATGGGGACCCTCCTGAAATTGGCTCTTGACCCACCTAGTGGATCCTGACCCATAGTTTGAGAAACACTGCCCTAGACGATTGTATTATTTGCATCCCACTATAACTGGGCAACAAATCTCATACATGCTAAGCATCTTATCCCATTCTTAACCCTAACCCCACCTTTGTGTTTTAAAAATGAAATGTACATCTAATATAAATATACATATATTGGGGCATAAATGTCCTGGATGGCAAAAACTGGGTGCAAATGTCTAGGGACGCCAATGACCGGGATTCATTTGCCTGGGACACAGGGGTTCTGTCACTTTTAATTTCATGTCTGTTTCAGCCATGAGAGTTTAGGGCAGCCATTTTTATCCACTGTGCTGTGGCACATTGGTGTGCCGTGAGTGGTCCACAGGTGTGCCACAGGAATTTGGAGGGGTGGGGAGGTCATTTGTTAGCAGGGCCAATAGGGATGTGAGCCTCCACTGGCAGCATGGTGTGTCTTATCAATTGTCCAAAACCTGATGGTGTGCCTTGGCAATTTTAATGCCTTGTTAGTGTGCCGTGTAATGAAAAAGGTTGACAATCACTGGTTTAGGGAATGATGTTGAGAGATCTAATGTGGTTCTGTGTCTGAAGCTAAGCATACCTGGACCCAGCCTGTATATGAATGAGAGACTTCTCCCAAACCCCGTGTGTACTGCTTTGAGCTCCTTATAGGAAGGGAGAGCAATCAGTTCTGTAAATAAGAAAACAATAGTCCACTCTTCCAGGATCGGATGGAAATGGTTCACAGTCTAAATTACCCCTCGGGATGCTTTGCATGCCTGTGTGAACATGGCATTCCTGGTACAGCAGTTAACGCTGTAGCTGTGACACTCTAATTAGCATGGAGGATGAATGTAGGCTTACATTGCTCCTGGAGGAAGAATGAAAGTGCCAGTCTAACTGGCTTGCTCTGATGTGGCAGTTTTGCGGCTTATGGGAGGAGCAGAAATGGGCAGCCACCTCTGCCTGAATGAGGATCTCTTCCTTTATGTCTTTTGAAGGCTCACATACTAAAGGAAGTCATAAAACAGGCAAGTGAAAAAGACGTTAATACATTTTGCCTTTTTAGGTGAATGCGGCTCATTTAGGAAATGAGCTCCAGTTTTCTTTTGGTCTTCTGCATTTCTTGTTCAGCCTGGAATGTTTGAATTCCAAGCAATGCAAAATAACTGCACAAGTATAATGGGACCTTTGGCTGATCGTGGCTTAGGTTTGAAGTCCAAGTTGATGATATCACTTCTGGCCATGACATCACTTCCAGGTTAATGACATCACTTCTGGTGGGTTATGTCATTCTAAAAAGTGGGTCTCTGTGCTAAAATGTATGAGAACCACTGGACTATTTGATTTATGTATTAATGTCCCAGGTAGAGAATGGCCAAAATTCTTGCAGGATTCAAGTCTTGGTTTGAATCCTGGAGAGACCTGAGGGGATACCTGACCAGGTATGTTTTGATTTATATCCTGCTTTTCTGCCATCATGGAACTCAAAGCTACATGTATAGGTTTCCTCAGGCAGTCATCACCCATTCACACATATACATTCTTAGCTTCAGCAAGGTGGCCATGCCAAGTGCCCTCAGGCAATGCGCTGAGACAATGACCTGGCGCTTTTGTGTACTACGTGCATGCGGTGCTGTCTGCTGCAAAGTAATCCATGCAGTGGCCCCACAGTAGTGGTGCGGGTAATGGAAAGGCATGGATTTTCCACGAAGAGATTGAACCTAAGAGATGTGTGTGCTTGAATTGTCCCTTTCCCTCTGTGTGTGAGAAGAGGAGAGCAAACGCTTTACTGAACAATTTAAGAAGAAACCTCAGTTCTGCAGTTTGTTACCAAATGAGAGTTAGAACAAACCAGGATATCAAGCCACAGTTGGATATGTTGGCTGTTATGGATACAGCAGAGTATCCAATTGCAAAGTCGGTGCCAGGTGAGTCTCTCTGGTGAGAGGGTTCTGTAAATAGCTGTTATGACAGAGAACCCATAAGAAACTTCAGATAATGATTTAAATACTTGGATAGGCTGATGCAGGGGCCAGCCAGCCAATAAGACAGAACCATAGTAAACTATAAGCAACAGATAAAATTAGTAGTGAAATTTCACCAGCCCTCTGCCATCAGGAGCAAGTGTGAAACTAGCCCTCCGTCTGTCTCTCAGAGCTTAAGCAGTGGACTTCAGTCTCCAAAACAATTTGTCCAACTCTTTCCTCAGCTGTTAAACCCCCATGAAAAAAAAAAGTGAACACAAGTATTGCAATCTTTTAATACCATCTGGGGTAGAATTTGTGGTGTGGGTTACAGCATTTAAACCCAGCTGAGCATTCCCCTTCCCTAGGCTCAGAGAAGGGAGCAGTTTAAAATAGAAAACCTTGAGACTCTTATTTAAAAATTCTGTCTTCTCAGAGGATTCTGTCTGAGCCTTTTACGACAATGCAAATTTGGAGAGAGGCATTTGAAAACACAGCAGGTTAGCTTTAAAGATGGCAGTGGCTTTATGGTTATTTTTTTTTTCCAAATGCACGAGCTATAAATGACAGCACTGCGATATAGATAAAGGAGTATAAATGGATATTGCGCGGAAGCTTGACAGTATTTCTCTATGAGCAGAACTGGGTGGTGGTGGTGGTGGTGGTGGAATCAGTGATATAAAAAGTTACAGTAAGTCATGGAACGGGGAGGGGGAAAAATAATGCAAGGCTTAGTTAAAACCAACAATAAACATACAAATTAAAAGTCATAAAATTACTGACTACTTTGGGCATGTAGTTTATAGAATACGTGGAATGCTAAAATTGAATCAAATTAAGGGGGGAGAAACATTTTGCAAATGCAAAGTAAAATATCTGTTTAATTAGATCGTAAAGAAAAGGAGATTAAAAGTAATATTTTGTAAGATGGTAATTACTATTTTTTCCCCCCAAAGTAGTCTGGTTTTCTGTGTGTTTTTTTTTTTTTTTTTGCTTTACATTTCAGTGTGATAACTGATCTCTTTGGGGTTCTGGGCTTTGCTGGTGTCTTTAATTACTTTAAAACCACAGCCGCTCACTGCTTTTATTTTGTTTTCCTTCCCCCTAAATAAACTTTACAATAGCTTGCTGAAATTCCCTGCCTCTTCACCTATTACTTGGAAAGATTAGCTTCCCCACCTCACCACCACCACCCCCAGCATGGCTTGAGGTTACAAGGCAAGTCATTGGAAGGGGGACTCCCCAGAGCAAGATAAGAGGAGAGGATGTTTCAGCAATCAAGTTACTGACAGGCGTCTGAGATGTAAAGATACCAGATTGCTCTCATTTCCTGCTCTCAGTGCAGCCCACATTCCAATAGCAGAGCTCTTTTTTTTTTTTTTTACAACCGGCATGTATAACTTCACAACTTTACAGGAGACCACCAATGCACATGAAAGTGATCAAGAGGCTTTTGAGTAACTTAAACACATTGGAACAGTGCTGGGTTGCCAGACTGACATTAAAAAAAAGGAAAAACTAATAACCCCCCCTCTCCCTAACACACACCATGCAAAAATATTTCATTGCAGGGCTGTGAGAGGTGAAATTTGGCTGGCTTAATTTCAGAAAGAGGGGTGAACCGATGAAGCTGCCCTACTGAGAGTTGGGCTAATCTAGGCGGCATCTGATAGGCAGTCTCCTCCAAGGCCTGGGGCAAGTGTTATTCCCAAATGTGCTACGTAGTAAGATTGGAGCTAGACATGACGGCGTCTAATTTGACCTTGAGATCCCTTTTAATTGGAAATTCTGGAAACTGAAGTTGGATCTTTCTGCAGTCAAAGTGCATGCTCTCTTTCTCTTCCCATGCTGGAATTTGGTCTGCCTGAAAATCAGTTTGGAAGAGGTGTTTTAATGCCAATAGTTCTTGGGTTCCTGTGACAAGGGAAGGTCTCAAAGAAATGGGTTATGTCAGTGATATAAGGGAAGGTCTCAAAGAAATGGGTTATGTCAGAATGCCAGATGCAAGGGAGGGCACCAGGATGCAGGTCTCTTGTTGTCTTGTGTGCTTCCTGGGGCATTTGGTGGGCCGCTGTGAGATACAGGAAGCTGGACTAGATGGGCCTATGGCCTGAACCAGTGGGGCTGTTCTTATGTTCTTAACTACAATTCCCAGGAGGCCTTGCAGGTCTTCTTGTTGTCTGGTGTGCTCCCTGGGGCATTTGGTGGGACGCTGTGAGATACAGGAAGCTGGACTAGATGGGCCTATGGCTTGATCCAGTGGGGCTGTTCTTATGTTCTTAACTACAATTCCCAAGAGGCCTTGCAGGTCTCTTGTTATCCGGTGTGCTCCCTGGGGCATTTGGTGGGCCACTGTGAGATACAGGAAGCTGGACTAGATGGGCCTATGGCCTGATCCAGTGGGGCTGTTCTTATGTTCTTATGTTCTAACTAAGCCATTTTGGGTTTGATCAAGACCCAAAAATGCATAGTTCGGGTGTGTGTGTGTGTGTGTGTGTGTGTGTGTGTGTGGGGACAAAACAATAAGTACTGCAGGTGCCACAACGTGCTATGGAAGTGGCCCTCCCACTTGCCTTTGGAGCCATTCCAGGCAACATCGGCAATTTGCAGGAGACACTGCTGGGAATGTCTCCAACAGCAGGTGGGCAGGGCTGTTTACATGATGTGTCGTGGCGCCTGCAGTACTTACTGCTTTGCCCCCCCTCTAGCTACACTACTGGCAAGACCTGGATGGGTAATTGCCTGGAAACCACACATGAGTTCCATGACTGAAGAAAAGGGGAACTAAAAAAGAAAAATTTAGAAGCAAGGCCAGCAAGTGCGGTTCTGTTTCATCTTCTCTCTCTCTCTCTCTCTCTCTCTCTCTCTCTGTGGTTGTCCAAGCATATCTACAGATTGCAAAATATTGATCCTGGAATGGCTCTATCCTTGTTTGTGCTGGGATCAGTTTTGTCTGATTGTACTGGGATCGGTTTTGTATGAAGCTCTACAAGTGATATTTCAAAGAAGGAAGAATGAAAATATTAACAATTGGGCCTGTTTATAGTGGGTCAAATCGGTGGCGTAGCTAGAAGGGGTGCAAAACACAAAGTTTCGCAGGGAGCTACTGCAGCATGCAAGTTACCCCTCCCCCCCTTTGCACCCATTCTGGTTGGGGGAGGAAAATGGAGGCATTCACCTTGGGTTTGCTCCCCCCCCATCCAGAATATCTCTGAAGGGAATGGAGAGGAGCTGCTTGCACACTGTGGTGAGGCTCCCTGCAAAACTTAGTGCTTTGCACCCTCTGCAGCTGTGCCACTGAGTCAAATGATCTTTGTCATACTTCAGTGTTCCTTGGAAAAACTGTAGAATAAAAAGTAAGCAAGGGCTTCCAGTAAATCACTACTGTACTATTAAAAAAAAGGGGGGGGGAAACCCCACAAACAACTTGCACACAATATAGAAGTTGTAATGTTGACTTTTTCCTTGTTCTCAATGACAGTATGACTGTGGGGAAACTGCGTTTAAACCTGTAGTTGAATGACATCATACCAGGCCCGGTTGTCTTTTTCTATGTGATGGAAAACTCCATGTGGGTAGAGTTTTCTAATGAAACTGGGTGGAAC
Source organism: Tiliqua scincoides (assembly GCF_035046505.1). NCBI lineage: Eukaryota > Metazoa > Chordata > Lepidosauria > Squamata > Scincidae > Tiliqua > Tiliqua scincoides. The sequence continues at coordinate 303,048,100 of NC_089821.1, forward strand.
TTTACCTGCAGTCATAGCCTTGCTGAACTGCTGCTCAGGGTGAGGGCAATGCACATAATGGTGAACTGTCATGATGTAGTTTTGGATATGAGTTTGGATATGGGTTTAACAGACTTCCTCATGAATCCTCTGTGAACCTCCTTGCTTATTTCCCAGTTACTTGGCAAGGGTTCAGAAGTCCCTTTGCTTTGGAAATAGGATTATCAGATCTTTCCCTGGAGGCTGTCTTGAAAATCTTCTGGTGTAGTGGGAGAAGATGCAGCTTCTGTGTCTTCCATTCTGCTGCTCCACTGGCCCCATTGTCCACCCTCCCCTTCTGCTCGCTTGGGGGGAGGCTTGTCTCTTGCATGCTAGAGAAGTGCAAAAGGAAAAGCTGCAGCAGTGGCATCCTCTCCTGCTTTTTGGGAGAATTTAGGTGTAGGTGCTGTATCCAGGTGAGGAACTGGTAGCTCTACATATGAAGATGGAATCTAGTCCTCCCACAGAACTGTTGGCAACCTTCAGTCTCGAAAGACTATGGTATCGCGCTCTGAATGGTGGTTCTGGAACAGCGTCTACTGTGGCTGAAAAGGCCAATTCGGGAGTGACAATCCCTTCCACACTGGGAGCAAGTGCAGTCTGTCCCTGGTCTGTCTCCCTGGCTATGGGCCTTCCTTCTTTGCCTCTTTGCCCCAGTCTGTTGGCCAAGTGTCTCTTCAAACTGGGAAAGGCCATGCTGCACAGCCTGCCTCCAAGCAGGACGCTCAGAGGCCAGGGTTTCCCACCTATTGAGGTTCACTCCTAAGGCCTTCAGATCCCTCTTGCAGATGTCCTTGTATTGCAGCTGTGGTCTACCTGTAGGGCGCTTTCCTTGCACGAGTTCTCCATAGAGGAGATCCTTTGGGATCTGCCCATCATCCATTCTCACGACATGACCGAGCCAACGCAGGCGTCTCTGTTTCAGCAGTGCATACATGCTAGGGATTCCAGCACGTTCCAGGACTGCGTTGTTTGGAACTTTGTCCTGCCAGGTGATGCCGAGAATGCGTTGGAGGCAGCGCATGTGGAAAGCGTTTTCAAACTGTCTTCCAGAGAGCTCTGGCGTTCATTGGGAACTTATTGAGGCTTTCTCAGTGAGAAGACCAATAATGATGCTCACGCTTGTCCATTGCTAATAATCTTCCTGTGCAACACACAGTCTCAGAAGATTTTGGGGATGTTTTGATGGCCTGATGGCCTGATCCTGATGGCCTGATGGCCTATGGCCTGATCCAGTGGGGCTGTTCTTAGATTCTTATGTGATGCAAACCTAGTGACCCCACTGGCAGACTGGAATTCCACAGTCAATAAATTGCAAGGCTGAATATTTGAAAACCACTGCAATAGATGGAAGGGATGTTGCATTTTTCTTTTTAGTATGTTTCAGATTCCATACTTTCCTTTATATGAACCACAGAGGTGTTTTGATTTCTCCTCTATGCATTTATGGGATCTTTTAAAGCAAGTGAGTGGCATGAATTTGCAGCATCGTTTACTTTTAGATACATAACTCATATTCTTGCTCTCTTGGGGAAATTGGAAAATGTCTTTTGATGCCACTTGCGTGATGCATTTGGTAATCTTTTTTTTAAAAGCAACCCATTAATCCTCCTCTTTCCCTGATTGTCCTGAATTGCCTCTGGTTTTGCTGATCACTCTACTCTGTTTTCTGTCAAGTAACAGATAGCGGAGTGCAGACCTCGCCCTTCAAAGTGTTTATCAATAGAGAGGATAATCGCGGGTGCTGCAGCATGTCAGGTTAGGTAAAAACTCATTTGCAAGCAGCTCGGCATAAAACCGAGAAGACAATTAAGTTAAAAAGTCATTAACATTGATCTTTTCTGCAAAGGAAAAAGATGTGCATGTATGTGTGTGTGTCTGTGTATATTACATATATTTCTCAGTTGGCAATTTTGAAGAATAGCCTTGCAGTGCAGTCTTGCAGTGAAGAAAGGCTTGCAGTCTTTCCAGCACTGACATAAGGGCAATGCAGCTCTGAGGTAAGGGAACAAACATTCTCTTACTTTGAGGAGGCCTCGGTGAGTGACACCCAACTGGAGGATGCAGCCCATTGACACCGATATGCCAGTGCTGGAAAGGATTGCATCATTGGATGTCTAACAAAATGTGATTTGAAAAGATAAGAATTTAGGTGAGCGATGCTCAGGATATGTGAGGCTCACAGGCCCTAATCTGGAGGAAGTTAGTTGCTCTTTAAGCCCATAGAAATCAACAAGAAGTTAGGGACAACGAACGTCTCATTTATATTTATGGGATGTGATGATGTCATTCATCACCATCAAACTTCTAGCTTGCCTAATGCTGTGCTGTGTGGAGCTCAGCTTGGAGCTGTGTGGTTGTGCAGCCAGACACAGGGAACACTGGCCCCCGTGACAGTGGTGACTTTTATACAAATGAGACTGCCTTGTCCTGAATCGAGTTAAGTATTGCCTACTGACTGGCAATGGCTCCTCAAGGTTTCAGACAGCAATCTTTCCCTGCCCTACCTGGAGTTGCAGGGATTGAACCAGGGACTTTCTTTATACAAAGCATGTGCTGTACATGCTTTGTATAAAAATACAGCCCCTCCAACCGGTGCACATGGCTGCAGTATGTGGTGTTTCTAATAACGTAGTTCCATAAACTGTCGTCATTGTTTCTCATTCAGACTGGGCATCAGAGTGAGCAGCTCAAAACTTGTTGGGGAGATCTGTACAACTAGTCATCTGCAACCAGTCACCCAACCAGTCCAGCCCACCTGCCATGTTTGGTGCTTTCCAATTTCTTGATACCCTTCTCTCTTAAAAATTGTAAACAGAATTTCCACAGTGATGTTTTCACTACTGATCTAGAGTCCCGCCAAACATGCATACCCATCAGAACTGCTGTTTGCTGATATTCATTCTCCATCAGTATGAGACTCAGGCTGCTGGTGCAGTGGCACATGGGATAGGGCCACCAGCTCAAAGGGCTGGTGGCCCTTTGGGGCCTTTGGGGCCACCAGCTCAAAGGTGACCTCTGATGGGTATGCATGATTGGTGGGACTCTAGTTTTGATCAGAAATGAAAGCACGCCAATGACCTCTGAAGCTCCAGCTGGAGCAGGTGAGATGGCAGAGGGGGAGGATCGAAGTGTGGATTGGGCTGTACCAGGGGCATGTCAGTGCCAGCTTGGGAACAGATATTGGCGGCAACGGTGGTGTCAAAATCCTATGTCCCCAGCCTCGGCTTGACTTCCTCCCCAGACTCAATCTTATTTATGCCAACCGAAGAGCTGGTGCAGATTCAGTTAGATCCATTATGGGATCCATTATGGGATTCAGGCCATCCCATAGCACGTAGTGGGAGCTGCACCAACGCTACTGCATGCTCTGGGTCAGTCTGAGCAAAACGAGAGGATTGCCTGTTAGAGAGAAAAAGTCGTAGTAGCATGTTATTAAATCATTCATTCTCAGATCTACGATTATTCTCCTTTTTACTGATGGGGAAACGAAACTTTGAAAGACAGTGACCTGCTCATGGCCACCCAATATGATAGTGACTGAGATGAGACAAATTGAGGTGAATTGTCTAGATGTGTTAGAATCTGTGAAACCTCGCTTTCAGAACTGCTTGGACTGGAGTGAGTGCTGCTCTTTGGGTCTGCCAATTTGCTACCTCTTGTTTGCCTAGCCTGGTGGTCCAGATGGCTCCATTAAGACCTTTTGGTATGTGTGTGCATATTGGCATGGCCAACTGATTAATGGGCTTCCTTGGGCAGCCCACGTCTTGCTTCTGAGTGATGAACGATTCAATTAAAATACATATTCCATTCTGTCAGCGCAACTGATAATACAACGATTCTTAATGATGAAATCTTTTCCTAATCTTGACTGGGGACCACAGGTGAATAATGGAAAAGCATATTGATGCAAGCTGAGTGCAGTTGGTCTTCCAATTAAGCATTTTGGAGAAATATCATTGGCTTCTAATGCCTGGACTGATCTTATTGCTTGAATCTAAAGGGGCCAACCCAGAGCAAGGAACTGCCAAAGTTAATAACTAAAAACTTTGTATCATTTCAGTAGGGAATATTTAAGCCTATTCTCTCCATTAGTATCAAAGAGGCATGACTGGATCATGTCCCACTTATTTCAAGCAGTGCCAGCATCCTTTATGTTGAAGTTTTGAGTTCTTTGCCTGTAGAAAGAAACCATTTGGAATATTTGGAATCATCTAGAACTTTCTAGGGTTAAAATCTACAAATTGAAGTCATGTAACCCCTTGCCTTGAGGGAATGGTAGTGATTCATCTGCATGCCTCCAGAGGCAAGCAGGGGGCAAGCATCAACTGATCCAGATCTTTTTTCAGCTGCCATAGCTTCCAGTGCTTTTGGGGGGTGCCTCTAGACCAGGGGTGCTCAATAGGTGGATCGCGATCTACCGGTAGATCGCGAGGCAAAATGAGTAGATCGCGGAGTGCCGACCCCCCCCTTCAGGTGCCTCTGGGAGGAAACGCTGGGAGTAAGGCCCATTGTACTCAATGGGGCTTACTCCCAGGTAAGTGTGGCTAGGATTGCAGCCTCACAGCCTAATCCTAGGCATGTCTACTCAGGAGTACTCAGTGGGGCTCAAGGTACACCAACATACATTGTACACATAAATGTTATATGTTATGATGGCGCGAACATTGTAAAAAAAACTCTGGTAGATCTCCGGGCCTTGCTGGGTTTCAAAGTAGTTCTCGAGCCAAAAAAGTGTGAGCACCCCTGCTCTAGACACCAGCACAGTGCTGGAGAGACAGGCAAGGCCTGACTCAACTGGGAAGGGATACTAGTTGCTTTATACGAAAAGCTGTCAGGTTCAGAACCTAGTAGCATCTGGGAAAGTTCTCTCTCTCTCTCTAGAAACCCTCTGTCAGTCAGAATATGAGTATGAGATTTTGGTATGAGACTTACAGCCCAATCCTATGCAGCATTTTAAACACTTTTTACAGCGTTTTAAATGCTAATCCAGAAGCATGCATACTCATGCGCTTCCAGGTCAACACTGCAGATGACATGGCGGACCCTGCATGCAGTGGTGGTGAAGAGGAGCCCCTCTGATACTGCTAATTTGGCAGGATGGGCGGAATGGTGTAGGGGCAGTGGTGTTTCTAAGGGGGGGGTCCATGGTTACAAGTGACCCTGGGCAGCATGGCTGGGGGGAGCACTGGCGTCCCCCCAGCCATGCCAACCTGGTGGCCACCCGCACCCACTTCCTATCCCTGGAGGCGGTCTGAGGGCCAAAGAGGCCGTGCCTGGCCTCCCCAGCCTTCAGAAGGCCTTCTAAGGCCTCCAGAGGGCCTTTAAGTGTCACTTCCACCTGGAAACCTGAAGTAACATTTAAAGGCCCTCCAGAGGCCTTAGGAGGCCCTCAGAATGCCTCCAAGGAGATACATGGGGTGGCACCCCTGGAGATGTTCCCCTGGGCCTCACAGTGGCTAGGAACACCACTGGGGTGGGAGGATTGGAGCAGATAAGGGGAAGGCTGGGGGGCATGTAGGAGATGGAAGTGGGGCACCTGGTGTGAGCAACTTGCACAAGATGGTATGCCCTACAGAGCCAGCCAACACACCTCCTTTGTCTCTTGGACTCATGCCAGCTAAAAAGTTGGTACAGGTCTGAGGAAACCCATTGGTGGTTGAGGGGCTTATGGAGGAGTAAGGGGAAATATTTTCTATTACTTCTCCCAAGCCTTCTGATCGGCCCCCTGACACTATAGCATGCAGCACAGCCCATTTTGGTGCAGCTGCACGTTATGTTGGGGCAAAGGAAAGGATTGGGCTGTTAGCCAACATTATGGGTCCTCCAGCTTCTGCCCTGGTGTGCACAATTTTCTATTGCTTGTGCTATTTAAGGCACCTGTGTCTGAGACTGTTCATCCATGTCCTAGTTTAAATCTGACTGAAATTACAGTTCTCTCTGTGAAGAAGATTCACCGATAAATCATATGGATGATTGATTCTCTTTTCTTTTTATATAAAGAGACAAAAGGGAGAGACTGTAGCTTGGTGATAGGTTTATAGATCTCTGTGGGAAGCTCACATCCGTCTGCAGAGCAGCTGGGCATGTGTTGAGCCGTGTTGATTATGTTGGTTGGATGTGCATTTCGATGCACACCCAATCCCCAGATTTGGGATTGTGTGGAAATGCTATTAGACAATAAAAAAGCAGTAGACCCGGATTGAAGTGGAGAAAAAATTTACGCCAGTCTTTGTCAGGCCAAATGTTGTCAGATCACGCCTTATGGCATGATTTAGGAGCAAGTTTACTAAATTCAATGATGAATGCTCCCAGGTCAGTAGTTCCCAAACTCTGAGTTGGGACCCACTGGTGGGTTGTGACCTAATTTTTGATGGGTTGCCCAAGGGTGATAAAAAGACCCGATAACTAATTGCCAAAAGCCCTGAGGGTACTAAAAAATCAGATACTGTAGCTGCTAAATTACCCTGTACCCCTGGGGGCTGGGGATAAGAATAGGCCCTCAGTTTGGCTGTACTTGTCCTAAGAGGCAACTAAACAGCCACCGGCTAGATGGGACTGGTCAGCCTGGGAAGGCAGCTCATCTGAGAGAAGGAAAACTCTGATCCCAAACCTCCACTGCCTTGTGGCTACATCCAGTTGTGGAAAAGGCTTCAGGAGTCAACCTCGAGGCAAAATCCGGAGCCGGAGTCCCTGAGGCAGTTAATGGCTGAACACAGTCATCTTCTGGCAACTCCTGCGATGCCGCTGGAACCAACCGTATTGGCCTCTGCCTTTCCATTGGACCATTTCAGCGACGTGGAGAGGGGGGATTTGCTGCATGGGTAACAGCCTATCCTCCATACCTACTTTACCCAGGCTTCGCGCACTGGAGAGGACACTCTGTTCCAGAACCACCATTCAGAGCGTGACACCATAGTCTTCCGAGACTGAAGGATGCCAACAATAACAATAAATTACCTGCAAGGAGCTCAGCTCCTGCAGGTTGGAAGTATGTGTAAATATAGGGAGAAAAATATTTGAAGGTCTTTTTCTGGCTATTATTACTTATAAATAAACAAATAAAATATTATTTCTTTCTAGATCTCCTTTTTAAAAAATGTCTAGTAAACCTAGATGGGTCCTGATAGTGTCATTTTAAAATTGGGTCCCAGTGCTGAAAAGTTTGGGAACCACTGACCTAGGTAAATTGTGCCTAAGATTACAGCCTGAGGCCAGGCATGTCTGCCTGCGTGGACTGTATGGGACTTCCTCCCAGGAAAACATGCATGGGATTTCAACTTTATATCCCAGTTCTATCTGCATGAAGAAAGCCCTGTTTTGTTCTATGGAACTTATTCTGAAAGCAGCTTGCAGAGAACATCAGCTTTACAGTTCAGTATTGCGCATGTTTACTCAGGAGTTTGTCCCATGAAATTCTGTGAGGCTTACATTTGAGGAAGTGTAATAGAATTTTTACTTTTCCTGTGGCTTTAAATCCTGAGCTGTTTCCACCAAGGCACTTGTTGACTCTTGCTCTTTTGTCTGGGGAGGTAGCCTTCCCGGCCAGCTTTCCCATCCCTATGCTGTTCAAAGCACCTCTGGCAACATTTGGTTGTGTGCTTTAATGCCTTCCTTGTGTAAAACCTGAGGGTGTAACTTCCATGAAAGGCTTTATTTTGAATGAAGGCTATTAAAGTGAAGATTCATTGGGGGGGGGGGGGTGTGTGTGTGCCAAAGATTATGTGTGGAGCAGGAGGTGGAGTGGGGTGGGATTGTCACAGGATGGTAAAATCCCTTTACGTTTTGAGTAACATTTAATGTTTTTAACAGTAACTTGTGTTTCCTTCATGTCCGTCCATCAGCCAGGTGTTTTTGTTGCAGTGAGTGGGAAAATGCAAATAATCCTGCCTCACAGATGGTGTGTGTGTGTGTGTGGGGGGTAGGAACTGGGGAATGGGCCTCTGCTATGAAGAGGTTATTATTAGTGGTAGGAATGAAAAGAATATTAATTAAAAAATAAGAGTAGCATGGAGAGGCGCTTGCAAGTACTGTAATTGACAAAGCTCTTGGAAAATATGATAGGAGAATATGAGTGGTGTTCATAGTTCGTTGCAGTGGTGTAGCTAGAGGGGGTGCAAAGCACTAAGTTTTGTAGGAAGTCTCAGCACAGCGTGCAAACAGCCCCTTCCCTTCTGAGCCATTTGCCCCCATTTTGCTCCATTTTGCTCCTGGAATGGCTCTGAAGGGAAGGAGCTGTTTGCATGTCGCACTGAGGCTCCCTACAAAACTTAGTGCTTTGCACCCCCTCTAGCTACACCACTGGTCAACTGCTAGGCAGAAACTAACAGAGAACTACTCTCATTTAGCTTTCTGTGTGAAGAGATTTGTGGGGAGAGGGACGACGGGGCATTCTGTCATGTGAGCTCCTATTAGCAGTCTGAAATGATATTGCCCAGGTCCAGATTTGTCACTTCAGTGGATCTCTACTGAGATACACACACACAAAATACATAGGAGGAAATGGGGCTGCATCTCTAGGCTATACTCCCCGTGCAGATGTTTTGGCTAGCAAATGAGTGGCCATTTGTGTAGCTTTAAGTTTCTAATTCAGCTTTAAGCCCAAGTAAACTTTCTGTGTACCAAAAAGAGATTGATGGGGATTTTGGCTCAATCCCACCCCTGCCAGCCCAGCAGTGGCCTCAGCAGGAACTGCTGCATCCATGTTGCCTCCCCACACCCATTGATAGATCCATGTGGGAGTTTGACATTAGGCTGCACAAATCCCCCGAGTCCTTTTTCCTCCAAGAACTAGACATTCAGCATGACTTAATGCTTCAGGAGGGTGGAGGAGGTGTTGGGAAGTGGAAAGAGACAGGAGTGAGGTCAGTGCAGGGCTTCATGGCATCCAGTTCCCTGTGTAAATAAGAAGGGTGAGGATGTTCACTGGCTGCCAGATGGCTTTTGGGAGAGCGGCCCTCCTGTGGTAACACCCTCATATATACAAGCAGTGTGCTAAAGTGAATTTTTTTTGGCTACTTGTGCAGGGATTCTTGATTCCTGTGCATTGAGTCATCCATGCTGGAGGGGCTGTACTGGTATAATGTGTTGCTCTGCACCAGATCTGCTTCAGGTTTAGCCTGCTTTTTGGCATTAAATGCTGGGAACGTGCTCTCCAAAGCAGCAGTAACGAAAGGCATTTCATGTGTCAGACCAGAACAGGTGCAAATATGGTACGTGCCCATGATGTTGCAAGATCAAGCTGATTCTTGTTTCAACTTACGAAGGCACATTGGCCCCAGTCCAGCTCTTAGCATGGGTGTGACTGATGACCCTGGTTGGAGATGCACCTTCCCATATCATAAGAATGCTTAGGACTTATATAGCGCTTTCTGGGTGCGTAAAGTGCTTCAAGTGTATTACCTTGATGTAAGAAGCAGCAGCTTGGATAATTTCACCAAGCAACGATTCATAACGGGAGAAAATATCTGGTGTGCTCCCTGGGGCGTTTGGTGGGCCGCTGTGAGATACAGGAAGCTGGACTAGATGGGCCTATGGCCTGATCCAGTGGGGCTGTTCTTATGTTCTTAACTACAATTCCCAGAATGCCTTGCAGGTCTCTTGTTATCTGGTGTGCTCCCTGGGGCATTTGGTGGGCCGCTGTGAGATACAGGAAGCTGGACTAGATGGGCCTATGGCCTGATCCAGTGGGGCTGTTCTTATGTTCTTAACTACAATTCCCAGAATGCCTTGCAGGTCTCTTGTTATCTGGTGTGCTCCCTGGGGCATTTGGTGGGCCGCTGTGAGATACAGGAAGCCGGACTAGATGGGCCTATGGCCTGATCCAGTGGGGCTGTTCTTATGTTCTTAAAATTTGAACTGGAGAAGTTTGTAGCTCAGCCATGGCAGTATGAGCATGTGATGCGCACTAGCATCTTTCTTGCTGTATTGGAGCAACTGTGTGTGCCACAAGGGTCCTTGGAGATGCCTTTTCAGTGGGTATGCTTTGCATGTAGATAGATAGATATTTTATTAACGGTCATCCGACCAGCTAGTCACAAAACAACACAACAAAATACACAAAATTAAAACCAACATCCCTTTACACATATATAAAATCATAAAATCATCAATTTATACTCTCAATTTTCTTTCTTATCAACTGTGCAGCATGACAGAAACGGGCCACCCTGAGCGATATATCAGGATTTACATCAGACAGCAGAAAGGCAAGCTGCTCCTCCACCTGCATTCCCGTTACAGTGCCAAAAACCGGGGAAATAAATTTATATCGCAAATCATCATAATTTGGACATTGCAGAATAATGTGGGCAGTTGTCTCCACCACATTATTATGGCAGGGGCACAGTCTCTCTGAATAAGGACGCCCCAAAAGAACTGCTGATAGGAGTGCATTGTACCTGGCTTTAGTAAAAGCAATCCTGAATTTTGGAATAACGATGTTATAAAAATACCTGGCAGGAGAAAGCATAAGAGCTTGATCCCCAAGAAAAACATGTAGAAAGTCTGGCTCTCGCAGATCTCATTTCAAGATCCACCAACCTCTGACGCAAAATTTCTTTTGCGTCTCCCAGGCTCATCATTGTTAAAGACTCAGGGGAAAGATTGCAAAAATTAAAGTAATCCAGGCACCTCTTTTCCCAGGAGCCTATAAAGGGATCCAAAAAGATCAAATGAGTAAAATTACACTGTCTTGAGAGAATCTTCAAGAAATAATGCAAGGCATTTAGCCACATCGACATCTCTATACTTGGGGTACCAGATTCCAGCCTAACCACGGTATTTGGCACACATCGGGGGACATACATCAGTTGACGCAAAAATTTGGTCTGGATCACCTCTAAAGACCTGGTGTTTAAATATGGGGCGATCTCAGAACCATAAAGCAATTGAGCCCTAGTTTTAGCATTATGCAGCCTTAGAGCCGCAGGGAGAAATTTGGCGCCTTTGGATGAATAAAAACGATAAATGGCACCAGATGTTTTCTGTGCTGATTGACCGACATAGTTTTTATGGGCCAAACGGCCACCTTGATAGTGAAAAATCACCCCCAGGTATTTTATTAATTTAACCTGCTCGATGGGTTTCCCATTTAGGAGCCATCGATGGGCCTTATAGCGTCTGGCAAAAACCAACACCTTTGTTTTATCAGAATTAATGATCAATTTCTCCTGTGAGCTAATCAGGGCTAAATGGCGAAGGGCCCTCCTCATGCCGACCTGTGTTCTCTGCACGTAGAATCCTTCTCCTCTCAAGACCCACACAGACATGCCTTTTACTAAGTCAGATCCTTGGACCATCTAGCTCACTGTTGATGATGGTGAGCTAAACAAAAGATCCCCAAGGCAAATCAGAAGGGAATCTTTCTGTGCTCTACCTGGGGATTCTGCCAAGGATTGAATCCAAAACTTTCTTCATGCAAAACAGATGCTCTACCACTAAGCAGTGGTCCCACAAGCACCCCAACTGGCTGATATGGTACAATGTGGTGAAACCATGAAAGGGGAATCATTATCTTGTCCTCGCTGCCATTGTGATAAATAATAATAATAATAATAATAATAATAATAATACAGGTATTTATATACTGCCTTTCTTGGTCTTTATTCAAGACTTTATTCAAGGCGGTTTACATAGGCAGGCTAATTTAAATCCCCGTAGGGATTTTTACAATTGAAAGAAAGCTCTATCGTTCAAGAGCCACAACAATTCAGATGTTTCTTTCTGATCTGGTTTCACATTCTGGCCTCCGTCCTCCCACGCTCAGAGCAGATGGAAATAGCTCAGCTCAGCTTGTCAGCTGCTTCAAGGTCGCACGGTGGCGGTGGCCTCGAACGGGCGACCTTGTGGATGTTATCTTCAGGCAAATGGAGGCTCTACCCTCTAGACCAGACCTCCTGCCCTCCTGATCATGATCCCCCCTGTATACTATTTTTAGGTTAAAATATCCCCTTCTGTTGGTTTTAAATTGAAGTTGTCTGAACCTAGAAATAGCACGTGGGATATGTACAGTGGGCGCAAAGTACTAATGCTCCAACTTTCATGGTCCCGCTATGCTCTTTTGAAAAGAGAGTGTCCGCCATCCAGATATGTTGCACAATTAGGTGCATGTATACTTTGACCCTGAATTCATTCCCGCCTATTCGTCGATTTCCCGTGTGTTCTGTTGCTTAGTGAAGTCACTGCAGAATTTCCCATCCCTAGAGGAAGCTGATCAGATCAATAATGCTCCCAGAGGCACAATAAATACTTCCATGGGAACTCACAGGAAACATTTATTTATTTATTTATTTATTTATTTATTTATTTATTTATTTATTTATTTATTTATTTATTTATTTATTTTAGGCACAGTAGCAGGTCCTTTGGCACTCTGGAGTTCTCTGGCACACAGTTGGGAATCTCTGCCTTGAAACTTTGCATGCTTTTGAAGTGGCCTCCATATGGTTCCCAGGTGGCCTTCCATCTATGCCTCTTAAAGGGCCAGGCCTGCCTGGCTTCAGCAGAACGACATCAAGTCTTGTATTCATGTCTCCAGCAAAGCCTTCTTAACTGCTTGTAATGTTGTTCCTTTTCCTTAGCAGATTCCGGCATAGAGAGGCACAATGCATGATGCTGGGTAGCATTTTACTGCTTGTTTTGTGTCTTTACCAAGTTTATTTTTGATGTCTGAGTTATTAAGAAAGTGCTACTAACAATGCCTTGATCTGGGTTTAATTTTCTCTATATGGTTGGAAAATCTCGCAGCAGGTTTTGGACAGGAGGGATTTCCTCTGCCCTGATCATGGGTAACTTCCTGTAAAACTTCAAAGCCTCATTTTTTTTTTTGGGGGGGGGGGTGTTAAATTAGGATCTCCAGCTACAGAGAGTGGAAAACCATGATTAAAATGCCTTTCAGTCAAACTCATAAATCAGTTTGCTAACACTGTATACTGGGGGAGGGGGAATAATTAGGTAGCAAGTAGCAACAGCGGCTTCAGTTCCATCTTAATGGTGTTAGGCATTTGCAAGTGTTAGATGTATCTTTTTAGATGTGCTGGATAATAATTTAGGTGCATAATGGGAAAAGTGCCTCATAGTTGATACTGCCTGTTAAGTAATGGATGATGTAGCATTCAGTGCTCTCTCAGCCTGAACTGTCAATGAAGTGTTGTGAGTGCTGAGCTTAAAACAGATCTACACTGCTCACAGTCAGAGCTTGGTGATCTGACTATGGCTTCAGCCAGCCTACCCAATTTGCATAGAGGAGCTCTAGCAGGGAGTCAAAATGCAGCATTTTGTTGGGCAAAGAAGTACTTGCACACAATTAATTCATGGGAGTGAAGGCCACGGGTTTATTCAAATTCATGGAGGAAGAGAGAGCTGTCGGTGGCTATGTGGATCTTCCAGGCTCAGAGGCACTATATCTGTGAGTTCGCTTGGGAGCGGCAGTGAGAGGGGGCTCTTGCCATCATGCCCTACTTGCGGGTTTCCATCTGGCTGGCCACGGTTTGAAACAGGATTCTGGACTAGGTAGAATTCAGTCTGATCCAGTAGGACTCTTCTTATGTTTTTGTTTGGTGGTGGAAGCAGATGGATAGTAAACAGGTGTACTAGGTGCACTTTGTCACTTGGTTGCTTACCTGCAGGCTGTTGCCACTTGCCCCAGGCAGGCAGGTGACTGGCAAAGTGCATGACTGTGCACCTAACTTCATTTCTCAGGTTATTACAAGGGGTGCATTACAAGGGGATAATTACAAGGGGTGCATTAATCATTTGTTGCAATAAGCAATCCTCAGCTGAAAGAAGGTAATGAGTAATTTCAAGTATCAGTGGCAGGGTATTAAAAGGAGCTTTCGATGCATGTCCTAATTAAAAGTGGTCGAGAAGGTGGGTTTTTAATGGGATATTCACTTCCTAGAAAGCATTCACAGTTTGGAATTAGAGCAGCACAGCTTTGGGGGGACGACGACTGGTGTGTGTGTGAGCCCATGTGTTTATGCTTGTGCTTTGAATGTGATGCTAATTTGGGAGGATACTTTGCAAGCAGCCCTAATTCAGATCAGTTAATTCGCTTTGTCTGCCTTCATTACCAACAAGTGAAATTAAAGCATCTCTCTTACCTCTCCCCCCTTCCCCCAACTTAGAATTAAACACACAAACCTTCTGCGGGGCTGTGATCTTCCATTTAAAATCCTAATTGTCTAAAGAGCTCAACGTGATCCCTTGAAGTTGGCTGGGTCCATTGCAGGGTATTAGTGTTCGCTGCAGATTTACAACCGAGCTGGATTTAATCTCTTGTTTTAATCCCCGAGATAGCCCTGTTCAGGGTAGCAGGCCCTTGAGTGTTTTAGAATGCTGCTGTGTTTCCGAATGAGGAAGGCAGAGGGGGTGGAGGGAAGGTTGCTTGGAGAACCTATATCACGGTGTAGCAAATTAAAAGACAGAGAAACTCACTCAGTGGGAAGAGAATAGGTGAGGTTTTCAAATCAACTCCTCAGTGTGGGTATCATAACACCTGGGATGGTGATTGCAGCCTTCAGTTGCCTTTCTCATTAAAGCAGTTGTAGCAAAAGGAAGTACTAGCAGAAGTTCAGGTTCCACAAATGACTAGAAATATAGACAAGTGATGGAGAAGTCGCAAGGGTCAGACATATACTGTACTTTCATAAGTACAGTACTCAAACTTCCGTGGTGTACTCAAACAATTCTTTGGTCCTGCTGTTGCCTCTCGTCAAACAGGCTTGATAGATTTTTAAAGTTGTTTGAAACCTACGATGCCTGTTTGACCAGAGGTGAAAGTGTATGTTTACAGACTGCAAGTAGCAATCCCTATTTTCCTGCTTTTGAGGGATTATTATTAATTATTATTATTATTATTAACAGTATTTATATACCGCTTTTCAACTAAAAGTTCACATATCTGGATTATCTGAACATATCATGGCCTGTCTTCTCTCTTAATACCCTTATAAGAGCATTGCAGACCATGAATGGTTATCTTTTCCTCACTTTCTGTACAAGGGGATGAATTGTCACTAAAGGCAAGGAAGAAACTGTGACAAAAATGAACAATGCATCAGGTCATGCTATAATCTTTATTTTTAGATGTTTTAAGATCCAGTTTTCATGGGATGACGCTCAGTCATAGCCTCTGAAAATGAGTTGCGATGAGGGCCCAGTGTTGTGTCTGAGCATGAAGAATGCACGTTCACACTAGATCTTTAAAACAAAATTGAGAACTAATTAAAAGGGAAGTAGATGGGCAGGTATTGAGTGTGCCACGAGCTCTACAGCCTGTGTGATAATCATTTTGATGCTGGGCGTTATAGAGCAACGCCACTTATTAGGGCTTGTTAATCAGCTGTGGAGAGTCTGCCAGGGAACTCAAGAGATGCTTGAGTGCGACATATCCTGATGCACAGAAGAGCCATCAAGGAAGGGGAGGAGACTGTGTTGTTCAAGTTTTGCCAAACTCTTCATAGTTGAATGTAAAGAGATCATCTTTGATTGGACAAATTTCTGGACAGATTTTTGGAGGAGAAGTTCATTATGGGTTACAAGTCATAGTAGGTATGTGCAAGCTCTTGGTTTTAGAGACAGGCTGCCTTTGATTGCCAGTTGCAGGGGAGGGCACCAGGACGCAAGTTGTGCCTGTTGCCTTGTGTGCTCCCTGGGGCATTTGGTGGGCCAATGTGAGATACAGGAAGCTGGACTAGATGGGCCTTTGGCCTGATCAGGCGGGGCTCTTCTTATGTTCTTATCTGTTGGGTGATTCTGCAGTGGAAGCAACTGAATGTTGGATGATGTTGGATGTGGCAAAATTAGCTGCTCCTTTTGATTAGAAAGGGCCATGCCAGAGTAGTGAATCATGAATAGATGTGTAACCTCCTGTCAAGTTGGTTTTCTCAGGGAGGGTAACACATGTGGGCCAGCATGCTGTAGTTGTTAGAGCAGTGATTTTCAACCTTTTTCATCTCCCAGCACACTGGCAAGGTACCAAAATTTTCAAGGCACACCATCAGTTTTTTGACAACTGATAAGACACACCATGCTGTTGGTGGGGGGCTCACATCCCCCAATGGCCCTACTATTAAATGACCCTCCTCCAAATTCCCGCGGCACACCTGCAGATCATTCGCGGCACACCAGTGTGCCACGGCACAGTAGTTGAAAATGGCTGAGTTAAGAGTGTTGAACTAGGAATTGCAAGACCCAGGCTGCCGCTCAGCTGTGAAGTTCAGTGGTTGATTTTGGTTCTGCCAACAGGGGCATATCTTGTATATGGCAAGGGGGGGCAAGAGCCCTAGGCACCAGTTAAGAGGGGAGCCAGCAAGCAACACCAGGCAAGGAGGGGTGACACGCAGCTCTCATCACTAAGAGCGGCAAACACTGCAAACGTGGGCCAATCTACCTGCCATTCGATCAGTTTGGCTCCAAAATTGAACCATTCTGGCATTGTGTGTGTGTGTGTGTGTGTAGCACACAGGTGCGAGCAAGGCAGCATGGTAACACAGGGGTGACATCACCACGTCGCCCCACCCCAAGAACCATTTGGCCCTGGGATGTGCCTATCTGCCACTTTCTCTCAGCCTAACCCTCACAGGGTTTGTGTGAAGATAAATCAAGCTAGAAGAACTTTGTCATCCTGAGATCCTTGGAGGAAGAGTGGGTTAAAAATGTAACTGATAATAAAAATTTCTCTCTTTTTCAAAAGCTCTTGTGCCCAATTCCCAAACTGTTTTCACTTGCAACATACAGTAGTTATTAAGGAATCATTCTTTTAATTGTTCAATTTATTTTGAACAATTTATCATTCTTTTAATGATCAATTTATCATTCTTTTAATTGTAAAATTTATTTTAATTTGAGAGCCAGGGTGGTGTAGTGGTTTGGGAGGTGGACTTAGACCTGGATGATCCAGGTTCAAATCTCCCCTCAGCCGCAAAGCTTCCTGGGTAACCTTGGGCCAGTCGCTTTCTCTCAGCCTCACCTACCTCACAGGGTTGTTGTGAGGACAAGAAGGAGGGGAGGAGCGGCTGTGTAAACCGCTCTGAGCTCTCTGGAGGAAGGGCGGTATAAAAATGTGAATAAATAAATAAATAAATTTGTGGGGCATGCTAGCGGATCCCTTGTGCTACACACGTGTGCCCTGGCATTCAGTCTGGGATGTTTAGGGGTTGCTTTTGTTGTGATTTGATTGAACTTTGTTCCCTCTCATGTTCAGCCTTGTCTCACGTCCTGTTCCTTCTTCGTTTCAGGACCCACGATTATCAGCTTTAATTTTTGACAAGCTTCAAGTGCCTGAATACTTACAAAAACCCAAGAGCGAAGGGGAAAGCAGGTGTGATGTTTGTGCAGCCCACCTAAACCAGCTGAAACAAGAAGCCATTCAGGTCATCCAGAGCCTCGACCAGGCCAGCTGCCAAGATGCAGTGGACCCCCCGCAAAGTGCCGTGGCTGCAGTGCTCCCGAGGCTGGCCTCCCAAAATATGGTCACCGTGTCTTCTCAGAGGGACTTGTCTCTTGTGGCTGGGCAGGTGGGTAGACAGTCTTGCAAAACGGCAAGTCTTTTCTCTGGAGCGGAGAAGAAGAAAGGACTTGGGTGGCCACAAAGTGCCAGTGGGTTCCCAAAGTCCAGTGTTCAAGTGACTGTGGCTCCCAGTGGCCTTAGTGGGGCACTGAGTTCAGTAACCATCCAGGCTCAGCAGTACCTTGAGGGGATGTGGAGTATCTCCAGGGTGAACAGCTTTCTTCCTCAAGCTTGCCTCGTAAGTAACTGACCAGTTGATCTTGGATTTTCCAAAGTTTTAATGATGCATCTTCTTTCACTTGACATATTCTAGCAAACAATGCCAGACTCAATTTGTGGAATTTAACTAGCAGCCTGGTCCAAAGCTTACTTGGAAGTAAGTCTATCTGCATATAATGTGACTTACTCCCAGATAAGTCTTCATGTGGCTGTAGTCTGTCATCTCTACCCTACCCATGTTTACCAGGAAGTAATTGATTTCAATGGTTCTCACTTTGAAGACTTGCCACAGATATTATGCAGCCCGCTGATTCTTTTTTATGGTGGAAGAGCAGGTGTCTCCCTCTTCCCTCCCCTTGTTCCTTGAGTCTCTTGAGTGACTGAGCTCTGTGCAGACATATTTGAAGGCTTGATTACCACGCATTCCCCAAATAAATACAGCCGACAACCGGTATGGAATTAAAATTGGGCCACTTTATTGAATACAACACATTGCAGTTAGTAGTTGGCAACCTTCAGTCTCGAAAGACTATGGTATCGTGCTCTGAAAGGTGGTTCTGGAACAGCGTCTAGTGTGGCTGAAAAGGCCGATTCGGGAGTGACAATCCCTTCCACACTGGGAGCAAGTGCAGCCTGTCCCTGGTCTGTCTCCCTGGCTATGGGCCTTCCTTCTTTGCCTCTTAGCCTCAGACTGTTGGCCAAGTGTCTCTTCAAACTGGGAAAGGCCATGCTGCACAGCCTGCCTCCAAGCGGGTCGCTCAGAGGCCAGGGTTTCCCACTTGCAACAGGGCAGCAAAAGGGGTAAACAAAACCTATCCCAAGTGCGGGGTTCTACATGGGGGAAACGGTCCTAGCCGTCTTTGTCCCCCAATCTCATAGGGCGTCCACCCGACTCCAGGTGTAACTCAATTGTTATTAAGCCCGTCTTTCAGTGTTGCCTGAAGAGGGTAAGTCTGCTGAACTGCTATGCCTTCGGGTCACCCCTGCAAGGCCCCCAAGTTCGGACAAGGGGCTAGCCAGCCTGCCTCCTCGAGCCGGTCAGGCATCATGGGAGCGGTTCTGGTTCACCACCTGTTCTTGCTGACTTAGATTGGACACCGAGATGGTCTTCTGCCTACCCACCCAGCACTTCATTTGAAGGCTTGATTCATGTAGTTCTTAAAAGGGTATGTGCCCTGGGATGTGCCTACCTGCCACTTTCTCTCAGCCTAACCCTCACAGGGTTTTTGTGAAGATAAATTGAGGTAGAAGATGATGTCTTCTGTGTGCAAGGATGTGTGCAGGGATGATGTTGGGTCCTCCAGCCACCCTTGTGCATCACAGGGTCCACCTGATTGGGCTAGCTCCTGAATCCTCAGTACCATTGGCAGTGATAGTGCCCAATGCACCATTAGGTGGTGGGTGAATGCCATGGGGGATCCAATTCAGGGCTTTGTCCATGAGCCCCCAACAACCTGGAATGGGCTCTGAGTGTATGTGACACATTAGACAAATTGGGTACTTGTGCATGTATGCCTTTTTGTGGAGAGTCTTCCTGACATGTAACTTTAGGTGCATGGTTGGAGGGCAGAGGCATGCCTCCTCCTTGGAAAAGGAACAGTCAACTATGCAGCATCCAAGACCAAGTAACTAATGTTTAGAATTGCAGCATTAGCCCGCATCTCTAAACATACCAACCTGAAAGTAAAAACCAAATTAGATTTGGTTTTAGAAACATCTTTGAAGGTTCCTCCTTTATTTCAACCTGTAATTCAGTGAATTGTGACCAACAACAACAACAACAACAGTATTTATATACCGCTTTTCAACAAAAAGTTCACAAAGCGGTTTACAGAGAAAATCAAATATCTAATGGCTCCCTGTCCCAAAAGGGCTCACAATCTGAAAAGATGCAAAGGACCACTTGGGCTTTGGGGTTAATCTTCCCTGTCATCTTTTTGCTAAAAATCACCCTTTCCAGGAGCTGCCATTTGCCTCCCAAAACAGCTATTTTTGGCTGGAATATCGTGGAAAGGAAAAAGGTTCATCTTTATCTTGGCCCTGATTCAGATTGCCCAGCTGCTTTTGGGTTTACATGGACCCAAGCCTTGGAAGCTTTATGTGTAACGTGTGGAGTCACTTCTCAATAGACATGACTAAGATTAGCCTATGAACTTGCTTTTATTTAGCCTACAACAGTACCTCCTTGACCCTGCATTTGAAACATTTTTAACCCAAAGTGTAATGAATCTGTGGAACTCCCTGTCACAGGATGCTGTAATGGCACCTGGCCTAGATGCCTTTAAAAGGGGATCACACAGATTTATGGAGGAAAAGTCCACCACAGGTTAAAGTCATAATGACTGAATGCAGCATCCAGATTTTACAGGTAGCCTATCTCTGAATGCCAGATGCAAGGGAGTGGCAATACAATACAGGTCTGTTATTGTCTTGGGTGCTCTCTGAGGCAATGGTGGGCCACTGTGAGATATGGGAAACTAGACTAGATGGGCCCTTGACCTGATCCAGCAGGGTTCTTATGTTCCCTCAACAGCTGTGAATAGTGGTATTTAAATGAATGCTGTAGAGATGAGGGATTTTAAGCTGCCTTTTGTTCCATTTTATTGCATTTCAGTGGTCACAGAGAGTTACTAGGCAAAACATCCTTCAGTAACAGTTCCACTTTATGTGATCAGCCTCTGAACTTGTCATAAAAGTAGCCTAGTAATCTCTTTTGACGCCTGTGTAAATACTGACTGTCTAGAACGACTGAATTTTCTTTGTCCACTGAAGAGTGTAATTATGAATACGACTTTTTCGTAATGGCTTTTTATTCACCCCAAAGTTAACAAACTGGAATACAAATTGTATGTGGTTTAGAGATAATCCTTGGATGAAATATGACAGCTGTTCAAAACTGAACGGCTTCACTAAACTCTAGGAAAATATTGAATTAAAAGTGCAGAAATGTCACAAAAAATAATTACCTGTGTGGGACATTGGGTGGGATTCTAATAAGAACTGATATTAATCTGTGAATTCATCAGAAATGTGCAAACAGATGAATGGCTATGGAAAATAAAAGTCCTTTTTTATATTCCTAGGTAACTGTGTGTATATACTACAATGAAATGGATAATGTGGCTAACACGGGGCAGTAAAAACTTCATAGTAAATACAGCATGGTTTGCATGCTTTTCATGCATTATATGCTCTAACAAAAGCAATCCGATGTTATATGGAATTCAGGTAAACACAGGTTATATGGATTTCAGCCAAAGGCCAAACCTTTAAAAATTGTGTGGGAAGGGGCCATAGCTCAGTGAGAGACACATACTTTGCAAGCACAAGGTCCCAGGTCAATCCCTGATTTCGCCAGTTAAAAGGATCAAGTAACAGGTGTTGGAAAACACCTCTGCAGGTGTTGGGAGAGCCATGTTCAATTAGAGTAGAGTAGTGGTTCCCAAACTTTAGCCCTAGAGGCTGCTGCCTGATTTATGAATGCCAAGGTGTGGCTATAATGGTGATTGGACAGCTGCGCTCCACCCCCCCAAGTAGCAACTTGCTTAAATCTTGATGTTGCACATAGTTTAATCTGCCCTGTCAGTTTTGCGAACCACCAAAAATTGGGCCATGACCCGCTGTTGGGCCCCAGACCCATAGTTTGGGAACTATTGGAGTAGACAACACTGGGCTAGATAAACAGTAATGTGAAAATGGTCCATTTCTAAAAATGGATTGCTTCATAAAATTAATTAGTAGAATAACTAGTGGATAAAATACCAATCAATTTCAGCCGTTTCAAAGTTGTAGTTAAAAACTTGTTTTCAGATGGCTGTAGTCCTCGTATTCTGCCCCCATAATTCAATCAAGCAACAACAGGTTATATGGATTTTCATGGAGGACAAATGAGATTGCAGCTGTTGGCCCCAACCTTGTTTCCATGGGTCTACTGGCCATGCACCCATTCTCTGCACATTCAGTGGAAGGTGAGAATGAGTTTTATGTACTTAGGGCCCGTGTTCATCTTCTGCTGACTGTGTAGAGGGCAGTGGCAGCAGACACAGGTCAGCTCCCTTTCCACATGTTGGTTGAATACATGAGTGGCCTATATAAATTTCTCTTTCAGGAGGACCCAATCAACTTCATAGCTGACTGGCAGGCCGACTGGGGCAGCCCACCGTCCTCTCTGACCCAGAAGTAATTGTGGTGATGTCATGACTTGCAGTCATTCTCAGTGCAGTCATGTGCCACTGGATGCTTCTATGGGTCATCTTGCTCTGAGCGGCTTGGCTGTGAGTGAGGAGGGGGGAGGACTGTGCCCCCGGAAGAGTGCAGCCTTGCCTCCTGTAACTCCTCAGTGATGCAATTGGGCCCAGTGACCTCCTAGGTTGGGTGGAATCAACCCATAACCCGGGTACCCTTACTGCCTCCAAAGGCCCTGAACATTGCTTTCCCAGATGCTATAAAGCCCAGCATTATGTTTTCCATGGTATTCAACTAGAAGCTTCTACAAAGTCCACAGGAGACAAAGGCAATACCGCTGTCCCACAGCTGTTCCCCATTCAGAGACGTGCTTCCTCTGAATCTGGCAGCTTGTATGTAACCATAAGTACTAGTATACATGGATCTTCTTGTCCTCCATAAAATGACCTAATCCCCTTTTAAATCCAACAACAACAACAACAACAGTATTTATATACCGCTTTTCAACAAAAAGTTCACAAAGCGGTTTACAGAGAAAATCAAATATCTAATGGCTCCCTGTCCCAAAAGGGCTCACAATCTAAAAAGATGCAACACCAGCAGATAGCCACTAGAAAAGACACTGCTGGGGTGAGGTGGGCCAGTTACTCTCCCCCTGCTAAATAAAAGAGGAGCACTCACTTGAAAAAGTGCCTCTTAACCAGTTAGCAGGGGACACTATCCATCTAAGGTAGTGTTCCTCACAGGTAGTTTGCTGAGGATAATATCAGTGGCATTGCTGGGGGTGTGTGTGCTGCACCAGGTGACAAGGCGGTGACTCCACTACTGGCCAAAAATTTTTAAATCTTGGTATTTTTGAATAAAATAATCATGTTATATATCAATTGATGTAGAATGTCATGCAGAATGCAATGAAACGAACCAAAATATCTCTATTCTATCAAAATAGAAAAGAGTCAAAATATCTCTATTCTTTCAAAAGTTATAACCAAAAAACTAGTGGGGTGGTGCAAAAGGTGCAAAAGAGAGCGACTAAGATGATTATGGGGCTGGGGCACCTTCCTTATGAGGAAAGGCTACGGCGTTTGGGCCTCTTCAGCCTAGAAAAGAGG
Source organism: Tiliqua scincoides (assembly GCF_035046505.1). NCBI lineage: Eukaryota > Metazoa > Chordata > Lepidosauria > Squamata > Scincidae > Tiliqua > Tiliqua scincoides. The sequence continues at coordinate 303,071,146 of NC_089821.1, forward strand.
CGCCTGAGGGGGGACATGATTGAGACATACAAAATTATGCAGGGGATGGACAGAGTGGATAGGGAGATGCTCTTTAGACTCTCACATAACACCAGAACCAGGGGACATCCACTCAAATTGAGTGTTGGGAGAGTTAGAACAGACAAAAGAAAATATTTCTTTACTCAGTGTGTGGTTGGTCTGTGGAACTCTTTGCCACAGGATGTGGTGATGGTGACTGGCCTGGACACCTTTAAAAGGGGATTGGACAAGTTTCTGTAGGAAAAATCCATTACGGGGTACAAGCCATGATGTGTATGCGCAACCTCCTGATTTTAGAAATGGGTTATGTCAGAATGCCAGATGCAAGGGAGGGCACCAGGATGCAGGTCTCTTGTTATCTGGCGTGCTCCTTGGGGCATTTGGTGGGCCGCTGTGAGATACAGGAAGCTAGACTAGATGGGCCTATGGCCTGATCCAGTGGGGCTGTTCTTATGTTCTTATGAGAAGATAATATTCCCAAGACCAAGGGTTCAGGGAATCCTCAAAGCAATCAAAACAAAATATTGCAGAGCCTGTAGCCAAGGGGGAAGCTGCAATGATAAAACAGAAACTAACATTTTATCAGGAAGCATGGAAGAGGCAAGACTGCTGTGCTGCTAAACTGGCATTTACCTAGTCAGCAGGTTAGCTAATAAGCCTTGCTGGTAGGATTCAGGTTACAGAAAGTCCCTGGAGGGGTAAAGAAATAATGAATAAAAAAATACAGTACTATATGGAAATTAGGTATCGAGGGTACTACATGCCTGTATCTCTAGTGCCGTTACTGTTTCACCAAGCAGGTGAGGCAAAGCATCATAATAATAGTCACAGGCTGGTTTGGATGAATTTCCCAGCACATTGAAGATCTATGAATGCGACGGTGGGAGAAAGATTGTGCTTTCTTGATTCTCCCCCCCCCCCCACCCGTCAATGCCTCTTTAGTCTCCGGGATGTGTATGTGCAACCTCCTGGTTTTAGAAATGGGCAATGTCAGATGCAAGGGAGGGCCCCAAGATGCAGGTCTCTTGTTATCTGGTGTGTTCCCTGGGGCATTTGGTGGGCTGCTGTGGGATACAGGAAACTGGACTAGATGGGCCTATGGCCTGATCCAGTGGGGCTGTTCTTATGTTCTTATGGATGTCACGTATAAATATAAAGCCCATGCACATAAAATTCTGTATGTTAATTCCCAGGATACTGATTGCAATCAATATTGATAGATTGGTTTAGGCCTCGATTCATTAATTCATTCATTTAACCTATTTCTTTAGTACCCTTTATCCAAGGATACCAGGGCGGTGTGCGTGAGAGAAACATAAACTGCAAATCTAGTCATTGATCAGTAATAAAAACCACAGTAAATAAAACCGCAATAATAAAAACTCCAAGAAAAGGCACTGAACTGGATTACATTGGGTATGCTCTTGGTTTATATACTTAGATCCTGTGCAGAACTTACATTGATCTTGGAATGTCAGGCAGGCCCAGAAGGGACATTCACTAAAATTGAGTGTTGGGAGAGTTAGGACAGACAAAAGAAAATATTTCTTTACTCACCACATCGCCACAGGATGTGGTGACGGCATCTGGCCTGGATGCCTTTAAAAGGGGATTGGACAAGTTTCTGGAGGAAAAATCCATTACGGGTTACAAGCCATGATGTGCATGCGCAACCTCCTGATTTTAGAAATGGGCTATGTCAGAATGCCAATGCAAGGAAGGGAACCAGGATGCAGGTCTCTTGTTATCTGGTGTGCTCCCTGGGGCATCTGCTGGGCCGCCGTGAGATACGGGAAGCTGTGCTAGATGGGCCTGTGGCCTGATCCAGTGGGGCTGTTCTTATGTTCTTAGGTGGGATGGGCACAGTTGTAGGTAGGAATGCCTCATCTTTTTTCCCTATTATGCAGAAGGTGTAAATGCCAGGAAATTCACTGGCCTGGTCCATGACGTTAGCACCCACCTGAGATTTGAAAGAATTTTCAAGACTCATCTGTTGGAGTGTGTCAGTATTAAATAAAAGCTTTCATGCCATCTTCCCCAGTACGGTAAGGTGGATGGGTGTCTTAAAAACTTCTTTAATCCAGGCATTCTGCCAGGGAAAGAAATCCTCCCAAACAAACAACCCCCTGCATTTCATCTTTTCCCACCTGCAGGCCAAGCTGTTATTATTACTGTCTCTCATAAAAGGACATGCCCAAACTAGCTACAGCAACGAGTGGAGCCAACCAGTAGGTGCAGGCATACCCCAAACAGCTGGCGTAGATTTCACCTGTTCCTATCAGACGCTGGCTTTAACTCCAGGTGTGGATTAGAGATTATTCACAGAGGAGAATGGAGCCCTTGTAGTAAGCAGTAGTAAGACTGAGGACCCAGTTCTATCCAACTTTTCAGTGCCAATGCAGCCCTGAGATAAGGGAACAAACATTCCCTTACCCCGAGGAGGCCTCTGTGACTCCCTCCCCCCCCCAATGCAGGATGCAGCACTGGCACTGCTGTATCAGCTGTGGAAAATTGGATAGTTAAAGACATGGTGAGCGGTTTTTAGTTATTTTTTTCCCATAGCAGAGTTGGCCCAAAGGGAAATGTGGGGAAAACAAGGCAGCCCCCAAGAACATAAGAAGAGCCCCACTGGATCAGCCCAAAGGCCATCTAGTCCAGCTTCCTATATCTCACAGTGGCCCACCAGATGCCTCAAGGAGTGCCCAAGACAATAACATTCCTGCATCCTGTTGCCACTCCTGTGAACCTGGCATTCGGAGGTAGCCTACTTCAAGAGAAGTTCAACCACTGGGGAAGGTCCTGCCACTGCTCTGAAATAGGTGATGACAGCTGAATAAAGTTGGAGGGCTTCTTTCTCCCCTCACTTCTCCCCAATTTGCACCAAAGATCCTCCACAGAAAATTTTTGGCTCAGCCTTAATGTTAATTGATGTATCTGGAGATTTTGGAGAAACCTGACTGTTCATCCTTGTCGAGGAGAATTGTCAAATATGCTCGTTACCTAGTTGTTGTTTCCATGCATATAAGTTGCTGAAAAAGACTGAGGTTGTGCTAACATATGTTTAGTGCATTTTTTTAAAGGTCAGACTAGTTTTAAAAGAAAAGAATTTTAAGAAATCCATAGTAAGAGAATGTTGGATATGTTGCAGATTTTACTGCTCTTACATTGCAGTACAACGAAGGCCCAAATCCTAACCAACTTTCTAGCACTGACATAGCTGTGCCAATGGGGCATGTGCTGAATCCTGCAGTTGGGTAGCAGTCAAGGGGGTCTCCTCAAGGTAAGGGAATGTTTCTTCCCTTACCTCGGAGTTACCTTGCCCTTACCTTGCTGCTGGAAAGTTGGTTTAGGGTTGAGCCCTAAAGCTGCAATCCTAGCCACAATTTCCTGAGAGTACAATCCATTGACTCTAATGAGGTTTACTTCTAAGTAGACAGGCATAGGCTTGGGCTCTAAGCCTATTTTCTGTGTATTATCTAAGTTCGGAGGTTTCTCGAATACAGTTTTATGGATTTGACAGGTGTTCTTTTTGTTTGTTTCTTGGTGTATTTGCCTGATTTTGAAAACCCTGTCTACAGAATCTGAGAGGGTGCACAGTTCACCCTCTTGTGGACTTCACAGACTTTTTCAGCATTTTGTATTCATGAATTTTAAAAGGAATTTATTGCAAATCTCCCGAGTGTTTCCACTGTGCTAATTGAAAAAGATTTATGGCATTACTGCTAATGATGTGGCATTGTTTTGTGATAGAATGTGCATAAAATAGTGCATGGGGTTGCAGTGGCATTCAGCATGGGCTTTTAGTCCCCCTTTTTCCCATTTATGTGTGCTATTGATTTTATTTCACTGTTCAGGAGGTAATGGATTTATAATTAGAATACAGTCACAGTAATCAATGATGAAATTATTAGGCATATAAATAGAACTTTTGAGACTTAAGATGAGGTAATTTCCTGCTGTACCCAAAGATCAATCATAGGGGGTTTCTTGTGAATTTTTAACTAGCACTCGTAAGATTTAAGATTGAAGTGCCTTTAAAGAAGTAAATCCAGGCCTGTTTCTTGATGAATCGAACGGATAACATACAAAATTGCCTTGCTGGGAGTCAGGTCATCAGTTCATCTAGGTCAGTATTGTCTATTCTGAGTTGCAGTGGCTTCCCAGGTTTTTGACAGGGGTCTTTCCCAGCCCTGCTTGGGATTAGTCCTAGGGCTTTCAGCATTCAAAACAGGTACCCTACCACTGAACTTCATTCCCCAAGATTCTGATAGTTTTGTGTCAGTTGAGAGTTGGTTTGATGCTCACCACCTGCCTCAAGTCACATTTTTCTGAATTTCCCTTTCAGAAGGTGCCCCCCCCCCCCAATCTGCTCCTTCAGCTATCTTGAGTTGAAGGTGTATGGGACCTGGGTGCAAGGATTTTTTAAAAGTGGAACTAGGTCCTCTTTAGGTTGGCTGGGTCCCATTAACTCTAGGTGCAGTCACTGAGGCTTGTTTGGTCACTCAGAATGCCAGCAGACAACTCTGAGAGTGGCTAGTGATGGGTTAAAAGTCCAGACTGCTAGTTACAAACCAGTGTGTGCAGTGATAGTTTGGTGGCCTCTTTTTGCATGAAAAACTTTGTCGTGAGCAAGCAAAGATCCTCTGGATCTGGCCACCATCTGCATACAGTGTCATCTGATGAGACAGGTTAACCAAATATTGAACAGCTGAAAGTTTGAAGCAGGCACTACGGTTCTGTTGTGAGATCAAATCCAGTGGTAAAGCAAATGCCTCTTCCTTCGTCTTTTTTCTGGAGTCTACCTTTGCTTGTAGATTTAGATTTAGAAAACTGGTGGAAGTATATTTTTGTCTGCCTTGGGTAAGTGGTTCATTTTCATCAAAGAGGTGATGTGATAGCATTCTGAGCAGTGGATGAAGCAGTCCTGTTTCAGCTCCACAAAGCTGAGTATGCATTTCTAATGCGTCTCAGCAAATAGAGGTCAGGCAAGGTTCCTGTCCCAATTTTTTTTCCTCGCTGTTGACGAATCTTGGGCATTACAGCAGATTTCTTTACTCCAGCATAACTGCTTTGTATCCACCCAACATTACTTGCCAGGTAGTGATACTGGAAGGGGGGTGTTCCAAGCAACGCCAGAATCATTTTTGTGGGTTGCAATTTGCCGGATCCAGGTCTTATCAAGTTGGAGGCAAGGTGAGGCTGAGACAGTCCTGAGTCAGCACAAGCAGCAGCAAAAACAAGTCTCCTTTTTGCTCAGACCAGCAAACAGGCATGACTTGGGAACTTGGTAGGGATCAGGAAGAGTGGCATGACTGGCTCTGGCCTAATGGTAAGGAGGTTTCCTTGACCGCTGTGGTTGGTCTCCTTGTAGTTTCCTCTTTTGGTCATAGCCAGGTGGCAAGTTGCAGACTGAACATAGGAAGCTTCCTTCCTATATTGGCTCAAACCAGTGCTTTGCTATCCATCTTGGAACCCTGGCTAAGAGTTGCTATCTGGGGGACTTGTGGCCTCCTGGCTTCCTCAGAAGCATCCTGGATGTGACTGGAAGGCATTTCTGGTTTGGTGGCGAAAATGGAAGCACCTTCCAGTCATGACCAGGAGGCCTCCTGAGGCACAGGAAGGCCACAGTTGGCCTCCCCACAAGAACAGCTCCTAGATGTGACTGGAAGGTCCTCCAGCCATGGGTTTGGCACCCATGAATATTCAAATTCATGGATTCCTAAGCCCGAGGATAAGGAGGGCCCTTGTTGTTGGCATCCTTCAGACTCGGAAGACTATGGTATCGCGCTCTGAATGGTGGTTCTGGCACAACGTCTAGTGTGGCTGAAAAGGCCAATTCGGGAGTGACAATCCCTTCCACACTGGGAGCAAGTGCAGTCTGTCCCTGGTCTGTCTCCCTGGCTATGGGCCTTCCTTCTTTGCCTTAGTCAGTTGGCCAAGTGTCTCTTCACACTGGGAAAGGCCATGCTGCACAGCCTGCCTCCAAGCAGGCCACTCAGAGGCCAGGGTTTCCCACTTGTTGAGGTCCACTCCTAAGGCCTTCAGATCCCTCTTGCAGATGTTCTTGTATCGCAGCTGTGGTCTACCTGTAGGGCGCTTTCCTTGCACGAGTTCTCCATAGAGGAGATCCTTTGGGATCTGGCCATCATCCATTCTCACGACATGACCGAGCCAACGCAGGCGTCTCTGTTTCAGCAGTGCATACATGCTAGGGATTCCAGCTCGTTCCAGGATCAGAGTTTTCCTTCTCTCAGATGAGCTGCCTTCCCAGGCTAATGAGTCCCATCTACCTGTTTAGTGGCTGTTTAGTCGCCTCTTAGGACAAGAACAGCCAAACTGAGGGCCTATTCTTATCCCCAGCCCCCAGGGGAGGGAGGGCCCACTGTACTAAAAAAAATCTTAGAGGTCTGCTGAGGCTTCTTGCTGCTGCTTAGTAGCTGAACTTGGCATGCAGAGATTGGCAGTGTGGTGCGGTGGTTAGAATGTTGGATCAGGAAGACACAGGAGCAGTTCCCTGCTCACAGTGAAGTCTCCTGAATGAGTAAGGGCCCAATCCTAACCAACTTTCCAGCATTAGCTGTGCCAATGGGGCATGTGGTGCATCCTGCAGTTTGGGGGGGCAGTCATGGAGGCCTCCTAAAGGTAAGGCAATGTTTGTTCCCTTACCTTGGAGTTGCATTGCTCCCACCTTGGTGCTGGAAAGTTGGTTAGGATTGTGCCCTCAGTCATTCTCAGCCCAGTCTAACTCACTGTTATAAGGAGGGGCCATGCATACTGTCTTGAGGCTCCTTGAAGGCAGGATGATGTGAAAAATAAATACAGGCATCCTCCCTGTATCTGCAGACCCCGTGTCCGCAGTGTCACTTATCCGTTGTTTTCGGGGGGACCCCCATGCCCTTTACCTTTGCTTTCCTTTAGTACCTGTGGAAGCACAGGTATACTATACTACTACCTGTGGAAGCACAGGTATACTACGACGAAGACGACTGAAGCACACATGCTTCTTCCATTAAAATGGAACCGTTTCTTGCTTCCTGCTTCCTGTGAATGTTTGTGTGCAGGCTGCTTGTATGCAGGCTCCCTCTAGCATGCAGGCTGCATACCAGCATGTCGTGTTCCTTAGTTAAGCAAGAAACTGTTCCATTTTAAGGAAGAATCATGTGTGCTTCCTGTGGTACGAGAAACAAAGGTAATGGACATGGGGGGCGGAGTGTTGCTCTTTATTTGGGTTTCCTCCTATCCACGGTTCCCATATCGGGGGGGGGGAACGGAACCCCCATGAATACAGGGGGTGCCTGTTTCCCGAAACTCTAAAGGGGGGGGCATCATAGGCAAGTGTATAGCTGAGCAAGAACCTTTGACTTCCTTTCTCCATCACTCTGTTATCTTAACTCTCCTTTAGCAGCCAGTTATCCTGGTTCCTATTCTGACTCCTTGGGACAACTGTCCTTGTTCTTCCTTCTCTCAACCCCTAGGGACAAGGTATGGCAGCCAGTTTATTCCTGCTGCCCTGTCTATGATCTTGTACAGCTTTCTCTGCCTATCTTGGACAGTGTTTCAGAATTCCCAGTGCTCAGGGTATGGTTACTTATGCTTAGATTATGGGCAGATCTAGAATGATGCCACCATGTTGCGGCTGCTGTGCTCTTTTCACCATCACTCTCCAGGGTGGCTTATGCTTCAGTGGCAGGAGGTACCTACTTGGTAAGATGATGATGATGATGATGATGATGATGATGAAATGCAATGTAGACAGGACAATAAAAGTAAAAAATTCTACTCTGAGATTGAGATGGATGACTTCTGCTGGATAGTTCTGTGAGATTCACCTGGGGCGCATAGTAGCCATAAAAAGCGGAGAGGTGCATGTTTAGGCATAGACAGCAGAGCTCATGTTCTTGTTACTGGGCCACAGCTGCAGGTACTAAAACTACAGAAGTGAGTTTTAGTCATAAAGTGCCTCTTACGCTATTTTATAACGAGCCCCAATGGAAACATTGTCAGAGAGCAGTAAAAAGTTTATGCTGAGAAATGTAACCCTGCAAAACGCACATAGGCTGTGTGCTTGCTGTACTTTTTATTTTATTTTATGATGATCCAGTTGGCCTGCCAGGGAAGACTGTTCTTTGTCCAAGCTGGGGTGTGCTCAAGCCTTATCCATGTTCGCAAGGAAGGAGGTTTTACAGCCTTTGACTTAACCTGCAGAATTTATGATTTACGTCACGTTTGTTCCAGTTAATGGTGGTAGGTCATAGAGTACCAAGGTAAAACACTTGAAGAGGAGGCTATTCATTATTATTTCATGCGCACGCTGTGGTTTTCCTGAGGTTGCAAACTTGTTAGACCCAGATTTTTAGATCAAGAAAAAGACACTTTAAAAAAAAACCATTAAATTAACTGTGACCCAGTGGCGTAGCTAGAGGGGGTGCAAAGCACTAAGTTTTGCAGCCACCCAAATGTGCCGTGCAGGTGGCCCCTCCCCCACCCCTTCAGAGCCCCTCCAGGCAGTGGGAACAAAACAGAAGCATTTGCCTCCATTTAGCTTCCTCTGCCCAGAGTGGCTCAAAAGGTGAGAGTGAGGGGCTGCTTGCACAGTGCGTTCAGGTGTCTGCAAAACTGTTTTGCACCCCCTCTAGTTATGCCACTGCTGCGACCACAGTGGAATGATACAAATCATTCCAATAAAAAAGATTGATATAAAGGAAAACCCACCTTCCTTTAGTCCTGTATATCTGCATGCTGGTCAGAACTGTGTTAGAACTATGGAACAAATAAAACATTTAGTTTGCCTCTTGTTGCACAGCTGCTTCTTGACTTGCATAAGCTGGTCAGTGACTTGACAAAAACCTCGTCTGTTTAGCTGCGTGGCTTCCAAAATGTGTATTGGGAAACCATGGGGGTTCCCATGGTTTCGGAAGCTTTATGAGGGATCTTCACTTAGAAGATTTTGCAGAAGGATATTCTGCTGTGGAGTGCTTGTTGTGTTAGGCTTGTCCTCTGTTCAAATAGAGCAATCGAGGAGATAGTAATCTAGGTTATACCACTTGCCCCATTTTCACGACCACTGTGTATGTGTGAGACTCCCATCTTCCCGAACAGGAGGGGACTGTAGCTCTGTCATAGAGCACATGCTTTGCATGCAGAATGGACTCAGGTTCAATCTCTAGCATCTCCTTGGGCTGGGATAGACTCATCTGGAACCATGGAGAGTTCATTATAGATAGCACTGAGCTAGATGGACTAGTGATCCAACTGAGTGCAGTGGGCCCTCTGTATCCGCAGGGAATCCATTTCAGGACCTCTGCCCCAATACTGCCCCAATACTGAAGACAGTGAAATCCATGGGAAGGGGAGGAGATGCCAACGGCTGGCAAACCAGGTGTGCCTTTCAGAAGCCTCCATGAGACCTTCTGTGATGTGGGGAGACATCCCTGTGAGTCAGAAGACCTAGACATGACTAGTAGGTACTTTGGGTCACGTCCTGCAGGTCCTCTGAGACCCTCTGGTGCTGGCTTGGGATCCGCGTTGAGTCAGATCCACTGATGCTGAGCCCATGGGTAAGGAAGGCCCACTGTATAAGGCAGCTTCTTATATATCAGTGCATTGGTGTAACCAGGGAGTTGTCAAGCAGATCAGGGAGAAAGGTTTCCCCAAGAACAGTGAAGGGTTTGGCTAGGAATCCTCTGGAACTAAGAGCTGATAACGATGAGCGGTGGCACCAGTGTGACATTCCTGCTACCTTCATCACCAGGATCCTAATTTGGAGCATGCTTTGATTCTGGCCTCCACCTCCTGAGTAATTCTTAACAATGGAAGACCTTGTGGTGCAAGTTGGGCAACACACATTCCAGTCTGGGCTTGGATTCATCACCATCTCTGTTCCTGGGTGATCTTGAGGCTGATACACCAGAACCAGGGGACATCCACTAAAATTGAGTGTTGGGAGAGTTAGGACAGTCAAAAGAAAATATTTTACCCAGTGTGCATTTAGTCTTTGCAACTCCTTGCCACAGGAAGTAGTAATGGCATCTTGCCTAGATGCCTTTAAGAGAGGATTGGACAGATTTCTGGAGGAAAAAGTCATCACGGGTTACAAGTCATTGTTGGTATGTGCAACTCCTGGTTTTAGAGTTAGGCTATCACAGATTGCTAGATGCAAGGGATGGCACCAGGATGCAGGTTGTGTCTTGTTGTCTTCTCTTGAAGCATTTGGTGGACCACTGTGAGATACAGGAAGTTGAACTAGATGGGCCTTTGGCCTGATCCAGCAGGGCTTTTCTTATGTTCTTAGGGACTGGAGCGTGAAGTGGGACCAGTCAATGTGCACCGGGGCTCTTGAATCTTCAGCCTGTTCCACTGGCACAACTTTCTGGGTTGTGTTCTTGGGGTAGGATGAGTGATTCTCAGTGCCAGCTCACAGTGAAACTGCCCTATATAGATCGCAATCCTAACCAACTTTCCAGCACTGACATAAGGGCAGTGCAACTCTGAGGTAAGGAAAAAAACAACAACATTGCCTTACTTTGAGGAGGCCTCCATGACTGCCCCCCAACTGTAGGGTGCAGCACATGCCCCACTGGCACAGCTATGCCAGTGCTGGAAAGTTGGTTAGGATTGTGCCCTTAGTCTGTTTTGTCCTGAAACTCAGAGCATCTTCACATTTAGCTGAAACTGCTTCTAGGATAATCTTTGGATCTGTTCTGTAGCACTAATATTAGCTTATTGGTATCCTTCTAAAAGGGCCAAGCAGCCATGCCTTGGTGGGAAGGCACCAGGCAGGCTTGTGAGAGGGAGAAAGGGTTCCTGACATCTAGTTTTTGTTGACCTCCTTCTTGCCAGCCACGCAGACATCAATCACTGGTTTCTGAACAACTGAAATTTGAGTCCATCAGTATATATATGTATATATTGCTTTAAGCCTTATTACTGTGAAAGATGCCTGGATCATACAATGATTGACATGTAGTAAGTGCTGAAGACAGATAGGAATCCTAGCGGCCACTTCATCCCATCTCTCTTCTGTTCCGCTTTTGTTGAAATATGGGCTAGAACATGTCAGTATCAGTTTTCCTCATTGGGCCCAGGTTGTCAGTTCCTTCATTTCCCAAGGCCACCAGCTAGAGTCTTTCTGTTCTCCGCACCTCTCTTTCAGTGCTTTGAGGTTTATTATATTCCATGCTTCATGATTAGTTCTGATCTATACAATTCATATGGTCTTCAGTTTGATTCCTTCTGACCTATCATTTGAATTATTCAGGGCAAATCCAGTGTCCTTTGCATGTCCTGATGACTTGGAGGCCAAAGTATATGTGATGGCGAACATAGGGGTGCCACTGAAATCTCCAGCTGTGTGCTTCATTCCTCTCTTACCCATTGCAACATCTAGTAGAACTTTGTGTCATATCACAAAATTCCGCTGTTCCTAAGTGGCATTTTCTCAGAATGCAGGTTGATAATGAAGACAGGCAAATCTACTATACTCACAATTCATGATATAATCTATTTCTTTTTGTATTTTATTTAAAATAAGGAGGGCAGCAGGATGCAGGTCTCTTGTTGTCTTGTGTGCTCCCTGGGGCATTTGGTGGGCCACTGTGAGATACAGGAAGCTGAACTTGATGGGCCTATGGCCTGATCCAGCGGGGCTGTTCTTATGTTCTTAAGTAAAAGACTTAGACCAGGGGTGCTCACACTTTTTTGGCTCGAGAGCTACTTTGAAACCCAGCAAGGCTCCGAGATCTACCAGTGTTTTTTTTACAATGTTCACGCCATCATAACATATAACATTTATGTGTACAATGTATGTCGGTGTACCTTGAACCCCACTGAGAATAACAGGACTTACTCCTGAGTAGACATGCCTAGGATTAGGCTGTGAGGCTGCAATCCTAGCCACACTTACCTGGGAGTAAGCCCCATTGAGTACAATGGGCCTTACTCCCGGCGTTTCCTCCCAGAGGCACCTGAAAGGGGGGGGGTCGGCACTCCGCGATCTACTCATTTTGCCTTGCGATCTACCGGTAGATCGCAATCCACCTGTTGAGCACCCCTGACTTAGACACTGTGTTCTGGTTCCATTTAACAGATCCCCAAGGTGCATGCAACAGAATTTAAAAATAAAAATAACAATAGCTTCATCTTGTGTGCTCCCTGAAGCATTTGGTGGGCCACTGTGGGATACAGGAAGCTGGATTAGATGGGCCTTGGTTTGATCCACAGGGCTCTTCTATGTTGCTAAAATTACAAACTTACAGCAGAGACCCCAGATCAAATTACAAATCAAAGCCATATTGACTGTTGTCAGAAAGAGAAGTCAGAAAATTAACTGAAGCCAGAGTAGAACAAATAGGGCTTGAGAAGTCTCCTGAACACCAGCAGTAAAGGGGCCACTGGGGCTTTGTAAGGTAGGAGTTTTGGCAGTCTGGGTGCTCCCACTGTCCCACATCCCAGTCAAGTGGCCTTCCAGTGATCACAGGTTGCAGAGCAAGCAGGGGTGGGGTGGGCGGTGGGAACAGACACTTATGGGAGAAGGTGTTCCTTCAGCTATCCTGATGCTAAGTCATTTCGGCCTCACTTTAGATGTGAACAGGACAGACATGAATAAACAAGCGTGGCTGTCATTACATGTCTGGTTTAGCCCTTGTAAATGGTGCACCTACAGCAAGGGTTTGTCTTTTTTGTTTATTTTGGTACTGTGCCTGCATAAGCTGCAGCCTTGGGGCAGCCGTGGTGGGACAGGGCTTTGGGGTATCTTCACCATCATGATGTCATTGTGAGAGATGCTGAAGTCAACACAGCCAGCCTGAATGTCGGGGACAGAGACAGGGGTAGTTGGGCAGGAGCTTTAAAAGTGGGAGTCAGGCAAGAAGGGAGAGAGAAGGAAGAGAAAGCAGGATGGAGAAAAAAGAAGAACGCAGAAGCAAGAAGGATGAGGGTGAAAGAAGGGTGAGTAGGGAGAGGGGGGAGAGAAGGCTGGGGATCTCCAGGAGGAGAGTGAAAGGAGGTGGGGGAAGGTGGTGACTGGGTGAGGGAAGCAGCAAGAAGAAGGGGCCAGAAGCCAGGAAGAGATAGGGGAAAGGTGGAAAAGACTGGAAAAGGACAGTGAAATAGACAGAAACTCAAAACACATAGATGAACAGGCCTTGCTGAGGGAGAATCAGCATGGCTTCTGTAAGGGTAAGTCTTGCCTCACAAACCTTATAGAATTATTTGAAAATGTCAACAGGCATGTGGATGCAGGAGAACCCGTGGACATTATATATCTGGACTTTCAGAAGGCGTTCGACACAGTCCCTCACCAAAGGCTAGTAAAAAAACTCCAGTCAGGGAATTAGAGGGCAGGTCGTCTCCTGGATTGAGACCTGGTTGAAGACCAGGAAACAGAGAGTGGGTGTCAAGGGGCAATTTTCACAATGGAGAGAGGTGAAAAGCGGTGTGCCCCAAGGATCTGTCCTGGGACCGGTGCTTTTCAACCTCTTCATAAATGACCTGGAGACAGGGGTGAGCAGCGAGTTGGTAAAGTTTGCAGACGACATCAAACTTTTCCAAGTGGTGAAGACCAGACGTGATTGTGAGGAGCTCCAGGAGGATCTCTCCAAACTGGCAGAATGGGCAGCAAAATGGCAGATGCACTTCAATGTCAGTAAGGTCATGCACATTGGGGCAAAAAATCCAAACTTCACATATAGGCTAATGGGTTTTGAGCTGTCCGTGACAGATCAGGAGAGAGATCTTGGGGTGGTGGTGGACAGGTCGATGAAAGTGTCGACCCAATGTGCGGTAGCAGTGAAGAAGGCCAATTCTATGCTTGGGATCATTAGGAAGGGTATTGAGAACAAAACAGCTAATATTATAATGCTGTTGTACAAATCGATGGTTAGGCCACACCTGGAGTATTGTGTCCAGTTCTGGTCACCACATCTCCAAAAGGACATAGTGGAAATGGAAAAGGTGCAAAAGACAGCGACTAAGATGATTACTGGGCTGGGGCATCTTCCTTATGAGAAAAGGTTACAGTGTTTGGGCCTCTTCAAAGAGACGCCTGAGGGGGGACATGATTGAGGCATACAAAATTATGCATGGGAAGGATAAAGTTGATAGAGAGATGCTCTTTACACGCTCACATAACACCAGAACCAGGGGACATCCACTAAAATTGAGTGTTGGGAGAGTTAGGACAGACAAAAGAAAATATTTCTTTACTCAGCGTGTGGTCAGTCTGTGGAACTCCTTGCCGCAGGAGGTGGTGACAGCATCTGGCCTGGATGCCTTTAAAAGGGGATTGGACAAGTTTCTGGAGGAAAAATCCATTACGGGTTACAAGCCATGATGTGTATGTGCAACCTCCTGATTTTAGAAATGGGCTATGTCAGAATGCCAGATGCAAGGGAGGGCACCAGGATGAGGTCTCTTGTTATCTGGTGTGCTCGCTGGGGCATTTGGTGGGCCGCTGTGAGATACGGGAAGCTGTGCTAGATGGGCCTATGGCCTGATCCAGTGGGGCTGTTCTTATGGTGAATCTTCAGGAGAGCCAGTGAAAGCAAGAAAAGGCCAGAGCAGCTCAGATGGTCCCCCACAACCAGGGGCTGCACCAATCACCTGTCTCTATACCAGCCCCCCTCCTCCCCACTGGTACAGTTGATCCCTTGGGGCCAATGACTGCTTACCCAGAAAGGCAGTTCCAAGCCCTGGTTTGTGAGCCTCAGTCTCTGTGGAGACAACCAGAGTTGCCAAGTCAAGCTGACTGACCTGGATGCATCACCCCTACCCCTTGTGTAACTAACAATCAATGTAGCAGCACCTTTGCCTCCTCCATCATTTCCTAGAGCTCCCATGTTCATGTAATTCTTCTCTTTCTTTGATGTTGAGCTCTGTCTCTGAAGGAGGCCCAGAGGGGAGGATTTTATTCACTTTATAAATAATTGTAGGGTCACTTAAATTGTCTAAGAACAACCCTGTGGGGTAGATCATTGCTATAACACTCAGAATTGGAGTGCCAAGTCTGAGAGTGTAGCAGTAGTGCATTCTACTGTAAATGTATGTATGGTGTATGGTGCATTCAGGCTGTGCAAAGCACTTCACTTGTTTTATCTTGACGTTGTCCTCACAACATTCCTTAAAGTGAATAAGTATTCTTATCAACTCCATATTGTAACTGAAGCTTAGAGAGAGCAGCTTGTCTAAGACCTCCAAGTGAGAATTCAGGTGGGCTTCCAACTGGCAAAGATCTGATTTGTTGCTGTGTCTCCTTAGCCATGATGCTACATGGGGGTCATGAATATAGGACGTAGCTTGGCTTTGACTACCCAGTGAATGCATCACTGTGATGAGATCTGAAGCAGTTTCTCATTAGGGTTGGCACTGAAAAGTCCAAAAAGTGAATTTGGAAGTAAACATTGGTATTCTCCCTTAGCAGAGAAGCATCTGCTAAGCTGCTAACTGGGTAAGAGGCACTTTTTCAAGTAGGTGCTCCTCTTATTTAACAGCGGGAGAGTAACTGGCCCTCCTCACCCCAGCAATATCTTTTCTAGTGGCTGTCTGTTGGTGTTCTTTTGCATCTTTTAGGATAGTGAGCCCTTTTGGGACAGGGAACCATTAGTTCTTTGATTTTCTCTTTGTGAACATTTTTGTTGAAAAGCTGTATATAAATACTGATGATGATTGGCAATTTTCAAGAGAAACCATCTGAGTGAAATTTCTTAGCAAAGTTCTGTACATCCTCCGCTCACAGTTCATTCTCCTAATGAACACCATTCTGTGTACTTCTGACACCCATGTGTCTGTCTGTCCCTCCCCTGCTAGTTCATTCACACCACTGTCCCCTAAAGACTTGGCAGCTGCTTTATCTAGAGCTAGGGATCTGCTCTCTCATCATGTCATTAAAACGCTGTTGGAAAGGATGCCACAACTCTGGGAAAAAAAAAAAGTGTTTAATTTTCCCTTCACTCTGTCAGTACATGGCAAAACTTGTCTAACCTCTGACTTAAAGGATGTTAATTGAGTAATTAAAGATTTAGTGGAGTGATATGGATCATCTGCAGATATGTTATTGTGCTAATTAATTTATCTTGGCAAGCTTGATTCCATTTCCCCCCTCTCTCTGACAATCAATGCGCCCTTGTGAAATTTTCCTCTGGTTGATACAAATCGCATTTGTAGAGCAAGGTTTTGTTTTGTTTTAAGCAGCCCTTCAGCTTTAACAAAGAGAACATGGCGATAGTGGTTAGCAGAGCGTCTCTGGAGAAGGCAATTATTGCTGTGAAAAAATCCTGGCTCTCTTTGAAAGCTGGGTAAGCCAGAGGCACTGGGGCTAAGTAGCATGAGATATTCTGTCCCATGATCCTTTCTCCCAAGGATTTCTTTTTCACTCCCCCTGTGCTACTCGTCCAGGCTCAACATATCATAGCAAAATGTGACAGTCATCATGTGACCCTGTATCTTGTCCCCTGTAGATGAACAAGCAGCTGGGGCTGTGTGGTTTTGAGCTGACAAACGGCTGGCAGAGAAAGGACAATCCGCCTGTTCCCCACTCTTTTGGGCGACAAGAAAGGATTGTGTGACTGAGGGTGCAATCCTAACCCCTTATGTCGGTGCTTTCCAGCACTGGCATAGCGGCGCCAATGGGACATGTGCTGCACCCTGCAGTTGGGAGTCACTCACGGAGGCCTCCTCAAAGTAAAGGAATGTTTGTTCCCGTACCTCAGAGCTGCATTGCCCTTATGTCAGTGCTGGAAGGCACTGACATAAGGGGTTAGGATTGTGCCCTGAGTATTATATGAATATTCCCTATACTGAGCCAGACCATTGGTCCATGTAGTTCAGTATTTTCTATGATACTGACTGGCAGTAGGTCTCCAAAGTTCCAGCCAACCGAACTTGAGACTTTTTGCGTGCAAAACAGCTTTTCTTCCACTGAGCTACAGCCAGAGCAGGCACAAACTGCCTTTTAGTTCACTGGAAGCTACGTATGCTCACAGCCCAATCTCCCATAACTCTCTGTGAGGAGATAGAGTGGTGCCATGGGGAAGTTTCAGCCTTCAGAGGCCTTCTTGGGCCTCGTTTGTTCCCTTGCCCCAGGGGAATGGCGTACATGGGTTGGGAGGGGGTCCACAGGTGCATGTGACCCAGGGTGACATGGTTGGGGGGCACACACTGCTGTGACCCCAGTTGTCCTGCCTCAAGGGCCACCTGTGCCTACTGCCTCCCCCTGGAGGCGTTCTGAGGGCTGGAGAGACCAGGTGCAGCCTCCCCAACCCTCAGAAGACCTCCAGAGGGCCTTTAAATGTCACTTCCGGTTTTCAACCAAAAACTGGAAGTGATGTTTTAAGGGACCCAGGAGGCCTGAGAAGGGGAGCAGCACCTCCAGAATGTTCCCCCAGGTTCCACAGTAGCCAGGACCACCACTACCCCAGGGTAAACCCCTGCTGCCCCCAGGTCTAAATCCAAGTGGATCTGGGATGGGAGATTGAGGCTAAGAAGAGGGTTAGGTTTTGGCGTGTGCTGCCACCACCAAAATTGCCTCCTTCTGGTCCCGATCCACCCCTCCCCCTGCCCCATCGCCACACCACTCTGCCCCCCCTTCTCTCCCACCTCCTATGTGGGGCCAGCAGGCATCTGCTGGCGCGTGGAGCTGGCCACTCACTGTTTGCAGTGGTGGCTAGGGTGCATGCTCTGGTGTGTTGCCTTTTGCTACCGCCAGAAAGTGTCTAGCAACTCTGGAACACCTGGTGGTGCTAGATATCTTTAGGATTGTACCCTCAGACTATTGGCCTACCTAGATCAGGACACATGTGCCCCAATATTTGCAGGGGTTCTGTTTTGGACAGACACTCTCATGGATACCGGGGATACCTTGCATCACAACCAGGAAGGGAATGCGTTGTGATGCATTCTGGAGGACATTGGGGGAAAGCAGGAGCTTTGGAGCAATGTCAAAGAGTCTTTCTGCAGCTCAGAAGGCTGCCTCCAACCTTGAAAATGCAGAGGTTTCATGGCATAAGGTGAAGGAAGCTATTCTTAACCTTCCCCTTCACTTTCTCTATCTTTTAAAAAGGCATCCCTGGTATCCTCTGGATCCGCAGACAATTGAAACAATGAATACCAGACTCATGGAAGTTGGGGCCTGCCTGTGTTGTCAATACAAACAGGCAAATTCTAAGGTTGCAGAAAGGAATTTTCCCCTTCCTCCCCTGCAGATACTGGGAATTGAAGTGGTGACCTTCCGCATGCAAAGCAGATGCTCTTCTGCTGAACGCCAACTCCTCTCTGCTAAGTGCACAAGATTCTGTGTGTATATACATGTGTGTAATGAACCCCGAGCAGCACGTGTAACTAACTGTGGAACAGCTCTCGCATGTCGCCATAGGAGATAGTTGTAAAACATAATCTATGGCGGCGCAGAATTTGAAGTTTGGTGGCATCCTGGGGAGTATTTAATTGCATTTGTGTTTTATTACAACACTGTCTCTTTTCGCCTAAATTTATTTTAACTAATTAGTTTGAAATGTCAGAGCAGTATTTTAGATGGCAGACACAACATATATTATCATTCACAAAGCCGTTAACACTGCTGACAAATACGTATCATGGCATCTAATCTAATTAAACATTTAAAAAGAATGGCTAACACCAGTGTTCGCAGGCCCAAGTATTTATTTAGTTCAGAGGATCCGTGTCTACCCGTATCTGAATGGCTCGTTGTAGTGCTGGGCCTAGTTCTGTCATTATTGGCATCACTTTGGGGCGGAATTCTACAGCATCCTTAGATACTACAGTGGGGACAAACCCTTACTGATTAAAGATTTAAATTTGGATTCTGTCCAAATTGTCAGCGAGGTCTCCTTTGCCACTACCCCGATTCAAATCAGGCATCCCTCTTGGCTCCTTT
Source organism: Tiliqua scincoides (assembly GCF_035046505.1). Classification (NCBI taxonomy): domain Eukaryota; kingdom Metazoa; phylum Chordata; class Lepidosauria; order Squamata; family Scincidae; genus Tiliqua; species Tiliqua scincoides. The sequence continues at coordinate 303,090,053 of NC_089821.1, forward strand.
TTGAAGAAAGAAATTATATGGGAGCTCTGCACACAGAGCTCCTGTGTAATATAGTTTGGCCCAGAGACCATCTCCTCTCTTATCAACCCACCTGCGCGCTTTACCCAAGTCCAGCGATATTGCTGCATGTTCTGCTGCTGTCTGAGGTTTGATGAATGCGCTACTGGGCCTTTTCTGTTATCTGACTTCAGGGCAGGAGGTCTGGTCTAGAGGGTAGAGCCTCCGTCTGCCTGAAGATAACATCCACAAGGTCGCCAGTTCGAGGCCACTGGCACCGTGCGACCTTGAAGCAGCTGACAAGCTGAAGCCGAGCTATTCCATCTGCTCTGAGCGTGGGAGGATGGCCAGAATGTGAAGCTAGATCGGAATGAAACACCTGAATGTAGTGGTTCTTGAAAGAAAGAACCTTCTTTCAATTGTAAAAATCCCTATTTAATAAGGGATTTAAATAAAGCCTGCCTATGTAAACCGCCTTGAATAAAGTCTTGAATAAAGACCAAGAAAGGCGGTATATAAATACCTGTTGTTGTTGTTGTTATTATTATTGAATACCCTCTCCAGAGAATCTTGCCTTGCACAGCATCTTCTGATTTCTGGTGCATGGCCAAAATACAGTTTTTTTTAAGGGGGACTTACAGGGACATGGTGCTGTGATTACTGTGAGTTTCACTTCGGTGGCTGTATTTATTTAGGGGCTGGTCTTTCTGTCTTTCATTTCTGATGGTTTTATTTGCTGTTAAAATCACTGGCGCAAGTCTGAGTGAAGCCTCTGAAGGAGAATAGGGCATGATCTGAGTGGCTGCTGCCAATTCCACCCCTGTCCTGAGACCCGCCCATCCCCTGCTTCTTCTCACCCTTCCCCTTCCCCTGCACTGCTTGGAGAATCTGTTACCTGCTCCACCAGGCATTCCTACTTGCATATGTATTAAATCTCTACATTTATCTTTTGCTTTCTTCAGCTGCTCAAACAGGCCTTGCTAGTGATCTCACTGTGGGGTTATCCTGTCTGTTTGCAATGCTCATTCCGATACTGTGGCTTAAGAGCTGGTAGTTCTTTGGCTGGAAAGGTGAACGCAAGTCCCAAGAGCCCCCTCTGCAGCACAGCTTCGGGTTAAACAGGTCAAGACTGTGGACGGTGTGCTCAGGGCTCTCAGTCTTCTGCCTGACTTCAAAGAGCCAATAACTTTTCCAGGCTAGAAAGGAAAAGAAGACAGCCACACATGTTGGCTGTCATCATCACACAAGTCTTCTGTAAACACATGGCAGTGCTGTGGCAATGAAACAGTTTTACTGGCTGAGAGCATGGGAGGGAGGAAGAAAAACACTGGGATTATCCCCTTGCAATGTCTAGGACCATCTTAACAGGGTTCATGTTCCCTGGTTGTCTATAGCAGGGGTGTCCAAACTTTTTGGCAGGAGGGCCACATCACCTCTCTGACACTGTGTCAGGAAAAAAAAAAAAAGAATTAATTTACATTTCAAATTTGAATCAATTACATAAATGAATATATTAGAGATGGAACTTATATGAATGAATGAAGGTCTTGCAATAGCTCAAGGCCTATAAAAGGCCTTGCACAAAGCAAGGCCAGCCTTTCCTTTGCTGCCGCTGCTGCATCACAGATGTGAAACAGCAAGCAGTGGAGGGAGCCTTCATCCCACAGCTCATGCAAGAGGTCAAACAGTTGGCCAAAATGCTGAGAGCAGTTGCGTCAGGCCAGCATGGGCTCCAGCAAGTCTCCGGAGGGCCAGAGGCCGGATTGGGAGTCCTCGAGGGCCGCAAGTGGCTCCAGGGCCAGGGTTTGGGCACCCCTGGTCTATAGTGTACTTTTCAGCTTTGAGCTATCTTGGCTTCTTTCTGTCATGTACATTCTAGCTTTTACAGCTTTTCCTTGCAATACACAGTCAACTGAATGATCATTTACTGGTTTTATATCTATGTATTCTGACCTACTGCTATTTAATTAGTATTTGAAGAAGAAGTTCTGTTTTTTTATTTAGGAAAAAAAAATTGATTTCCTACTAACATTCTGGACTTGTTGAGGATCTAGCACCCTTATATGAGATAGGATCAGGTGCTCGTTAGGTCACCTTCAATTTCAATAAATATCCTATTAAGAAGGGCCCTCTGGATCAGACCAAAGGTCCATTTAGTCCAACATCCTGTTTCCCTACTGTGGCCTACCAAATGTTTCTGGGGAGCTCACAAGTAGGGTGAGATGAAAGCAATAGCTTTCACATCCCACTGTTCCTACACTCAATGGCATATTACTTATGAACCTGGCAGTAACATATAACCAATGACTGGCAGCCAGTGATAGACTTATCATCATTGAATTTGTTTAACTAGTCTTGTGGCCTTCGATATATGCTATAGCAGTGAATTCTCACGTACTTCCTAGTGTCTAAGTACACTGTCCTGATTACACCATGGGGCTTCAGTGCCACTACTGTTCCACTTGAGGAGATTTACATTAAGCATGTATCTGACAAAGGCCAAAATCCTAACCTATTTTCCAGCACTGGCATAGCTGTGCCAATGGGGCATGTGCTTCACCCTGCAATTGCGTTTCACTCATGGAGCCCTCCTCAAAGTAAGGGAATGTTTGTTCCCTTACTGCGTTGCTCTTATGTTGGTGCTGGAAAGTGGGTTAGGATTGCATCCAAAGAAGTCTAAAGTGCAGAAAAGCTTATACAGGTGGAGTCTATTTATCCGTGTTAGTTCCGTTCTGTGACTCGGCATGATTAACAAAAAACGCTTTGTGCTAAATTCCATAGAGTTACACAAATACACTGCAGCCAGACACTTCTGGATGGAAGGAAACTAAGGAAGCTGTTATCAATCCCCTCCCCTCTGTACTCAGCCCTCCCTGTTGCCAGCTGCCAGCTGAGCTTTTAAGAGTCCAGCCCTATGCGTTTCTATTCAGAAGTAAGCCCCGTTGCAGTCAATGGGGCTTACTCCCAGGAAAGTGTGGAAAGGATTGTAGACTAAATCGCATGCTTTGCTTGCTGGAAAGGCTTGCTTGTGTCTGTGATAGCCTGCACCACCTCAGTGGGGGGGGGGTTGCTTGTGTCGGTGATTACCTGCACCATGGGGGGGGGGGAATTCGGTAAACACTCCCTGGGTTTTTTAAAGCAATCCCCTCTGTTGCTACCACACCGACCCGTGTGTGTGTGTGTGTGTGTGTGTGTGTGTGTGTGTGTGTGTGTGTGTGTGTGTGAGAGAGAGAGAGAGAGAGAGAGAGCTCTACCTTGCTGCATGTGTTCTGGCTACAGAGGTTTTCCGCCTCAGGGAACACACACAAGAACACAAGATATTTGCGCCACCTCCCTGCATCTAGCATTCTATTTATGCTCACACACCCCAGTGAAGACACCAGATTGCACTTGGGTTTAATTTGTGCTACTTTACTAAACACAGTGACCAATTTTTAATGCGTGAAACCTACTGAATAGACCTTCCCTCCCTTGCCAGTCTGGGGTAGGTGAAAACACTGTCATTTGGCTGGCAGAAAAGGCTTACATATGATATCATAATATGATATCCTATCATAAGGCTTACAGCACAAGACTGTGCAGTGAATATCTTACAGAACAACTCTGTAAAAGTGTACTCTGAAATAAGGCCATAAGAACATAAGAACAGCCCCGCTGGATCTAGTCCAGCTTCCTGTATCTCGCAGTGGCCCACCAAATGCCCCAGGGAGCACACCAGATAACAAGAGACCTCATCCTGGTGCCCTCCCTTGCATCTGGCATTCTGACATAGCCCATTTCTAAAATCAGGGGGTTGCACATACACATCGTGGTTTGAAACCCGTGATGGATTTTTCCTCCAGAAATTTGTCCAATCCCCTTTGAAAGGTGTCTAGGCCCAATGCCATCACCACATCCTGTGGCAATGAGTTCCACAGGCCAACTACACACTGAGTAAAGATAGTCCTTTGGGGCCCCAATAGCTTCAAGGGAGGAGATTTTGGGGGCAAATCTGATAAAAGATTCAACAAGATTTCCATGTTGCAGTTTCCATTCAGATTGGGCACTGTTCAATGGCTGTATTAAAATACAGTCAATGTGTGTTTAACGTCATGTCTGGTTTGGCCCCTTAGATGGTAATTTTTGTTAAGTGTCACAGCTCCCTCAAGAAAAATCCAATTGATTTAGGGCAATACTACAGCCCACTTTGGGGTTATGTGCTGGTGCAAGTGGGTATTCCAGTTCACAAAGCCATAATAGGCAAAGAGGGTAACAGCCATTTCTTTTCCAGCCACTTCTTTCTACAAATATCATTTGTGGGAGGTTAAAAAGTGTAGTGGCTCCCTCCCAAGAGAAAATAAAAGAAAACACTAGGAGGAAGTGTGAGCGATGTAAAATATAGTGTGTGGACATTCATGCTATTTTTGTCAGGATTTTTTTTTTTTTTAAGAAATCAGTATTTTTATTCGGTTCTTTTGGCTGCTCATGTGGAAAGACGCTACCAGTGGGACTGTTTGGTTAGTTCCTCTTAAAACAGACGGTGCTTGCAGATGATGAAGGCCTGAGAAATAATTCCTGACAGTTATAACTGAAGTAGATAAACAGTCCTGCCAGCCAGCAAATAATGCCGTAAAACAAAAAGGTTTCTGCTTATCTTTTCCCGTGTTTTCATGCTTGTTAAGCGGTTTAACAGTGCATTACTTAGAACAGAGGGTCTCTGTATTATTCCCATTGTCCGCCTCTGGTCATGGTTTTAACCTTGTCCAGTGCTGGGCCTTTGCTAACATGCTTTCCTTTTATTACTTATTAATGTGGTGGTGTACAGAATACAAGACAGATGAGGAGGGAGAGAGATTTGAGGGGAAAATGGCATATTGGGTTTGGAAAGGAGAAAGGATGGGTTTGGAATCTTCTCACGGAACAGTGGGTTGGATCGGTTTTTCTCAGACAGTGGTACGGGTACCACCAGTGGAGCTTGAGGTGGTGTCTGATGGTATTCACAGGACCCCTGGGCACCCGCTGCCCAGCAGTGAGACCAGCAACGTGACAAAACAAACAGCAGTAGGAGGCTCAACTCAGCGGGCCAAGCCCCCAAAGCATGCCTTTCCATGCTCGAAAAAGCCCTCTCATCCACCCTGAGCTTCTTACCGGTGTTTGCCTCATCGCATCTGGCCTCCCAGCCCAGAAGTAACTGGCGATGATGTCATCATTAATTACTTCTGGTGATATTTCAAATAAGTGGACCGTGTGAGTGGTACAGTGAAGGACAAGCCTTGAGAAACACTGAGTTAGATGGTCTGCTGAGGACACCCAGACCTTTGTAGGACTTCCAGGATCTAATGATGATGTCTCCCAAACCTTTTATATCCCCATATGTTCAGTCCTGCTCCTGTATGGGATCGGCAACCTGAGAGAACTTCTGATTCATTTGGATGCAGTAGTCCTCTTTGCCTGTTATTTTTGGTTATTTGTCGTTCTTCTTCCCCCAACTGTTTGGTGCTGAAGAATTTGGCTATGATCCAGCTGGTTGGACCATGAAGCCCACCTGTTTCCAAACAGCAAGAAAGTGAAGGGGCTGGGGTAACCAATTCAACAGGCAAAACCTGCTGAATATCCCGAAGTTATAAAAAGTGGGATTCTCTTTTCTGCATGGGATTGGAACCTGATGTTTCCCAGTCATAATTCATTGGTCTAACTCCATCCTTTTCAACAAGTGATACTGATATTTGAGGTTTCACACTATGACTGGCAGTACTTGGCCCTACTGCTACAGAGACTGCATGATATTGTTCTGCAGGGCTTGACTTCTGGAAGTGGGGTAGTGTTGTTGCACTGGTAACAAGAAGTGATACCTGCAAATGTTGAAGTTAGAGAAGTAGTAATTTCAAAAAGAAATTGAACTGTGAATACATCACACTGCCAGTACTCTTAGTAGTACTGTCTAACAGCCCAATCCTATCCACACTTTCCTGGGAGTAAGCCCCATTAATGGTAATGGGACTTACTTCTGAGTAGACATTCATAGGATTGGGCTGTAAGGCTGCAATCCTAACCTCACTTTCCTGGAAGTAAGTCCTAACAGCCTATCCTCCATACCTACTTTACCCAGGCTTCGCGCACTAGAGAGGACACTCTGTTCCAGAACCACCATTCAGAGCATGACACCATAGTCTTCCGAGACTGAAGGATGCCAACAAAGTCCTATTAAACACAATAGGACTTACTTCTGAGTAGACCTGGTTAGGATTGTGCCATAATACTAGGAGAGCCAGGATGGTGGAGTGCAGCGATTTTCAATGTTTTTCTGCTCATGGCACACTGATCTCTAAGGTCTTCCCTATGGCCTTAGCCTCTTATGTTACTTCCGGCTTCTGGAAACTCTTCCAGGTTCTGTGGCTTTGTTCCTAGGGCAGAGCTAGCCAAGGAAGGGGGACAGATAATTTGTTACTACAGACAGTTGCCCTTGAAACAGAGCCATAGCAATTTGCAGCTTTTGTGTGCTCCAAACTCCGCAACCTGCCACCCCTGGCAGACCTTTCACAGCACTGCAATGGCACACTGGTTGAAAATCGCTGGTGTAGTAGTTCTGGTGTTGGACAAAGACCTAAAAGACCCAGGTGCAGATCCCTGCTTAGCCATGAAGCTTCCTGGGTGACTGTGGCTATCTCCCAGCCTCACCTACCTCAAAGGGTTGTTGTGAAGATAAAAGCAGGGAAGGAACTATGTACGCCACCATTAGCTATTGGGAGAAAGGGTGGTATAAAAATGTGAAAAACAAAATAATCATAATATTCCCATTGCGTAATACTTTCAGTTTGTCTTTATTAGATTTCCTTGTATTGCTTATGGCACAGTGCTGTGGCTTCTCACGGCGATTTTCCGTTTTAATCAAAGCCTCTACAGACTTTTCATTTCCTCTCAGTTTCATCTTGCTCAAGGATCATACACATAATTCCTTCACTTATGTTAATCTATATGTAAACCCTTGTTCTTAATTTTGGTTTTTCGCTCCAGGACGCAACAGCAGCAGAGTGTGGAAGGGAAGGCTCTAATACACAAGTCACCTCAGGACAGAACAACTGTGATCAACCCGGGTCTGGGAATTCACAGAGCTTGGTCACTCCTGCGGGCGTCTCTACAGGTACCTCTGCTGCAGCATCTTTCTTCATCAGGTAGTTTTCACAATTACTAGCTTTCACAAATGGCTCAAAGTTTTGAATTCAGTGTCTGCAGAGCAAAAGCTAATTGTTCTCCTTTTGCAGATGCCAGCTCAAACTCATCAGATATGGTGGGTTTGTCTATTCATTTATTGTTGTTTTCGCTACTGAATTTGTATATCACCTTTTAAAGGTAAAGGTTTCCCCCAGTATTAAGCCCAGTCCTGTTCAACTCTAAGTTGCTCATCTCTAAGTCAGAGCCAGCGTTGTCCGTAGACCGTTTCCATGGTCATGTGACTAGACCCATGGTCAATGGCTGGCATGACTAGACGCCTAAGCTCATGGAATGCCGTTATCTTCCCAACAAGGTGGTACCTATTTATCTACTCGCATTTTTATATGCTTTCGAACTGCTAGGTTGGCAGGAGCTGGGACAAGCAACTCTGTTTCGTGAATTCGAACTGCCAACTTTGCGGTCAACAGGCTCATTGGCTTAGCGGTTTAACCCACCACGCCACCATGTCCCCTTTATATCACCTTTTGTCCCCCTCTCAAATTTCTGGGCGGGGTAGGACTGGTAGAGCCCTGCTCTGCCGTACCCTATCCTCCATGTAGGGTTGCAAAGTTCGACACAGATGCTGTCAAGCCTGTTCTGGCAAAACAGACAACATAGGCTTGAGAAACCCCATTGTGGGGTCTGGGGCTTTCGTCGGGGAAGGAGACAAAGCTGCAGTGCCACTGGATACAGTGGTAGCCATTTTGGCCATCTGCTCCTGGCGGCGCCACTAGGGATAGGATTGGGCTGTAAGTAAGTTAAGCATATTGTATTTTTAAAATGTGAATAGAAGGGAGGTGACAATAGTATTATTCATGAGATACCTGAGCTTGCATCATTGAAACCAATTTCTTGACCCGCTGGCTGTATAAAGGGAAAGCAAAATCGCGTTGCACTGTTCTGGCAGCTCTGAGCCCATCAGTGGCTTTGCACATGTTATGCTCTCAGTGTGCAAATGCCCAGAACTGTACTTCAGTGTGTTCTCTCTTCAAAGGGAGCCTTTCATAGACCGTTTCTCTTGTCAGGATGCTCAGTCATATTTGCATGCCTCTGAGTTGCGGATTAAAGAATCTAATTATTCGCTAATGAGCAGTAATGGTACATATAAACTGAGGGTCACTCTCCTATTACAGGCACCTGATGGTTTGCTGATAAGCATTTGGCCATTAGATTCACCATAAAATACAGTCAATAATTGAGGTGACTGGGAGAGCAGGCACCTTATCAGCTGTAGGCCTGGCAGGACAGCTTGTCAGGACTCAGGATACTGATTGAGCAGTGACTGAGCATATGATTAGGCTATTGGAGCGGTGTGCCTCTAATGAAACGGCAAGAGAAGCATTGCAATATTAGCACAACCGCTAAATGACTAATGTGTTTTCCTTTTGAGGCTCAGATGCTTCAATTAGTTCCGATAAATTGTTCATTTGGCTATTCACAGTGAACTGGGGGTCACAGTTGGCAGAGGGCTTTAAATAACTTGTGTACTATTTAGGAATGGTGAGCTAGGGGGGGTCTTCGGGAGGGTGCCATCTCTGGATTTCAAAGCACCGGTGATCAGCGCTTTGATCTGTGGCCAGATCCCTGGTTTATACTAAAAACAGACCTAAACTATTAAATGAGTGTTTAAAATTAGTTCTTCTCCCTGTCGCTTTAGCTGTTTCCCTCCGCTTCCTGGTAGTTTACTGAATTTTTGCTGTCTTTGTTTTTTCTTCCATTTTTGATTAGCCACTTTGGATATTATAAAAGCAGAAAAGTGAGATATAAATTTGTTGAAAGAAAATAAACTAGGCTCCCTGTGGATACTTTACCTTTGAAAGTGGTAAAGTGGATGCTTTACCTTTGGGGGAGGGGGGAAACATGGGAGATCTGATCAGTGATGTCAAGTTGGGGCTTTTTTGTACCTTTGGCTGACTAGTATGGAGTTGCTGTTTAAACTATCCCCTTCCACCTGAAGTGAGATCCTAATATGAATCAGCCTCTGTTCCTTGCAGATGTTGTGGGGGGAGGGGGAAATCATGGAGAGATGTTAAAAAAAAATCTGTCAGATTTGAAATTCAAGCAGAGTTATCTCCAGGTTCTGCTACCTGGGATCCTTGTAAATGGAGATGCCGTGAAGCTGAGACCTTCTCCTGGTACATTTGCTCTGCCAGTGCACTATGGCCTGAATATCACACTGTGAGCTGAAGACATTCCTGGATGAAGAGACACAAGTCACCTAGATAAGAAAAAGCAACTCCTAAGATCTCTTGCCTTTTGGACTAGGGCAGTGGTTCCCAAACTGAGCCGTGGCTCCCCAGGGAACCGCGGAAACTAGCCAGGGGAGCTGTGGAATCCCCACAAAAATCCCACTGCCATATACAGTGTATAGGATTGCAGCCCTAATGGGGAGCCACAGCCAGTGTCTCTGTAGGTCAAGCAAGTTGCCAGTTAAAAATTTTGGGAATCACTGGACTAGGAGGAAACCCCTTTTCTATCCCAAGTACAATGATCAGTCTTACTCAGCCATCTCATGGATGTTAGAACAACTGTCCTATTTATATGGCCCTGGAATTCGGCTGCATTGAACACAACTAGACTTATTTCTGAATAAACATGCTTAAGATTGGGATGTGTTTCTCCCCAAAAGGAACTGGGCACAGGGAAGAGGAAGGGCACAGCTCCATTCATCCAGTATCACATCCCTTGTTGACGGGCCTGCTTGTACCCTGGCAAGAAAGCTCATTTCTCAGGTGCCCTCTGATTTTGTAATGTGCTTCACATAATTGTTATTCCTGCCTTGGAATATTTCTGTGGGGGAATGTTTCCTGTGGCCGTCTTCATTCCTTGGACTCATTCCATCGCCCCGACACACTTCAAAATGATTTGCCTGTGCGGATCGGAGGTCAGAATATATATTTGTCATTTATTTTGTGCCACGCGAAAAGTAGTCAAAGCTCTCATAAGGCATTACCATGCTTCCTATGAAGGAGGAGACAGCTGGACTTAGGTGCGCCGAGTCTGTCTTTGCCCCTCTCCCCACATGAGTGCCTTAACATTCATACATTATTTAATACAGCAAAGGATGTGAACTGCCTTTTGTCTTTCTGAACTGTTTGCTGTCCAGGCTTCTGTGATGTGACCTTGGGTAGTAACCATAGAAACGTGTTAAAAGCATCAGCCTAAAAATCAGTAGTTTGGAATGACAGGGATTCAAATTCCATGAAAGAAGGTTATGATGTATTAAGAATCCAAGACACGTATATTACTTCTAACCTGTTAAACCTCATTATTCCATGATGAGCCACACTTTTCAGAATTTTTGCAGAGGGGGTGGGCAAAGGTGCCCAGAGACATGCTGCTCATTTTAAAAATAGCCCACATTGAAATATTTTTGCAGCTAAATCATTGAAAGCTGTCACCCCGAGTCTTGGTTTAGCTGTTAAATGCAGGCATTGTTTCCCTATTGAGTTGCCGATGTAGTTCTCCGTTTTTCTATATTTAATAGCTAGGAACATTTACTCACCGTGACCCTCTGGGAGTAACTGGCATTGCCGCTTTGTGTTGAGCTGGCATGATTTAAAACCCGTCTTGACAGATGGAGAGTAGATAACTGGGTTAGTAGTTAAGTAGGTCACTAGAAGCAAATGGATTCTGTGACTCATCAGATACAGAGTTAGCCCTTTAACGATGCTGTAAGGGGAATTAAGGGAGGCTGTGAAGTGAGCTGTAGAAGCCTAGAGTTCTAGGGAAAGTTTCTATGGGGGATGGTCCTTGAGTTTTACTAAAGGTGACAATATGGATGTCTATTTAAATGAGGGGCAACTGTTAAAACCATTTGCATAGAGTGTATTCCCCCACACCTAACTGCAACCTGATGTGATGGGCTCTTTGTGTTATCCCGTACTGAAGATGTGGTAAATCTCAATTTTTGCTGTGTGAAGCTGCATTCAGAAGTAACACATGCCCCATGAAAACAACAGATCAAAGTTCCTGAGTTCACAGGCAGATGGGCCCAGGTTTCAGTCCCCAGCATTTCCAGTTGGCAAAAGATGTCAGGTAGCCAGTGTTGGGAAAGAGAGCAACCAAGGAGTTTTTGAAAACTAGAACAGACTGATATTGACTGGCAAGAAGACACGGTCTGTAACAGAGTCTCCAGAATCTCACCTTTCCCCACTTTTGTTGCAAAAGCATTCATGTAGTTTGGCCAAGATTTTAAAACCTTCCATCTTTGATCGGTGTTCTGTCTTTAGGCGGTGGACAGGACTTTGGCTGTGTTCGTAACACTCCACGTGAAGAATGGCTGTGCTCTTGTGTCTTGGGCTATGTAGAAAGCATCATCCATTACATGTTTTACATTACATGTTTACTCCTAGATAGCCATTCCTGAACACAGATCTGGCCCAGTGACCAGCTGGACTACAGAATCTAAAATATGTTTTCTTGATTGGAGGCATCGACAAGCCCACAACTCTTGAGGTGACCTTGTTTGTGGTGGGCATGAGGGTGCATGAGTTAGGCCCTCTGCTGTAAAGCACATTTGCGCCTTCTTGGGAGCAAGCTGTGCCAGCGCACTAATGTGAATACAGCCTCTGTGGCGTCTTGCGGGGCGGCCCTTCCATCAGCTGAGTTTGGCCAAAGTAAGGCTCTAGGGTGGGCGGAGGGCGGTCCTGTGAGCGGGAAGCGGTAGGCGGGCTGAGATCTGGCTGTTGTGCCAGATCCCAACCCCTGTTCCCGAGCAGCATGTAGCGGCTTCAAGTCACTCTGCTCTCCTCGGACTTGCACCACCTCTGGAGGTGGCACAAGTCTGAGGAGACCCGTAGGGGCTGCAGTGGCTTACCCAGGGATAAGGGGAAGAGTTTCCCCTTACCTCTGGCTGAGCCACTTTGGTGCCCTATCTCAAGCTGGATACAGTATAAGCCTCCTGGTTTGCCTGTTCAAGCGCAAGATAGGATTGCGCTGCACGATTCATTCATAACTCCTGAACCTGGCAATATCTTTCCAGCATCTCAGGAGACTTTACTAGAGATGCCAAAGATTGTTCTGGGGAACTTCTGCTTGAAAAAGCATGTGTTCTACCACTGAGCTATTGCCCCTCCCTGATCAATGAATATCATCATTTTGTGCAAATAAACAAACAGGTGTAACTGAGCAGAATTTCCTTACAAACAAATCTGTTCCCAGTGATTGTGTTTAATGGGCATAATGCAACTGATTTGAATGTACAGTGCCTTGAGGGAGGGACAATAGCTTAATGGCAGGGCACATGTTTTCAACATAGATAGGCTCAGATTCAATCTCTGACATCACCAATATAATGGATTTTGGGTAGTAGGACATCTGCCTAATATCTTGGAGGGACTTCTAGTCAGAGTACTCAATTCTGAGCTAGTTGGACCAGTGATCTAACAGTGAACATAAGAACATAAGAACATAAGAACAGCCCCACTGGATCAGGCCATAGGCCCATCTAGTCCAGCTTCCTGTATCTCACAGCGGCCTACCAAATGCCCCAGTGAAATGCCCCAGTGAAATCATATGCATGCCTAGGAAATGTTAAGGCCCCACTGTGTTGAGTGGGGCTCTCACTCAGGTAAATGCATATAGATTGCAGCCTTACTCCATGTAAGTTAGCATCATATGGGTATTCTGACAAGGATTGGTCTACCTTTGTGGTAATTTTGTCCCCAAACACCTGCATCATGCAATCTGAAAAGCATGCTTTTGTATTATTGCGTGCAGATTTGGAGATCTTCTTGAATCACATGCTACAGTATTTCACTGGAGTCTCTAAAAGCATTCCAAGCAATCACTAGGGTTGCATATGCCATTGGGCCTACTCAGTGGCATAGCAAGAGGGGGGCAAAGCACTATGTTTTGCAGGGGGCATCACTGCAGCATGCAAAGGTACCTCTCCTTCGGAGCCATTCTGGGCAGGGGGGAGCAGAATGGATGTGTATGCCTCCATTTTGCTCCCCCCTGCCTGGAATGGCTCCGAAGGGGAGGGCCCCTTGCATGCTGTGATGATGCTCCCTGCAAAACGTAGTGCTTTGCCCCCCTCTCGCTATGCCACTGGGCTTACTTTTGCCTTGATTTTGCAGAAAGCAACATCTTTTGTCCAGGTAGCATTATCACTTGGAAACTGCTATCTTGTATTGCCTTGTGGTTCCACATGGGCTGTGTTTTTCTTAATTGCTGTGACAGCAAAGTGGCTTCTCTCTAACGAACTGCAAACAAAATAATGCTTGCTTGGCTTGCATTTGGTTTTGTGTTAGCATTTGAGGGGAGGGAGAATTACCCTTGGCTGGAAATAATCTGAATAAGCTTTTGCTCCTTACTTAAAATCAGAAATGAGTCTCCAAAAAGCGATATTAACCTCTCTAATACAGCTTTGTGCATTTTCCACAGTGTTTTATGAGCAGAGAAGAGACAGGCTCCCTGCCATGAAGAGTTTACATTCTGGGGTTGGTGAGGCGAATAAAGAGGATATGTAGAATAATAAAGTAGTGAAAGCACAACGGTAGTGGAAGAGGGAAGGGAGATTAGGGGGAGAGACCTGCCGCATGCAGGGTGGGAGGGCTGGAGTTGAATGTGTGTTTGCAGATGGCAGCCAAGAAAGGGAGGGATAGTGAAGGCTGACAGCAGCAGAGAAGTCAGGGAGGTTAATAGACTGAATATCAGGAGGGGGACAGAGTGATCAGACAGGAGGGAGGGTGGGAGAAAACAGGCAATTTCAGATGGGAGCAAATGGTGATCAGCACAGAAAAGCACAGCCAGGAGGGTGACTGCTGCAGGGAACGGGAGAGTCAATCCAAACCTGGAGATGAGGGTTAACAAGGGGCATGTGGAGCCAATGGGATCAGAAGGGGCATTGGCATAAAGAATGAGATCAATCTGGAAGCGGGAAGGTGTGTGTGCCATGGGGGGAGGGAGTCGCGTCAAGAAGCAGAGAGAGAAAGCAAAGCACGAAGTAGCAGGAAGGTGGTTAGAGGTAGGAGGCCTAAATCAAGAAGGAAAAGGAACATGGAACACAGGGTGGTATGTTTGTCGGCCAGAGAGAGAAGCAGGATGCTCCACTATATGGACTTGTAGGCATTTCTTATGTTTGAAACAATAGTAGCTATCCTAAGTAAGTGGTTAGAACCCAACTGGATGTGCAAGAGATTGGAGGTCTAGATTAAGGTCTAGATTGTTTGTTTTTTTGTTTTAATGTCCAGTTTAAACCAGCAATATAAAAGCTCTGCATTCCAGGGTCAATTCCTTCTTGTCAATTCCTTCACAGTGCTCATCATTGTCCGCTCTGTGTAGAAGGAGGGAACAGGCGGGGTAAAGTGTCTTTTCAAAAACCTTCAGAGATACATGGTTTTTATGAGGATTGAATTTTCTGTATTCTTAGCTTGTTAGTCCAGGCCTTAGTGTCATTATTGTGCATTGTTGCTGCCAGTTTCAAAGCACAGAGACATGATTTAATTGAACTTGGTGCTTGGTGCAGTCATCTGTCTGTCCATTTGCCCTGTATGGCTCCAAGTGTGCACCTACCAAACACGAACGGGTCCTCCATGTTATGGTAATGAAGATGCTCCGCTGGTCCCTCGGTCTCACACGGTGGGACCGAGTCATAAACGAGGGAGTACGACAATGAATGGGGATTATGTCGATTGCCAACAAGATGCACAAGCCAAGTCTCCGCTGGTATGGAAATGTTATTTGGAGCGAAGAGGCGAGTGTGGTGAAGACAGCCTATCGGCTATCTCCAACTGGACACTGTCTGTGAGGAAGACCGAAGAAGCGGTGGCTTGACCTGTTGAAAGAAGACATGTGGGCACTCGACATCGCCCCAGAAGATGCCCTGGACCATGCCAGATGGCATCCGGCTTGCAGAATGGTGGACCCTGCACCAATGCAGGAAAATCGCTAGGACGAAGAAGAAGCTTGAAAGGCAGGTTGGCTATTGTGCATCTATGAGATCTAATGAATGCTCATCATGGTTCCTCATTGGAACCACAGAGTGTCTAGCCATTGGGCAACCATCCATTCTTATGAGTGCTCAGCACAGTTCTCCACTCAGTTGCTGCCTGTTTTTCTATTGTGCATGATTCCAGGCTAGAGCTCATCATCGTTATGCAGTCCATTACTGTTTGATTTGCTCTTTCATATCTATCCATCAGTCTGTCTAAAGTTTTGTGTGCTGCCAACAAGGCTATTGGGCTAGTTGTTACCCAAGTTCCATTAAAAATAAACCTGTACAGGTTAAGCCTTCTTATCTGCGGATTTTGAATCAGCAGATTTGGCTCAATGTGAGTCCCTTGGACCTGTGCTGAGCCAGATTCGGCCCAATCTGAAGTCCCCAGAGGCTCTTCTGAGGCCCATAGAAGCTGCACATGGACTTTACAGGCCTCAGAATGGCCTCCAGAGGTCCCAGAAGGGCACTTCCAGTTTTCTGGAGAAAGACTCTGGTCATGTTTGGAGCTCGGTGGTTCCCAAAATCTGCATGATTTGATGTGGAATTCAGCATCCAGGAGGGGTCTGGGAACAGAACCTGGGAACAGGTTAGGGAGGCACCACTTGTATAGACTAAAAAGTATATCTAATTCCAACATGTTTAGATCACAAGTTTTTTTTAGGGGAAACCATTTTATTTTCACAAAAAAGGGCCGAACTAAAGATTTACAGAAAATCAATGGTTAGACCTTCTGACTTTTTTGAAAAAGGCAGCCTGTATAAGTTGATTAGGGTTGTAGTACAGGGGGAGGGGGTTTTGCTATCTCCCCACACCACTTCCACAATATCTCTTTGGAAACCTCTTGCTATAAGTCAGTACTGTTTATATGCAAATTTGTTATCTTCGATTTTGATTATCTTCCAGGGGCAAAATTACCACTTACTTCTCATTAACTGTGACTCTGTTCTTGTTATGTTTGAATACTCTGGCTGGTGCAAGCCCAAGGAAGGAGCCAAGAGAGGTGGAGGAGGAGGACAGGGGATGCAACCCCTTCCCCACTGCTAATCTCTGAGACCTTGTTGTTAAGTCAGCAAACTTCAATGAGTTGAGGGATAACCAACATGGAGGAGGGAGCATCCATTCTTGGAGATGTTCATGAGCAATCCCTATCAACCAGACCCATAAGACTTCCAAGTAAGATTCAGGTCCATAAAGTGTATCGTGAAAATAGTCCCCTGGAACCTAACCTCATTTTTCTTATAGGCTCAGTGATTCAGTATCCACTAATTAGGTATCCACTAGGTTTTCCAGGAACCTAACCCTAGTAGATAATGAGAACTGACTGTATTTGGAATACTTATCTATGGATGTACATATGCAATTTTTGGTCCTGGAAATGAAAATCTTTGGCACAGTCTGGGTATTGAGAAAGGTGCCTCCTTGACTGATCTAGGTACTTCTTTGCACTCAGGCTGTGAAGTGTTACAGGGAAAGTCAAACTTTGCAACCTAAAGGCCCTGCAGGTCTGTCAAAATGCCAGTCATCTGTTAAAGGCAGGGCTGTTTTTTTTCTTCCTCTTGAACAAAAGATGGAAACCTTAATCTGTAGGAGCCCTAAGGCACTTCTGCTAGCCCTAAGTGAGGTACTATTTCATTTTATTAAATGCCACCAGGATAGAAACCAAAAAGAGTTGAATGGAAACTGAAGTGCTGGGTCTACACAATCAGGAGAATCCCATGGGACATCCCTCCAGAGATTGCTCCACTTTAGGAATGAACGTTCTCCTAGCTTGGCAATTCCCTGCCTGTGCAAAACTAGCCTATCAGGAAGAAGGGGCCTAGCCTAGCCTTATACCTGAGATGTAGGTCCCCATTCATTTCAGTATTTTATTTTTAATATATTAGACTTGATGCTACCATTGTATGTGACTGCATTTGGGGAAATGCTACAGATCTGTGGTTTGAACATTGTTGTTGGCATCCTTCAGTCTCGGAAGACTATGGTGTCACGCTCTGAATGCTGGTTCTGGAACAGAGTGTCCTCTCCAGTGCGCGAAGCCTGGGTAAAGTAGGTATGGAGGATAGGCTGTTACCCATGCAGCAAATCCCCCCTCTCCACGTCGCTGAAATGGTCCAATGGAAAGGCAGAGGCCAATACGGTTGGTTCCAGCGGCGTCGCAGGAGTTGCCAGAACGTGACTGTGTTCAGCCACGAACTGCCTCAGGGACTCCGGCTACGGATTTTGCCTCGAGGTTGACTCCTGAAGCCTTTTCCATAACTGGATGTAGCCACAAGGCAGTGGAGGTTTGGGATCAGAGTTTTCCTTCTCTCAGATGAGCTGCCTTCCCAGGCTGACGAGTCCCATCTACCCGGTGGCTGTTTAGTCACCTCTTAGGACAAGTACAGCCAAACTGAGGGCCTATTCTTATCCCCAGCCCCCAGGGGAAGGTTTGAACATACTACTCTGTATATATTTTTCATAATGATAATCAATGGAGCTTACTCCTGGGTAAGTGTGGATAGGATTGCAGCCCAGGATTGTTAAAAATTTTCCTGCTTGATGATGTTACTTCCGGTCATGACATCACTTCCGGTGGGTCCTGACAGATTCTCATTCTAAATGGGTCCCAGTGCTAAAAGTTTGAGAACCACTGATCTAGCAATTTTTGATATGAAAGCTGGACACTCAAGAAAGGACCGGAAATATCCATATGGGGGGCTAGCACCCCATGATGACAGCTCTGCAAGGATTGCTGGCTTAACTCCACGCCCTTTCTTATTCATTTTCAACTGCTCTTTTCGGTCAGCAATCTTCACTTTCCTTGTGCCCTCTGTTGGTTTTACAGGGTTCTCTCTGCCCCCCCCCACGCATTCCCAGAGTATCTTCCTCTGTTTAGCAAACTTAGTGTAGCAAATTTTGTTCTTCTTTCTGCTGCACTTTGGTTTCATCTCATTTATCTGATCTTAAAAAGATTGTACATTTAACCACATTTTCTGTTTTTCTCATTTAACCTTCCCCCTCCTTTACCCTAATTCCTTCCTTAGTTTCCTTGATATAGTTTCCCTCCTACCATCTCCCCCCCCCCCCAGGTCTAGGAACAGCAGCTGTTGCATTCAGTAGCTGTGCTTCAGTGGGGATTGAAGCATTCCGTAGTTAAAGCGATAATCGTGACTTTCCAAGCAGGCAGTAATTTGACAGCGTGCACCTGTTTCGTCTCCTTTTTATTGGTGACATTCCAGCTCTTCACTGCTATTATATATTTAACTATTGTAATGCCTCTCTGGGGCTGACAGCCTTGACAGCCTGAGTGATAAAAATCCACCCACTGCTTAACTTGAATAATTTTGGCTCCTTGTTGCTGAATGATATAAAGCATTTTGGTGCTTGTAATATGCACTTGTAGAACCTGCAGGTTGGACCAGCTTTTCAGTGGCTCCAACTTTGCTTGCCCGTGGGTGCTGTTTGCAGGAAATATGTTAATCTTGGTATCGCAGATGATACTCTAATAACATACCTTCTCTACGTCTCATATTAAAGCTCATAACAGCGCAAAATGAGAAGGGAACATGCTTTTGGTGCTGCCACCAACTCTTTTAGTCCCACACTTTCTTAATGTGGGATTCCACCAGCTTTGCATCTCCCCTTGTTATTATTTAGCATCTTCGGGGCACTGCTAATGCATTTGCTACTTTATTAAACTTTATGGCCTGAATCCAAATTCAGTAATAGCTCCCCTATTGGTGAGGATGAAGACACACCCTTTTATGCTGCAGCTTGCATGCTGCTGTTTTTCTGGTGAGCACTTCAGTGAGCATCTTGCTTCGTTTTGAGCCTTTTGCTTTTCTCTTGGACTTCATTCAGAGTTTGCTGCTGTGCAGAGCAGTGGCCAGCCTGCGCACTTCAGCATGTTGCACTTTGAGACTGCTGGAAAGCTCCTAGCACCACTGGTGCACAGATTCCAGTGGTGCTTAGTTCTGTTAGGATTGGGCCCTTAGTATTCCTTTGCATAAGCCATTTAGCTGTAGATTAAAAAAAAATTGCAAGTGCTGTGACTGAAGACTCCCAAGCAAAGTTCAGTAAAGGTTGGAGTTAATGACAGAGAAGAATGACATTTTTCGAGTGTTTAAAGTGTATGGAACCTAGATTGCTTCAAAGTCTGATCTTGAAGTTGTCAGTCAATATGTGTTGGGGCTATAGAAAAAACATGCTGGAGATCTTTGGCAGAATGGGTAGTGACAGCAAGCGCCCTACAGGTAGACCACAGCTGCGATACAAGGACATCTGCAAGAGGGATCTGAAGGCCTTAGGAGTGGACCTCAACAAGTGGGAAACCCTGGCCTCTGAGCGGCCCGCTTGGAGGCAGGCTGTGCAGCATGGCCTTTCCCAGTTTGAAGAGATACTTGGCCAACAGTCTGAGGCTAAGAGGCAAAGAAGGAAGCATCTTGCATCCTAAGAACATTTGTTGTGCCTTGTCTGGACATCTTCCCTGGGTGAAGATTACCCTTTCATTTTAAGGATATTGCCCTTTAAGATAGATTACTCCGAGTGCAGTAATTCATATCTGCTAAAATGTGACACTTCGCCCTGAAAGCCCCACCACTGCTGTTAGACGTAATCTGTTGAATATAGTGCTTGAGTGTCCTGTGCACCTGTTGAGTAGGGGTGACGATATAATTTTGGATGAGCAACTCAACTCATGCACTTCTCAATCACATACCATATTTTTTTTAGTTGTTTGGTTGTTCAGGGATGTGCATGTCCAGCTTGAGTTCCTGGCTTCCTCGTGAGCACCCAGAAGCATCTGGCCAGCAGCTGTTGGGAACAGAATGCTGCAAATAGATGGACCTTTGTCTGATCCAGCAAGACAATTCTTGTGTTCCTATGTTCTTAATATTCCTTTTAAAAACAGTAAACAGCATCTCCCCCTTCACCCACTGATCACACTAGCAACATATAAATCTGCATAATTATTACTAAAGCATCATTATTGAGAGGAATCCAGAACGGGTAGAACGCAAAAACAGGAGGAGTGCCCTCTGGAAGATCACCAAATAGTATTCACCAGTGGTTCTCCATTCTAATTTTTAAGTTAAAATTGTTTTTTTTTTTAATGAAGGAAAGGGCAATGGGTTAAGATCTAATAAGTGCTATTGTAAACTGTCATTCTTCCAAATGCGTCTTTCGAAAGACCCCTGATTTTCCTCATTGCATCTGGAAGGACTGAGGGTTGCTTCTCATGTCACAATTTAAATACACGGGGTAATGTTCCTGTCTTTCAAAAAGCATGCAGATGTCTTGTTCAAGTGGGGTAATGTGCACATCTGGCTCCCAGCCAGGTCCATGGACTGCCAAAACCTTGCTGGAGTTTTGAAGTTCATGGATGTGGCTCGGAGCCAAGTCCATGTATCACTCAAACGAAATACTTTGCATGCCTTAAAAAAAATAAAATATGGGGGTGAGCCCCATGCTTTTGAAATGCAATGTGAGAAGGCCTGTCGTGCTTTATATGCCTTTCACAAGCCATAATATAAGGGACAAGCAATTGAATTGTCAGTAACTTTAGTTGGAAGTAGCTTGTCTCTGTGCACTTCGGTGCAGTATAGCAGGGCAAAATGTCAAGCGTTCTGTTGGCAGAGGGACTTCATTAGAGAAGGAGCAGTAACACGACGGCTGCTTTTTCATTGCTTGGCTTTCTTCTTAAAAATAAATGCACAGAGATTTGAAGCAAGGGAGAACCAGAGTAGAGAACAGACTTCAATCTACTCCTCCTGGGCCATCTATTGCCCCAATGCTAATTCCACTCCACTGAACAGTTGCTTGATGCTCTAGTACTTGTGGCTGAACTCTGAGAGTGATTAGGATAGTGATTTTCAGCCACTGTGCAATGGCACATTGGTGTGCTGTGAATGGTCAGCCAGTGTGCTGTGGGAGTTTTGGGGTCATATTTTAGAAGGGCAATCGGGTATGTGAGTCCCCAGCTGGCGATGTGGTGTGCCATGTCTATTGAGAAAACTGATAGTGTGCCTTGACAATTTTAGTATCACAACTTCTCAGTGCGCCACGAGATGAAAAAGGTTGAAAATCGCTGCTCTAGGATTTCTGACTGAACTGAACTGCTCTGCTCTAGCAGGATCGATTCCTGGAACCACCGGTATAAAACAAGGATGAGCTACCACAAATCTATACAAGGGAGAGTCACAGCCCTGTCCTATGGGTGAGATGCAGTGATGGAACTGGGAATCTGTCATCGTATCCCTTGGGCTGCTGGCATAGCTCTGGGGAGCTGGTGCCAGCACAAACACCCAGAGGACATGTGCAGGAGATAGCAGGCTCCAAATTGTCCATCACGTTGTAACTTGGCATAGGGAGGATCAGGTTTGGAACAGGGTGGGGTGGGGACAGGAGGGGGAGGATCTTGGCAGCAATCCTATGACCCTGGCCTGGTTCTGACTTGACCCCTTGAACTTTTTGGTTTTACACCAGCAGAAGTGCTGGCATAGATCTGAATTAGGCCCATTGGGACCAGGAGCGATGATGTAGGTAAGTAAAAAATTTCTTCACTTATCTTCTTGCTGCTCTTTAGTCCCCAGCTGACCAGTGGGATTCAGTGGATGTTGCATTGGTAACTGTTGCATCACACTGGTCAGACGAGCATAGGATTGGGCCCTTAGAGTGGGGGGGGGAACTAAAGTTCACCCAATATCTTCCCCAAGCCTATGTATTGACTCCGCACTTTCCCCCTGCCAAAGTGTAGTTTACCATAAGAACATAAGAAGAGCCTTGCTGGATCAGGCCATAGGCCCATCTAGTCCAGCTTCCTGTATCTTACAGTGGCTCACAGATGCCTCCAGATCTACACTGACATTGTTTTTCGAGGGTTGCATATTACTCCTGTTCAAAAAACAGCACTTAGCACTGTTCAGATGTTATGGTAACATAATGGTTGCAGGCAGAGGGACAGCACACTGCCTAGCATCCAGGGCAGTGACATCACATGACATCGTGATGTCACTTCAAGGTTCTCTGCGGTGGAGCAGCATTTGTTGCGGTGGCTTTGCACCCCACATTCCTTCTCTTCTGAAGGCTCCCCTTGAGCCTCCACAGGAGAAGGAATGGGGTGTGTGTGTGAAGCCACCAGTACCTCCTCCATAACTAGGGCAGAGCCTAGGGTCATGCGCCCCACCTTACACTCCCCAGATATGTATGCCCCTTGGAATAGTACTTGGGGCAGGTGTCCCTCAGGTTCTGCCCTTGTGATGCCTCTGGTAGCAGAATGGAAGCATGCCAGTGTGCGTGTGTGTGTGTGTGGGGGGGGGGGCTAGCTGATGTGTTTTTATTTTGCTGGTATTCCAAGTTGTGTGGATATTCTCTTCCTGGGGAGGGTCCAGGCAAATGCTCTCTCTCTGGGCAGATCAGGGTCAGGGTTACAGAATGCCGCAGAATGGGGAGCAAGGCTTGGTGGTGCGCTCCGAGGCAATGACCACATCGGTTATAATGGTCAGAGAGGGCTCTTCTCTTGGTGGAAGTAAAAATGAGGCTGAAGTTCAGTTCCCTTATCAACCTGTTTAGAGTAGGCAGAACAACTCACGCTGGGGGTAAAAATAGAACACTTTTTTTTTTTTTTTGTCTTGGAGAAACATGCTTCAGTTGATGCAGTTCTGCCCGCTTTAGCTTGGCTTGTTCATTCAATAGGGTGTGTAAACATTGTTGACTTCATAGTAACTGCATTTTCAATACCCCATTAAACGCTCTGTACACAGGCCAGGGACTGACATATACTTGTAGATTACGCATTGACAGCCTTGCTTACCCAAAGATTAAACCACATGGGCATCTTCTTTGCTAGTTTGTCTTGTGGCATACCAACAACTACGCGGCATAAAAGTTCAGCTCTGTTTTTCAGCTCTGGAATGGCTGAGTAGACCTAGGAAATGGTAGACAAGCTGCTTGTTGTACTGTGTGTTTGGTTGCTGGGAAGGCAACCAGAAAGGTGACATGCCAAAAGAAGGTTCACTTAGGCCCAGTAAATAAATTACTGGAAATGTGTGGGGTGCTGCATACCCATAGACCAGTGCCACTAGGGTGAGCGCTGACTCTGTCCTTACCTTATCCTCCATGACTGAATGTGTGGAAGTGGAGAGGGGGATCATGGTGCTGGCTGGTCCTGTTCTTGATCTCACTGTGTCTGCTAATGCCACCCCCAGTCTTTGTACATTGAGCCTAAGGAGAGCACATTCCTAACACAATCCAGTTGTTATGGGTATTGGATATGTGTTCACAGTTGAAATCCGTGGGCATACCAGGTTTATAGGCCCTATAGATGTAAAACTGTATCCCTGAGAATCTGCTGTTTACAGCAGCTTTTGCTGCAAAACTGTTCCATCCTGTCCTGTCCCCCCGAACTCTGTTCTGGAGAAGAAAAGACGCGTATGAATGCTTCTTGAACTTGACTAAGCCCACCATTCTGTAAATGTGCCCTCTGTATTCATCACTTGAAGATGAATCTGAAGAAATGTTTGGTGAAATAAAGCCAGGGATGTAGCATTTATTTGGCTAATTCCCCGAATGTAGGAATATGTGTGCATTTCATTCATACCCTCTCTTTTTTCCATCATGAAGATCAAGTAGGCTTGCAGGAAGTTCTCAGATGGTTGTCCAACCGGGCATTGATTAGATAAGCTTAGCTTAAACAAATGGCTGTATCATGTGATCTCAGACCACACTCATGGGGTTTATCAAACTTGTAGCAAAATGTCTGAGTCACATTGTATGTCTCTCCTTGGGTCCATCACCTTCTCACCCCCTTTAACGCTTCAGGTATGTTGGGGGGGGACACACTGGAGTACTCACCCATAGCGCCCTTTTCTTATCTCACAAATCTCTGGGTTTGACCAGCAGGTACCTCACAGCACAATTCTATGCCAGTCTACTCAGAAGTAAGTTCCATTGTGTTTAATGTGACTTACTCCCAGGAAAGTGTGTATAGGATTGCAGCCTCAGTTGCACATCCACTCCTTTCCTACTTGGTACTCAGTTTGAGATTTTCAACCCAGCAGCACTAGCTCTGATTCTTTCCCATTCCCCATGTCCCCAGAACTGGCATCCCTGGTGCCCTGGTTCAGCATCCCTTACTGGTGGACAGATCCCGTCTTGTTTCCCCATCTTATTTGGGCAGATCCTATCTTGTTTCCCCTGGCATGCAACTCCTCACAACTCCTCATAACTCACAGGGATGCCAGAGTCGAGACATTGCCGTATAGATGGTGATTCCTGACATATGGTTTGGTATGGAATTTCTTTAAAATGCTGGAGTTTGTTTTATGTTCTTTCATTTTGTCCTGTGGGTTTAGCGCACTTGTTAATTGGCCTTCCTAGGCTTTTGGGGTGCTTTGCCTTTTCTCCATGCATCCACTGCTAATGTAGCAACCTAGATTGTGTGGAGGAAAAAGCAGGTTAGAGACCCGTCCCTCGTCACTTGATATTTGAGTGCTCCTTCATGTGCAGTATATTAGTTTTTATTTTCTGCTGTGACACCTAGCTATGAGCAAAGAACTCTCTAGAGCATCTTAAAAGACAACTTCCATTAAAGATGAAAAGAGTTAAGCAAAATGCAGACAGTAGATCTCACAGTCAGAGGGGAAAATAATATACAGCGGTATTTCAGAAGCTTTAATTGGAAAAGGAAAGAAGACGAGCTGGTGGAATCTTTAGTTTATTTTGCTGGAGTTCCTTTTAGAAGACTAGATAAAAACAAGAAAAGCAACCATGCCTCTGTCTCAAGCTTTGCCACTATCTGAGGGGGTTTCCTTACAATGGAACATGTTGGTGTATCTAACCCATTATTTTCATGATTTATTTGACTTCAGTAGCTCTTCATGGACATGGGTGAGGCATTCCCCAGTCCTGTTTATAATGTCTGTGGATTATCCTAAGGATTGAACCGGAAACACAGTCAGACATCACCAGTAAAAGGAATCTCGGGTAGCAAGGCTGGTAAAGACTTTTCACAGTTGGAGACTTTAGAGACTTGGGGCCAGTCTGTTTCTGCACTGGATGGACTAATGGACTCACTCAGATGGCTGCCACCTGTTTGTGGGTTTCCCATGAGCTTCTGGTTGGGCGGTATTGGAAACGGGTTCAAGACCAAGGTATTTCAGGGACCGCCTCCTTCCATATAATCCTACTCGTTCTCTTAGGTTCTCAGAGGAGGTCCTTTTGACTGTGCGACCACCGGCAAAGGTGAGGGGGATGGTGGCTAGAAAAAGGGCTTTCTTGGTGGTGGCTCCTTGTCTATGGAATTTCTTCTCCCCTGAACAGCTCCCTCTCTGGAGACCTTTTAACAGGTCCTTAAGGCTTTTAACTGGGCAGGAGGTCTGGTTTAGAGGGTAGAGCCTCCGTTTGCCTGAAGATAACAGCTGAAGGTCACCAGTTTGAGGCCACCGGCACCGTGAACGGCGAGACTTTGAAGCAGCTGACAAGCCGAGCCGAGTTTTTCCATGCTCTTTGGCCGCCCTTCAAGTGAGATATGAAGGATTGTCAACTTGCGTGGGAGGAAACTGGAGGCCAGAATGTGATACCAGATCATAAAAGGATCCATCTAAAATGTAGTTCTTGAAAGACAGAACCTTTGTCAATTGTAAAAATCCCTATAGGGATTTAGTATAGCCTGCCTGTGTAAACCGCCTTGAAATAAAGTCTGAGGAGAAATCTGAAGACTATGAAAGGCGGTATATAAATACCTGTATTATTATTATTATTATTATTATTATTATTATTATTATTATTATTATTAACTGTTGGCTTTGAACTGTTGACATGATGGACTGGCACTTTTTAATGAATGTGTTTTTAATATTGTGATCCATTGGGGTCTGATTTGTTTTACTGTTTTGTTTTAGGGTTTTTTTTGTATTGTTTTAATCTTTTATGTTTTTTACATTGTAAGCCACCTTGGGTTTCCCAATGTGTGGGTAGAAAGTCGGGGCAGAAATTTTTTAAACAAACAAACAAATAAACTAGATGGATCTTCTGTGTGATAATCTTCTTATATGTTTGTGGCTTTTTACATGGCTCTTTTGTAGGGAATTGGATGAGATATAATAGTGTACCATGTCCCCATGGTATAGAACAGGGGTCTCCAAACTTTTTGGCCAGAGGGCCAAATGTCTGGCACGGTTTTGAGGGCCGAAAAAACATTGAAATATAAAATTTATATAAATAGAGATGGAAATTAGATGTGTGAATAAATTAATAAATGGGCTTATTCATTCAACCTCTCTGGCCCTTAGAACACCCTCTAGATGCAACCAGAGCATAGTTTCAGTCATGTTTGGCAAAGTGGGCCAGGGGCTTTCAGGGAACAAGAGGCTGGCCGCGGGCCGGATAGAGGCTCGCTGTGGGCTGCATCTGGCCCCCGGGCCGTGGTTTGGAGACCTCTGGTATAGAATAGGGATGCCCAACCCACAGAACGGCACGTGCCACTTTTTATGAAGAGAATCTTGAATGCCACACACCAGCAGTGGGGTGCCAATCTGCTGTACCTTGGTGTGCCAGGAGCACCTGGTGGTATGTCATGAGTAAAGCCTAGCAGGCCTTGTGCAAGGCTGGCCTCTGGGTGACCAGCTGCCCACTGACTTGGTGGCAGGTCGGCAGCCTTGTCAGCAGTCTTCAGCCCACAGGAGGGACTACAAGGTTCTTTACTCCAGCCAGGTAAGCCAGCTATCTGACTTTAAAATTATATGTATGTCAACTTGGCATTTACTTGCCACCTAAAAAGTAACCATGTGCCACTAGGGGCACATGTGCCACAGGTTGGCCACCCTGGTATACAAAAACAGTACAGTGGGCTCACTGTATTCATGCATTCAAGACCCACGGATTTCCTTATCTGCGGGTTGCTGAACTCTCAGGTTGGACCCACATGGACCCTTCAGAGGCGACAGAAGCTATGCTCCCTTGCCTCCTGAGGATTAAAGGGCCCCCAAAACCCACAGATATCATTATCCAAGGGTTTCCTGGAACAGAACCCCCATGGACAATGCTGGAGGCCCTGTATATTAGCCCATTCTGGTCTCTGCAGTGTACATAGTCAGCACTATACATTGCAGAACCAATTAGACATTGCCTTGGTGGTTTTCCATTTTCATTGCTGGGATGCCTCAGGGAAAAAGTACCCCTTGACAGAAGCCGTTTGTATGGACCCAAATTGCACCTGGGCAAAGCAGGTGTTCTGCAGGTTGTGTGCCATGAGAACTTGGTAACGTTTTTAAAATTAGCACACAAAAATTTTTCAGGGAGGCTTGTTTTGACTAGAATTGCCACCTACTGTGAAGTTTCAAGGCCAGTTTGGCCACCCCCAACATCAGGGGCATTTCAAGGGAAGCAAAAAGATTGTCAAATGACTAGTGAAATTTTTCAGGGGGTTCTGCGCTTCCCAGCTTCCCACTACATGCCTTATCCTTCTTCCCACCATATGCCCAAGATGCAAAGAATGTTCTGGAATGGCTTGTTCTCCGTTGCTGTTCCAGGCACAGTAACATGGCAGTCTTTGTTACGGCTTAGTTTCATTAATTCCTTGAAAGAAAGCGACCAAGAAAACAGCTGCTCCTTTTGCTGCAAGGAGCAATGTGGGTGGTACAGTCAGTGGTTCTCCTTTCTTCAGATTGGCCCCTAGTTCAGAAATTTTTCTGTAAAAAAAGGTTGAGTGTGCAGCTGTCTTGGTTTTGATGTATAAATAGTTTAGGTTTAGGCTTTCTTGTGGTCATTCAGGATTCGATCGGTAACGGATAATCCTTGTGTTTTGATCATTGCATTTCATTTCTCAAGTCCTCCATCTTATTTCAATGGGGAGGCCTTTCTTTTATGCGCTGAGTCCACCGCTATGTGTTTCTTGGTGCCAGGTGCTATGATCCCTCCTTCCCCTGAAGTGGGTGCAGATCTCTTAAGAGAACAGATGATGCTCATTCAAATGCTTTCATGTACAAATGCTTTGGGACGTTCCTAGGGCATACCTCTAGGGATTCTTGCACAGTGTAATAAATTATCTTCTCCATAACATTTTTTTTTTTTTTGTATTTCTGTCAGGAAGGAGGTTGCTACCAAACACACACAGGGTAACTTTATTGTTGAATGCCACAGATATTGCAAATATAGTGAAGAGAACCCAGTGTACAAATATTTGAGACATTGCACCGTTGTAAATCTGGGTGCTGTAGGCTTGTACCATAGTCTTTCGAGACTGAAGGTTGCCAACCATTTTTTATGCCATTTTAGGAGATGTATGTTGGAGGAAATTAAAAGTAGTTTCCTCTTTGGGGGGAAGCAGAGTAGCTTAAGCAGCGAACCCCCCCTTTTGGGTTTCACTCCCAGGGAACCTCCCTCACCCAGCTGACTGCTATTCAATGAAAAAAGACAAAGAGGCAATGGCTTGTTAAAGTTTACTTACAGTTCCATTGAGTGTATATTTACAGCATCTGACTAAGATCAGAGGTTCAGCTAACAGAGATAGCAAGGCCCTAGGAGCTGCCTTGCCCTACATGCCATGTGCTCAAGATGGTGCACACATCAAAGCCCTGCTGTGCGCCATCTTAACAGGTCAGTGGTCAGAGACCAAGAGAGAGAGTGCTCAGAGGAGAAGGGAAGGAAAAGGGTTAGGGCCACACCCCATAAGAATCACAGAGAGAACAGGTAGAAAGGTCAGAGTCACTGGGCCGTAGCTTGACCCCTTCTGGACAGCAGATGGAGTTGTACCAGCTCCTACAATGTTTACTTGAAAACCATGTTCTATCAAGAGATCCTCAGTTTGATTGTGCCTGATGAGAAAGTTACAGTTCATCAAACTTATTTTATACACAGATTTTATTTTAAAAAAAAAATTATATCCCATCTTAGTCTAAAGCTTTGAGGCAGCTAACAATATAAGTTTAAAAGGCAAGAATAAAAAAAAAACAGAGCATGTAATCAAAAGCAAGCAACACTCGGCAAGAAGAGAGAGATAAAAGGAAAATGACAATCAAAGGTAGCTGGGGAAGACTTGATGAAACAAATGTGTTTTTAACCTCCAAAAGCATCGGGGGAGGGAGCATAGCAAACATCTTGGGAAATGTACCTGCTGTTTGGTTTAGTTCCCATTACTGCCTGACTTATTCTCATGGCCTGAGTAAATTCAAGATGCATCTCTGTGATCACTACTCCTTTTTGGGTAGAAGAACCATAAGTCCTCCAGGGGTTACTGGGATCAAATGAATTCCATGAATACTAACATTCTTTCCCAAAAGCCTTGTAGAGGCACACCTTGTCCTATAATAGATGGATAGAACTTTTGGCACAATTCTATTGTGGCTTGCACTGGCAAAAACGGGCTTTGCCAGCGCAGGCTGTCAAAAACGTACCATAAAGCACATTTGAACAATGCACTTGTTAGTAGTGCTGGCTGGAAGGCCAGAGCCTTCCCGCTGGCATCAGTGGAAGTAGCAGAACTTGCCAGAACAGCTAAGATATGTACAACAAGATACAGTGAGTTCTTATGGACATTTGTAAATTGAATGTTCCAGCGTGTAATTAGTTTGTGGAACTCCTCGCCACAGGAAGTGGTGATGGCATCTGGCCTAGATGCCTTTAAGAGAGGATTGGACAAATTTTTGGAGGAAAAGTCCATCACGGTTTACAAGTCATGATAGGTATGTGCAAGCTCCTGGTTTTAGAGGTAGGCTACCTCAGAGTGCCAGATGCAGGGGAGGGCACCAGGACGCAGGTTGTGTCTTGTTGTCTTGTGTGCTCCCTGAAGCATTTGGTGGGCCCCTGTGAGATACAGGAAGCTGGACTAGATGGACCTTTGGCCTGATCCAGTGGGGCTCTTCTTATGTTCTTTATGAATCTAGTTTCTCTTATATACAGCCAATCTTTTTTTCTTTTTACGTGTGTGTATGCATGTATATATGTGTGTGAACTTCCATAGTTTACATAGCTAACCATTATTTTAAAAATAGGATTTGAATAATGCCAATATCTGGCTTCTAGAAAACAACTCATGCAGTTGTAATAAGCGGCAGCACTAGGGTTTGTGACACCTGGTGTGGGAGGCCAGAGCATTACCCCCAAGATAGACCTCCTCCTATTCATTGGGAAGGTCAGCATCCTGGGCGGTAGACCTGTGCATACACCGTGCCCTGCCTCCACTGGTTTTTTTTGGCTATAACCTTTGTTAGAATAGAGATATTTCAACATGGTTTCTTTCATTGACTTCTGCATGAAATTACGCATCAAATGATATATAACATGATGGTTTTATTAAAAAAATAGCAAGTTTTTAAAAAATGTGGCCAAGTAGTGGTGCTGCCCCCCCTTTACATGTCACCTGGTGAGGTCCCCACCCCTTAATGACACCACTGGCTGTAGTTATACATTATATTAATTTTTGTTCAGTATGATGTCAACTTTACAGTTGAGAAGAAACAAGAATGGGCCTAGTGGGGTATAGTAATCTAATATAATTTTTTTTTAAAATTCAGACTGCAATCCTAACCATACTTTCCTGAGAGTAAGCTCCATTGAACAAAATAGGCCTTGCTTCTGCGTAGACCTGGTTAGGATTGCGCCCTTAAATACTGATCTTTGTCCAAAATTGTGTTGCTCAGACACACAATAAAAATGGCATCTACAGTATTATAAAATGTGGTTTGCAACTCAAAAAAGAGTTAGCTGCACTTGAATCCATTGATTTTAGAGGGCTGAACTGTGCGTAATAGTGCTGGATGGTAACCTTGGTTTTTATGGCAGATCTCACACCTTTATAGTATACTTGACCTACATCTTTCATGCCTTGATCCCCTTGTGTACGTTAAACGTATCTGGCTATTAACACTCCTGTCTGGGTGTCTGAATAAACATTGGATGTGTAAATTCTATCTTGGCATCCTTTCCTCCTTTATATATTTCTCCCAAGGGGACTCCAGCTGCAGACTGTATTGAAGCAACCATTAATCTATCAGGATTTCATGTATCCCTCCATAGAGCTTTGAAAAGACTCTCTAGAGCTATTTTTTTCTGTTTGTTATTTCCATGTTACAGCACATAATGGAAGCCAAAATATGCATAATATTCCCCATTAATCAAAAATATGAGAACTGTCATTTATAGAGCGGGAAACATTTCAAGACTGACTGTTTGGCCATAGAAGGTAATCCTGGGAATGAAGACCAAAAAATTCAGCAATAGGATCGCAGAATTGCAAGATGCTTTCCTGCTAGTTGTCAATCATGTTCATGTAAACATTATGTAAATTAAATGGCGCTATTAAAATGGAGCTGTTTGCTGTGGCCCTTGGTTCATGCCGCATTTCAGTGTCACTTCTAGTGCTAACTCATCCCTGTGCTATAGAAAGGCTGCTAGCATTCTGGTGGGCAAATTCACAGAAACATCTCCTATATGAAACTGCCTGCAGTTTAAGAGCTGCATTGGTGTCCTTCCTTGGGGTGCCCCCACTAGATGCGCTTAGGCGAACAGGTGGAGTTGTGGAGGAAAAGTTTATTGTGGGTTACAAGCCATGATGACCATATGCAACCTCTGGATTATAGAGGTAACGTGTATCTGAATGCCAGATACAAGGGAGTGGCAACAGGATGTCTTGGGTGCTGCCTGAGGAATCTGGTGGGCCACGGTGAGATACAAGAAGCTGGTCTGGATGGGCCATTGGCCTGATCCAGCAGGGCTCTTCTTATGTTATTATGTCCTTAATGGGGCCTAAGGAAGGGTCCTTTTCAGAAGGTTGGTTGGCAACCTTCAGTCTCGAAAGACTATGGTAGAAGCCTACAGCACCCGGTATTCCCAGGCGGTCTCCCATCCAAGTACTAACCAGGCCTGACCCTGCTTAGCTTCCAAGGTGAGACAAGATCAGGCATCTGCAGGGGGCTGTTTGTGGAATGCCCTTCCTGACAGGTGAGGGAATCTCTGGAGCTTTTGATACTTGAAAAAATTTCTATTCCTGCTAAAAACTGTTAAACATATGAAACCACTTACATGGAATTGGACACTGTTCTAGCTGGTCAAGTATTGTCTACACCAGCTTTTCTCAAACTGTGGGTCGGGACCCACTAGGTGGGTTTTGAGCCAATTGCAGGTGGGCCCCATTCATTTCAATATTTTATTTTTAATGTATTAGATTTGATGCTACCGTAGTATGCGACTGCATTTGTAAGACCTGTACTTTTAACAAGCTACTAGGTATACTCTTTTAACAATGATAGTAAATGAGACTTACTCCTGGGTAAGTGTGGGTAGGATTGCAGCCTAAGATTGTTAAAAATGTTCCTGCTGCATGATGTCACTTCCGGTCATGACATCACTTCCGGCAGGTCCTGACAGATTCTCATTCTAAAAATTGGGTCCTGGCGCTAAATGTGTGAGAACCACTGGTCTACACTAGTGGTTCACCAAATGGTGGGTCCATGGCCATCACAACCCGATATTTAGTGGTTCACAAAATTGTCAGGACAGATTAGGCTATGTGTATCAAAGATTAAACAACTGCTATGGGAGGGAGAGGAAGGAGGACTGCTGCCCAATCATCATTATAGCCACAGAGACTTGAGTGGCTGGTAAAATGAAACTTTTTTTAGGTGGCTCTTGATACTAAAATATTTGGGGATGTCTTATTTACAGTTATTGTCAGTGGCTCATCACAGTTTCAAGCAGGTTTTTTTCTTGGCCCCACTTGGAGGTACTCTGGATTTTCTGCTTTCAGGGCACATATTCTTCCTATTAACTATGGCCTGTCCCTCTTGAAGCTGCCTTATACGATGTTAGACCATTGGTCTACCTAACTCAGAGATGCCTGTACAGATTACCAGTGTTTGAACCTGGAACCTTCTACATGCAAAGTGTCTGTATTCCCCCTTTATACCTCACCCTTCTGTATTGCTTCTCTAAGAGCTTCTTCTTAGATTGCATCTATTTTCTAACTTATTGCACACTGAAAATTAAATGTCTCCAAAGTGGCATTTGCTGTCATTTGGTTTAATCAAAAAATGTCCATTGAGTGAATTTTCGTTTTCGTATAGAGGAACCAAGTTAACAATAAATTTTGCAAGCCTGCACATTCTTAAGCTGCTTAGATCCCACTGACTGACTGGCAGATCCCATTCAGCTGCCTGGCATCCCAGAAGGCCATGTGACAGGATGTCCAGGCAGATGTGACTGCCCAGAGCATCCCTGTTCCCCAATCATGGAGAACATTGCATGGTGCTGGGATGGAGTGGTATGTTCCGCTCACTTGGCAAACAGATCTGCCTGAACCCTGGATTTGCCCTCAGGCCAGGGTTCAAGCTGACTTGCTTTAAATCAGGGGTGTCCAAAGTTTTTGGCAGGAGGGCCACATCAGCTCTCTGACACTGTGTCGGGGGCCGGGGAAAAAAAAGAATTAATTTACATTTAAAATTTGAATAAATTTACATAAGTTTACATAAATGAATATATTAAAGATGAACTTATATGAATGAATGAAGGTCTTGCAATAGCTCAATGCCTATAAAGGCTTTGCACAAAGCAAGGCTGGCCTTTCCTTTGCTGCCGCTGCTGCATCACGGATGTGAAAGAGCAAACAGTGAAGGGAGCTCTCATCCCACAGCTCACACGAGAGGTCAAACAGTCGCCCTCACGCTGAGAGAAGTTGCATTGGGCCAGTGCGGGCTTCAACAAATCTCTGGAGGGCCAGAGGCTCATTGGAGACTGGGGACTCCCTGAGGGCCGCATTGAGAGGCCTCAAGGGCCAAAAGTGGCCCCCGGGCCGTGGTTTGGGCACCCCTGCTTTAAATTGTTGGGGTTCAGAAAACTAGCTTCCATGTAAATGTTAGCGGCTGCAAAACCCATCTGGGCCTGCAAATGACAGGATGGTTTCAGCACTGAATGATGTGAGGTTTTGGCAGCCTTTGATCCTTCTTTTAAGCTCTTGCCAAGTAAGTTTAAACAGAAAACAAAAGAGAAGTTAAGAGCATCACTAAAACTGCTGGGGAGAAAAATTACGCACATAATTTATGGCCAGCCATATTTTGTCCCCAGTTTCTTTTTATTAGTCTCCCGGTAGTAGGTTCTTACAAAATCTGATTAGAAAATGAAATGGCTTGATTTGTTAAACAGACAATGATGGCACTGAACATCTGCTTCACTGGCTTAAACAGCTCCTAATGCATAATAACAGTGTCCTTCCCCCCCAATATTATTTTGTTTAGAGCCGCCCAGAAACTTAACCTGTCCTCAAAGAGAAAGAAGCATCATGCGCCTTTGCTACATTCCCATGACTTCTCCATCTACCCCACGAATTTTAGCAGCATCCTGCAGATGTGTCCTCCCCCAGCACCGCCATGCCTTTTGAGAGCTGTGTCAAAGATCAAGGACAACCCGGGGATTGGAAAGGTATGTGAAGATCTTCGTTTCTTAATTTTCCCCTTGAGTGCCTGTAAAAATTCTGTTGTTCTAAAACAGGGGTCTCCAGACCCCAGCCTGGGGGCCAGATGCGGCCTGGAACGAGCCTCTATCAGGCCCACAGCCAGCCACTGAAGGCCTCTGGCCCACTAAACTGAACACGACTGGAGCTGTGCTGTGGTTGCGTCTGGAGGGTGTTCTGAGAACCAGAGAGGTTGAATGAATGAGCCCATTCATTAATTTATTCACTCATCTAAGTTACATCTCTATTTTTTTTCTGGCCCACAACACAGATATTGATGCAGCCCTCTGGCCAAAAAGTTTGGAGACCCCTGTTCTAAAATGTACTTGCGGTTGAGATAGATCGCAACGTTCCTTATGGATCTGATCTGATATTTTCAAGCCATTTGCATCTGTTAACATTTGTGTAGCCCACATAGACAAGGTTGCAGTGGTTCAGATTGCAACCACAGTGAATGAGTTTCAATTTGAAGTTTGTACCTCGGCATCAGGCTTGCAGATGAAAGCTGTGGAGCACCTGGGGAGAATTTTCAAAGCAGGACAACTGTGCCTTTGAAAAGAGAAATTGTTTAGTAAGTGATACTAGATACCTCTTTCATGGCCATCAGTTCCCAGTTTAGGCTGGATTCTCCAAGTCATCAGGTTTCCTGTAATCATTTGCTGGGAATTGAGCTGGAGGCCTAGGCTGATAGTGGAGCTGAAACTGGGAAAAGCATAAAGTGCACTTGGTAGAAGGTATTGTGGTAACCAGACATGAGGAGGAAGCCAGGCTTATTGCAGTAACCTGGCCAACCCAGAGGCTTCGTACAACCTGCATATTCCCTTTCCTGCCAGATGAAGGCACTGAGGCTGGAGCACAGACAGTCGCAAGTGACTAACTACTCCCAGCCTGGAGCCATCACGTTCCTGTTTTGAGTTCCTGACTACCAGAGGGATACCTTCAGGTTTTTCAGAATTCATAGATCTAGCTGGAAGTCAGACGCAAACATAACCACAATCTGAGACCTGCAAAGATGTGCACAACATTGCTGAAATGTATAAGCCAATAGGGGTTGGATCTAGTGATCTAGTACAGTGGTCGCCAAACTCTGGCCCATGGGCCAGATCCAGCACCTGCACAAATCCCTCCCCTGCATGAATAGAGCTGACTATTCCGCGCAGTTCCACTCCTGATCTCCCACAAAGTTTGCATCGGTCGGCCTTCATTTTGCTGCTCCAGCAGGTTCTGCACAGATTTCTGGGCAGATACAGTCGGGCGGCCCAAACTTTGGGGGTGATTGGGGTTAGCAAGCTCCCCGGTTGAATGGTAAGCTCTGGTCATGCCAGTGAAGCTTTTGTTCTCTGCACAGTGGTCTCCTGTTTGGAGACTTCTGATCTAGTGGATTCCCCCCAGGTATACAATACTTGGTGTTTTAGACATCGGAGGGACTTGAAAGAGTACTCTCGGGTCCTATAAATACAGCTTGGAATGTGTATATAGATTTGTATCTAAATATAAGCTTACAAAGTGATGTTTCTTTCATGTGTTGTGTGTTGCAGCTGACATGCTTGAGTATTTAATTCACAGTCCCGGCATTCAGAAAGCACACAGTGCAGTTTTTGAATGCTTAATTATACAGGTGACTGCCAAATTCCATTTCAGGGAGTACTAAAGTACCTAGGAGAGCTTCGAGCAAATCCCTACTGAGTGATCCAACAAATTAATACTGAGGTCAAGAAGCTTATGTCCCATTGAAATTCTGCATCACATTCCTTGTGATAGAGCAGCTCTCCGAGAAAGGAGGAGTATGGCTAGGGCCAAAGGGAACGATGCAAACATGGATGATTTTGTCCTCCCTTTGCGTTGACCAAGATTGTTTTGAGTACTCTGCTGTTAGTGTCACACTTGCGTAAAGGTTTCACTGTTGCAATGTACTGCCTGCGCAAAGGTGTGGATATGTTGCTGTAGATCCTGTCATGTCTTTGGAATTCACCAGCAGTAAAGGCAGTGATAGGCAAGCCCTTCCGCCCCACAACTGATGTTGGATTAGAAGTAACCCAAGTAATCTCCCCCAAATTTGAGAAATAGTTCAGCCCTATTAAATCCTGGCTCTCTTTCCTCTCTCACATCCAGCTCCATCCCATGCCACCCCCCTAATCCCCCCCAGACTCTCTTCCTTTTAAATCATGTATATCATCTGGCGAGTGGTGACACTCCAACCAGAGTAAGAAAGAAAGAGGTCTTGCCATCCTGCTGGCACTCTGTGTGCTCTGGAAGACCTTGGAAAATACAGTTTTCCCAAGGGTTGTTGCAGGTGATGGCTGGAGAAAGAAGAGAGGGAACCAGAGTATCACTGCTGCTGTCACTGACCCAGCCGGCATGTGTGGTTTAAGGGAAAGGGGGCCTGATGGAAAGAGTAGGTAGGCAAGTCTCAAATTTTTCTCCATTTCAGAGCTGAGCTAGAAAAGAATCCGGAACTCATAATGTTTGCCTCCTCTTTTAAGACAAGGAATACAAGGTCCAGAAGCTCATATCTGGTTCCAAACTGGTTTAACTCTAGCACAGGGGTGGCCATCCTGTGGGGTGCATGCCACTAGTGGCATGTGGTCTCTTTATAAGTGACACACTGTGGGACCCTCTGCAGCAAGATCACCCAGTGCAGGCCAGGTCTATTCTTTGGGTACCCAGGGTATCTTGAGGCAGAGACTAGATCTACCCTTGGCTTTGAGCAGCCACTCAAAGCAATGAGTAGACCTGGGCCCACCTCAAGATCTGGGGGGGGGGGGAGGTCAGGTCTACGAGCACTTAGTGGCACATTTTACACACAGGGCTGACTGCCTCACCCTTGGTAGGCTACTGGTGGAGTGGCACGCTCCAGATTCTCTACATAAAAAGTGGCCAGTGGTGTGTTGCAAATTGGCCGCCCTGCTCTAACACATGGGATTTAGGAGTAATGATCACCTCTGTCCATCAGGCATAAGTCAGGAATACTATTGCACATTCAGTTGACTGCAGTTGCAGCTACAGTTCATCTCAGCAGCACATTATACAAACTCCGCATTGTTTGAAGAGATGATTATTGACTACATTAACATACATGCAGAAAGCCAATCTTGTGTGTGTGTGTGGAATCTTTGGTTGGAGTATGGAATCTCAACATATGTTCTCCTTTAGCAAATTAGGCCCTTAAAGATTAGATTTCTGTCACTCGCTGGATTTTTTTTTCTCCCCTCTTGTGAAATTGTGTCTTTAAAAAAATCTACTAAAAGAGCACAAGAACTAAGGTAACATATTACAACTTGCAAGAATTTCTCCCCAGTGTATGTATCTCTAAATTACCTTGTCAGATGAAAGCTTACTCTGTGATTGTGTTAGAGAAAAGGTTACCGCTTTAAACTCCAGAACTGTGTTTGGGGAGAGCCGAAAATGTAGCACAGGCTTGTGTTAGTATTTGAAGCATGGTGATGGCAGAATGAATTCGTGGGGTCGTAGGGGTGGAGAGAGCTAATTTACTGCCTTTATCTGCAAGTAAGGTGCCTGGGAAGCCCCTTTGAGAAGTTCCAAGGTCTTGGTCCTCACCAGCTTTCCAAGGGGCTTGCCCACAATTCCCATGACCACTGTTATAATTTGTGTCCTTTGACAACTAGGGGCCCAATCCTATCCAATTTTCCAGTGCCGGTGCTGCTGTGCCGAAGGGGCATGCACTACGTTCTGTGGTGAGGAGGCAGTCGCAGAGGCCTCCTCAAGGTATGAGCAATTATTCCCTTACCTTGGGGCTGTATTGAGGTTGCACCTGTGCTGGAAAGTTGGATAAGATTGGGCCCTAGTTTGGCAACTTGGGGGCCTTGCAGCAGGAGAATATAGTAGGAAATGATTAGGAGAGCTGAGGGAATCAATCCCCTACACAGCAAAGCTGAGTTTTGTTAAGAACTTTATTGCAGCAACCATAAGCATTGTTACACGGAACCACAATTGTTACACATTGTTAGAAAGAACCACAAGCATTGTTACACAGCAGAACAACAATACAGGCACAGGAAATCTCTAATCAGTTCTCTAATTAAAGAAGGAGAGAGCAATTCACAAGTATTTACTGTGGGCACAAGTTACCTGTGGATTTGGGATCCATGGATTAGATTATCCATAGGTCCCAAACCTGTGGGATTGGCCCAACGTCGACCCTCCGGAGGGTGTTCTGAGGTCTTCAGGAGACCTTCTAATTTTCGTTTAGACCAGTGGTTCCCAACCTTTAAGAGCCTGTGGCCCACTAAGAAAAAATTGGAATCATTGTGGCCCATATGCAACCCCACCTCCACCACAAGCACACAAAAATGCAATTGAATTTGTAATAATTAGTGCAGATTTAGTAGAGATTTCTTATTTATAGAGAAGATTTTCAGGTTATGCTCTTGTTACTGGCTGCAGTTGCAGGCAGTCCATTCTCTGCCCTCTCTGGTGGTCTGTTGGGGAGCGCTTGCTCAGT
Source organism: Tiliqua scincoides (assembly GCF_035046505.1). Lineage (NCBI taxonomy): Eukaryota > Metazoa > Chordata > Lepidosauria > Squamata > Scincidae > Tiliqua > Tiliqua scincoides. The sequence goes on from NC_089821.1 coordinate 303,129,062, forward strand.
GAGATGCTGGATGTGCTGGCTGTGGCTATGGATGGTCTCTTCTCTGCCCCCTCTGGTGGTCTGGTGATCCTGAGCAAGTGCTCCTCCACAGACTACCAGAGAGGGGGGAGAACAGACTGCCCACAGCCACATTTAACACTCCAGTGCTGGCAAAAAATCAAAACTTTAGATATAGGCTAATGGGTTCTGAGCTGTCTGTGACAGATCAGGAGAGGGATCTTGGGGTGGTGGTGGACAGGTCGATGAAAGTGTCGACGCAGTGTGCGGCAGCAGTAAAGAAGGCCAATTCTGTGCTTGTTATCATTAGGAAAGGTATTGAGAACAAAACAGCTAATATTATAATGTCGTTGTACAAATCAATGGTAAGGCCACACCTGGAGTATTGTGTCCATTTCTGGTCGCCGCATCTCAAAAAGGACATAGTGGAAATGGAAAAAGGTGCAAAAGAGAGCGACTAAGATGATTACGGGGCTGGGGCACCTTCCTTATGAGGAAAGGTTATGGCGTTTGGGCCTCTTCAACCTAGAAAAGAGACGCCTGAGGGGGGACATGATTGAGACATACAAAATTATGCAGGGGATGGACAGAGTGGATAGGGAGATGCCCTTTAGACTCTCACATAACACCAGAACCAGGGGACATCCACTCAAATTGAGTGTTGGGAGAGTTAGAACAGAGAAAAGAAAATATTTCTTTACTCAGCATGTGGTTGGTCTGTTGAACTCTTTGCCACAGGATGTGGTGATGGCGACTGGCCTGGACGCCTTTAAAAGGGGATTGGACAAGTTTCTGGAGGAAAAATCCATTACGGGGTACAAGCCATGATGTGTGTGTGCAACCTCCTGATTTTAGAAATGGGTTATGTCAGAATGCCAGATGCAAGGGAGGGCACCAGGATACAGGTCTCTTGTTATCTGGTGTGCTCCTTGGGGCATTTGGTGGGCTGCTGTGAGATACAGGAAGCTGGACTAGTTGGACCTATGGCCTGATCCAGTGGGGCTGTTCTTATGTCCTTATGGCTACAGGTGGTCCGTTCTCCATCCTCTCTGGTGGTCCATGGATGAATGCTCACTTGGTGAGATGTTGGAAGTGATCAAAGGCAGTTTTTTTTTAACCTGAGACCTCGTGGACCACTTCTTGTGCGGATGGTCTTGTGGACCATCTGTGGACCACCTGACTCCGCAGACCACAGGCTGGGAACCAGTGGTTTAGACCTTTTCAAGATCTTCTGAAGCCCAGAGGGTTAAAGGTGCTGAGACTTGTGGATTTCATTAATAAACTTTATTTATTCATGGATTCATGGATGAAACATTATTCATGGATTTCGGCATCCGCGGGGATCAGAACCCCCTGCAGATAATGCGGGGCACCTGTTTATTAGTAACTGAATAGATAACTACTCCCACTAGTGGTGGGGTGAATGAACACACACATTCCCATTGTTATTGGAGACATCTAGCTCACATTCCATCACTCTACCAACAGAAACAAGTAGAGTGTTTTGCCATCTCATAGGAGAAAATGGTCTAGTAGTAAAAGCAGTTAGGTAGTGAAGTAAGCACCTTAGCAAAAGGGTGGAATTATTTTCAGTGGAGATTTTTAAGGGGCTGGGAAAATATGTTTGAGAATTGTTTGGTGTGTACATGTGTGTTTGCTTAACCCCTTCCCCTTTTACTAATTTGCTACAGGAACTCCCTCTCCTAAACTGCTACCACATTTTTTTTCCTTCTCTTGCTTCCCATTGCTTATTGTTACATATACACTAACCAGGGTTTCCATTTTAACTAGTTTGCAAACCCTGGTTAATATGCCTGGTTAATATTAACTATAATATAATAGACAGGTATAAATATAACTTTGAGCCATGGTTGAAGCCTGCAAATGAAGGGAGGAGTGAATTCATTATGTTTGCCCTGAATCTCCTCTCTCTCCCTCTCCCTCTCCCTCTCCCTCTCCCTCTCTCTCTCTCTCTCTCTCTCTCTCACACACACACACACACACACAAAATGGTCCTTGTATCGTGATGTATGTAATGTTACTGACTACTGATCTGATTAACGTTATGTCACAAATTACTCATCTTGCTCCCTGAAAGTGCCACTAACCTTGAAGCCCAAATCACTTTGGCTGGGTCTGCGGCAATATGATTCTTTTAACTGAAATCATTTTTTGTGGGTCTCATTGGGTGTTATTAAATTTAATGTCAGGATGGTGGGAAAGATGTTTGAAAGCCATTTAATATTGCACCAAAAGAAGTTAGATTACGCTCAATTTCTGACATTAATGTGCTACTTAAGATAATTTATCAGATTGTGGTATTAAAAAAAAAAGACATCCTTTTTACAGCGGCTGCTATACTGCATTCTAATTTGTCTTTCCCCCCCTTGTAGAGTTTTAGAGAGCTTATTCCCTCCCACCACCATGTTAAATGTTTTTTTTTTCCGAAGGTTTTATTCAACACACGCTTTGTAAGCTTTGCTTACCAGAGTAACTATAAGTGCTTGTCTTATTCCTAAGCTCTTGTCAGTTTTTTTTTTTGAACAATTGTTGGAATGACAGAATCCTTTTATATTAGTCAAAGGCTCTCTCTTGCTCTCTCTCTCTCTCTCTCTCTCTCTCTCTGTGTGTGTGTGTGTGTGTGTGTGTGTGTGTGTGTGTGTGTGTGTTTGTGTGTGTGTGTGAGAGAGAGAGAGAGAGAGAGGAGAACCTGAATTATCCAACAGCGCTCTTGAAAAATCATGTGTTTTGCCTTTTATCATTTCTTCCAGTGACATTTATTTTGTTTTATTTTTTTATTTTGTTCTCCAAGTCCCACTGACATGATTTACTGATTCCATAGACATTTCCAGCTCCTTGTATACCATAATCACTTCCCCTTATGATAGTTGTTTGATGGATAACAAATAGCCACTTCATTTTGTCATCTTTATTGCCGCAGATTTCCTAATGATTGGAATGCTTCTTTCAGTGTCAAAAGCTGATACTGTATCATTTCACTGGGGGAGAAGACTCTAGCCCATTCTTGCGGTTTGGTCAGAAGCACCTGTCTCTCCCCAGTCTTTTGAATGCTGAAGGCCTTCACTTGGCCCGTCTGTAAAATGAGAATAATAGTGGTCTCCCTCACGGGATTGTTGTGAATGGAAAGAGACTTACCAATTTGAAAACCCCCTTCACTTTGTGAATGCATTCTGCTGTATGAATGATTAATATACACCCCAACACACAGTCTTTCCAGTTAATATAGTTAATGGATGAAAGCGAAAGGTGGGAAATTGCATAGAAATACATATTTTCTTTTATTCCGTACCCACTTTGAAAAATAAAATGGTTTTGTGCACACCTTGGGGAGACAGGGAATCAATTCTTGCTTAATAGAGGCCACTTTCTAAAGAGTACAATATAAAAATGCTTCTTTTAGGCTCTCCCTAGGGAGTTGGATAGTCTCTCCTAGCATAGCAATTGCTTTGCACATAAATTTGCTATATGCTATCAGAAGCAGTATATGGAGGGTGTCAAGGAACTACCCACAGTAAACCAATTTTGCAAGGGTTTTATATCTGTCAGTTGCAATTAAATCTGCAAAATACTTTGGCTCTGAACAAAGAATCTAACTACATGTTATGGTGGCACGAACTATAGTTCATAATGCTGGCGATGCTATATTACTTTAAAGCGAGTTGTGAGGGTGTGAGCAGGGTGTGTGCATCCCATAGTCTCCTTGTTTCATAGCCATGTTTTTCTCTGGGAAGACCCAACTGGAAGGAAACTGGCTCAGGACCAGGACTGGCCCACCCCTGAAGCTTACGGAAGTCATTGCTTCTGACAACCGAAAGATACCAGTCTGTGCTCAGCCACTCACCTCCACTCTTCTTCTCTTCCCACTCCCTGAATTGGGAAAGAAGAGGGGAACTGAGTAGAAGAGGAAGTGTAGAAGGGAGAAGAATGGCATGCTAGGATGAGAGGAGCAGAGGAACATCTCCAGATTTGGGGAGGGGCAGCATTCGAGATGACTCTTGGATTGACTGACTCTGTTGGGGGCAGGTAGTCACAGGGAGGACAATGCAGCTGAAGGAAAGGTTCATCACCTTCCCCATGTCTGTTCTGGACTTTAAATCACCCCACCCTTCTCTGTTCTAGGAATTTGATGGCAGTTCATAGCTAACCCAACTGCTGCCATCATGTCCACTTTGATCCCAAAATATGACTTAAGGACACAGGCAGTGCCCGGCTGGATCACACTAATGGCACAATCCCATCAAGCCTCTGTGCCTGTGGAGTCCATGTTCCGCCAGCACAGACTGTCACAAATGTGCTGTAAAGCATGTTGCGATAGCACACCTGTTTACCTGTTACAGTGCTGGAGGGAAGTCCAGAGCCTTCCTGTCAGTGGAAGGAGCAAGGCCCACCAGAGCAGAAAAGCCCCCTGCTAAGAAGCGCAGGGGTGGGATGAGATTGAGGGAGGGCAGGTAGGTGGTGTAACAAGGTGGGGAAGAATGATGACGGGGGCAGGAGATGGGTGGATTGGGCCCAGGAGGAGGCAGAATCAGCAGTGCCACCATGTGCCATATCCTAACCCCCTTCCTGGGCCCGAATCTGCAACTTGAATCAACTTGGACTTGTGCCAGGGATATCTCTGGCATGAGTCCATGTTGACATATTGTGCAGGCTGGGGCTTGTTCCAGGGCAAGAGAAAAAAATGTCCCCTTACCTTGAAGAGTCTTTCCACCTACTAAACTCCCCCATGGAATGCAGCGTGGCCTAGTGCCACTACTGCAGCTCAGGAATGTTTAGGTAGGATAGGGCTGTTAGCCCGTCTAGTCCAACATTATTCTCCCAACAGGGGACAACCTGAAGCTTCAGGAAAATTCAGAAGTGGAACATGAAGGCAAATGGTCCTTTCCTACTCTCATTCCCCAGCAGCCAGTTTTTATGAGCATCCTCTCTCTGAACATGGGGGCCTCATCACAGCTAATATTTTCCATCATGACTAATAGCCATTGTCCAGGAATTTGTCTAATCCCCTGTGAAAGCCACCTAAACCAATGGCCATCACTATACCACAGGGCAGCCAATTCTATAAACCAGTTATATGCTGTATGAAGTACAGGGCATCCTGCATTATCTGAAGGGGCTCTGTTCCAGGATCCCCTGCAGATAAGGAAACCCTCTGATAATGAAATCCACGTGTTTTGGTTGCCCTGTAATGTTCCAAAGGCAATGGAAGTGACATTTTAAGGCCTTAAAAGATCTTTGGAGTGCCAGCGAAGCTGGAGGGTCTGTGTGGATCCAAACCGTGGATTCAGAGACCTGTGGTCGCAAATCAGCAGCTACAGTGGACCCACTTTACTTCTTTTTAGCTCATGGGCGTCCAAACTTTTTGGCAGGAGGGCCACATCATCTCTCTGACACTGTGTGGGGGCTGGGGAAAAAAAGATTAATTTACATTTCAAATTTGAATAAATTTACATAAATGAATATATTAGAGATGGAACTTATATGAATGAACGAAGATCTCGCAATAGCTCAAGGCCTATAAAAGGCCTTGCACAAAGCAAGGCCAGCCTTTCCTTTGCTTTTGCTGCTGCATCACAAATGTGAAACAGCAAGCAGTGGAGGGAGCCCTTGTCCCACAGCTCACGTGAGAGGTTGAACAGTTGGTCATCATGCTGAAAACAGTTGCATCAGGCCAGTGCGGGCTTCAGCAAGCCTCAAGAGGACCAGAGGCTCATTGGAGACTGGGGGCTTCCCGAGGGCCGGATAGGGAGTCCTTGAGGGCCACAAGTAGCCCCAGGGCCAGGATTTGGGCGCCCCTGTTTTAGCTGATCCGAATCTCCTACCAATCAGTTTTGTGGATGACCATTTAGTTTCAATAATAAAAGAGAGAACAACCTCCCTCTCCCTAGTTTCACATTTCATGATTTTATAAAGTATCCTCTGTTATGTGCCCCACCCCACATGAACACAGGGCGGCAAAAATAAGTTTGCCATGTTGCATTTCATCCTTTGCAAAGACAGTCTGAATTTTGCATGCAGTACAGTGTTGTTGTTTTTTTGCATGCATTCCTCTATTGGCTTAAATCCCCTGTGAAGAAAAGAATTGTTAAATGGGAATTAGGGCGTTTTGTCTTTCTTTTGTCTGTTTACTAGTCTCCATTAAACATTTTGCTGCATATGCATAACTGAGTGCAGGAAGGGAAGGGGGGGAATACATTTTTTTTCTGCTCGCTTCAGCATCCATTCATTTAATTTGCCCTTTAAAATGAGAGTAATGGGAGAATTCCGAGTGGAGTGTCTGTATGTATGTTTGCTTTGGTAACCTTTCTTTTCCCTGACTCCTACTGTATGTTGACAACTAGATAAATGAGATTAAAAAAATACATTCCTGGGATGTCTGTGAGTCTTTCTGCCATCCATTGCATTGACATTTAAATGAACACCCCATTGTTAACACTTACCAGATACAACCTGACCTCCTGGCCACCCATTTCCAGGAACTTTCCAAATTATTTATTTACATGAAACCCCCATCTCTCCTTTTCAGGATCTGCAGATCTCTCTATCTCTCTCTCTCTCTCTCTCTCTCTCTCTCTCTCTCTCTCTTGCCTGCTTTTTAACCAAAACAGGTCTGGATTTTAATAGGATTTCCCTTAGTAATTCTGAGAACCACCCCCCCCCCCGACTTCGACTGAAATATATAAATCTAAACGGTTCAGCAGTTTATTGTTAACCTACAGTATACAAAGCCCACATGAATTACAGAACCAGTTAATTAGTGAGATAGTTGTGTGATATGCAAAATACAGATGGCTTCATGAATAAAGACAAGGATCCGTCCTTAAGAGGATGCTTAGTAGGGCTGCCATTTCTCCTTGCACATTTGCAGAAGGATATTTATGGAAATTAACACTTCGTCCTGGCAGGAACTGTCTAGCTTAATTTCTGAACAGGCCAGTTACATTCTCCTAGCCAAGGAAGGGAGCTACTTGAAAAGTGCATCCATCATATATTGCTCTGTGTCTTGGAGCAATACAGAAGGAAGTTGCCATATTTATGGATTTCTATAGTGCTGTATATCAGTGTACATAGTGTTTTACAAAAAAAAACAATAGGCTCTTGGCCCCAGGGGTGGTGCAACCCAGAATGCTGCCAGATGCCACCTTGGTTCCCATGCAATTTTTTAAAATGCAGCCACTCATCAAGTTCCTCATACAGTTGCTTCAGCTGTGAGAGTGCAGGACTTCCTGCTTGATTTAAAGGGACCACGTGAATGAAGGCGCTCCTTTGTTCAAGCCAGTATTGGTGTCACTGCACATGCCTGATCTTGTCTGATCTCAGAAGCTAAGCAGAGTCAGGCCTGTTTAGTACTTGGATGGGAGACCGCCTGGGAATACCAGGTGCTGTAGGCTTCTTCCATAGTCTTTCGAGACTGAAGGTTGCCAACCACCCTGTAAATCAAACTGGAAGTCCTGCTCTTCTATGTTTGAAGAAACAGCACCTGGACCAAGGATGAGCCACTGTCTGCCTTGATGTATCCATGGCAGGCAAGAGGGAGGTAGCGCCGGCAACAGGCTGAAGGTGAACGGAAACCCTCATCACCTCTTCTAATGGATGGGCCACTTCTGCCTTTCCCAAGGAATGTACCTGGGACATTTTGACAGTGGGAAAGGCAGCAAAGCGGAGGCAAAAGCAATGAGGGATGAATACGAGCAAATAAGAGTTACATCAACGTAGGCAGGCTTGTAGAAGTTATGACCCACCAAACCCAACACAGCCCATCAGTCATGTGTGCTGGCCCACCAGGTGCTTAATAAACCTCCAGTTTTTGCTGCTGACCTGGGTTTACAAATTTAGGGCGATCATGGCAGGTGGACAGTGTTCAGTTTGGTGAGGCAACATGTGATGCTGGTTTGGACCAAGAATTGGCCTTCATTGACCTGGGTTTATCTCCTGTAGGTAGAGGTGGGTTATTTTTCCCGGTGATAATGAAATAAAAACACATTGCACTGCTTTGTGTACCTCTCATTTTTCTAAAACACACAAAAAATCCATTCTCTAAACAATAAAAACATTCTCTAACACCTTTTTACATATTCTCTAACATTTTGACATGCACGTGACTACATCTGCTGTCCCTAGACCACCTATATCATCTACCTAGTACACCTTTAAAACAGTTATAACTATAATTCATAAAAATGTGGCCTTGGAATAAAAACTCACAACAGTGTTTCTGCACTTTTAACTCTGGAAAACACCAAAAACTACAAAATCCGCAAAAAACAAACTGTTTTCACCCCTTCTGCCTGTATTTATTTATTTATTTTTATTTATTTACACATTTATATCCTTTTTTATCTCCCAGGTGGGCATTCACAGTGGCTTACAAGAAGTCAGTAAAAACATAAAATACGGTATAAAAAATATAAATATTAACAATCCCCCCCAAAGTATATAATCTAAAATTCTAATTAAAAGCCAGGACCAAAGAGCAGAAGAGCCAGCAAACACTAAAAAGAACACAAGCCCATAAAACTAACGCTTAAAAACTTCAAATATCCATATTAAAAATCCAGAACCTCAGAAGTCGAGGGTAAAAAGAAATGTCTTTAAGCCCTGCTGGACAGCCTCTAAGGAGGGAGCAGTTTGTAAACTGAGAGGGAGAGAATTCCATAGAATTGGTGTCGCTATGGAGAAGGCCCTGCTCCTTTTCACCACCCCACCCACCTCCATAGGTGGCGGCACCCTCTCCGATGACCAGAGAAGACGAGCCAGATTATGTGGAAGAAGATGGTCTCTCAAATATCCTGGTCCTAAGCCCAAAGTATAACAGAACTTCAACAGCAGTGTGTGGTTATGTAGGCTTTGTCTGGGTTCGGACCCCATGTAATGGGGCGGGAGAGGGCAGGAATGGGGGCGGGTTGATATATTGGGACTGGGAGGAGGCAGGATTGGTGGCCCCTGTGCATGCTGTATCCTATCCTACTTCTAGGGCTCAATCCACCGACACGGATCAACTCAGACTTGCGCCACTGATACTTCTGCGAGTTGACCCATTGAGCTGGCTGGGGCTTGCCCTGAGGATACTTTCCACCTGCTAAACTCCCTCATGGAATATGGTGAACCCATGCCAGTGCAGCTGCGCCAATGTAGGGTGGTTTACAGTAGGTAGGATAGAGCTGTGTGTTTCCTGTCTCTCAAGATTTACCTTCACAAGTCATATTTTCTTCTGTTTCCATGATGCAGCAGCTTTTTGGGGGTGTGGAGGAGAAGGCAGGAAGACATTCCTAATTGTAGTTTGTCAATGGTGAATTCAAACATAATGCAAAACCGAAGTTAATATGAACTGTGGTTCTCAAACCAGTTTTAAACCATGGTTTCAAATCTAGTTTTGTCAGCTCTCAACAAACCCTGCGTTGTGGGAACTCTTGGGTTCAAACCCAATGAAAAACTGTGATTTTGTGAAGCAAGACATGGTTTTGCATTGCCTTTGTTTTAGTTAGGGATGGGGACAGAGAGGTTAAGCCAAAAGCACATGCAGTTTGTCATATATTCTTAAAAAAAATAAGAAGAACCCAAATTCAGACATTTGAGAATGGCAGAAAATGTCACCATATGCTTCTGCTATGGTTTTAAAGTTCATATAATGCGCAGATGGCATGTTATATATATTTCACGAAATATTTTCCTATATGTTCCAAGAGAGTTTCAACAACCGTCATTGGTTTCTGACTTGATTATGATGGTAGAGGATGCAAATTATACAGTTCTTTCTGCCAAAAGTATCACATTATCCCAGCTAGCTAGCATGAGAAAATTGACATCATAGATGCAGTTTCTCCATTTAGATTGGTAATTCTGAAACTGTGTGCCAGGACACTTTAGAGTGGATTGAGGCTATGCCATAGGAATTGTGACTTTAATGCTTTGCCTACTGCATGGTATGAATTCAGATTTGCTTCCCCCCCCCAACTGCTGTTTGATCTAAGGATAAAGTTCCCATTGGCACTAATGATAGCTTTTCTGCTGGGGCAAATAGCAACTATGGGGTGCTTTGGAAGCCAGATTGAACCACATAGTGGACAAAGGTTTAAAAGTGCTCCTTCTCCCATGCTACAGTTTCAATTTAGATTGAGGCCTCATTTAAGTGACATATACATGCAGGACAGGACCTGCAACTCAGTCCCTTCCCACTGATGCATCCGCACCGCCGTAATGCACACTGCATTCTGTGGGGGTGGGGGACAGCCTGAGAGGTCTCTTCCAGGTAAGGGAACATTTGTTCACTTGCTGGGAGGTAAACCTCTACTACTACAATGGATGTGCTTGGACCTGCATCAGCAACTGGTGGTGCAAATTTAAATGGACCTGGGAAGGTGGATTGAGGATGGGAAGGGGGATAGAATCTCGATGGAGTTGTTATTGTTGATACGCCCCCCCCTCTTGGCGTTGACACAAACTGATCCCTACCCCAGTCTCTGCCCTGTTTTTCCATCTTCCTTCCTCAGTCGTTCCACTTCCCACCCACTGCCCTCCCCTGCACTGATTTACCATCACCGGGGCTTCCCCAGAGGCTGCTGCCATTTTTTGGAAGTCTACTGTTTCATCAGCTTGCTCTCATACAACCTATTTTAAATGTATAGTTTTCTGGGATCTTAATTGTCACCCAAGAGGGCTTTTCCCATCACACTTCTGTTGTGTTTATGGCTTCTTCTTTTTTTTCACCATGTAGAGCTGATAAACAATCACAGAGGAATCACAGAGTTTCTGGGACTAGATGAGTGCTCCACATAAAACTTGTCTCCCTGATCTTGGAAAACTGATGTTTCAGGGAAGAGACAAGGCTACAACTCTCTCTTTGACATCCTAGTTTGGGAAATGTTTACTTGGTGTGAGTGTTTGTGTAGACTTCCTCCACTCGAAGTAGATCAGCTCTATGTGATGGGCAATATGTCATTACAAATGGAAATTACAAACCCCTTTTTGGTTATGAGGTTTGGATATGTGCATAAATTGGAAAGTTGGCAGGTCAGGGGTAGGGTCTTTTTGGTGGTGGCACTGCAACTTCGCTATTCCCTCTCCAAATTGAACTGCTAGGTTCCAGTCATCATTATTTTTTAATGTGCTCTTAAAACCTTTCAGTTAACCATTAGACCTGCCTGCACCTGGTTTATTGTTTTATTATTGCCTGAAAGTATACATTTTATTATTTTTACACATTTCTGAGAAAATTGTCCTGAAAGGCAGGGTATAAAAATATCAAATAAATAATAAAGTAAGAGAATTCAGACCTGTTTAAGACTTTCTAGATCCTCTTTTCTTCACTCTTATACAAGGTCACTCACTGCTGAAATCTGTGTTGGTTTTGTGTTTTTAATATAAAGCAATCTTTAATATTTTTAAGAGAATCGGTGCATTTCGATGCTTGGCAGGTATATGAATTTCTTCAGTCATCAGTGTGCATAACTGAGATTGCATACTTGTTGGGGGGGAAGGTGCAATGAATTATGAAAATTAGGGGCTCGGTGTCAGAAAGATGATGCATCCTATTTTTATTCCTTGAAATTGCTAGCTTTGTGTTGCTGACTTTGCAACTGTAGCTTTTATTTTCTTTGCTCTACTTATGCGGGCGGAGATGGCCTTAGGTGCTGAAGTCTGGGCTTTTTCTCATGTTCTTGTTGACTGGGCAGGTTGTGACCTCCAGGGAAGCACCTTTATCCCTAGGGCAATGAATTGTGTTTGAGGGACTTTCATTACCACCATAGTTATGGGACTGTAGTGGTGTATATGTGTTTTTTTTTATGTTTTCCCCTTGAGATGTCCTTTTGATCTCCACTCTCTTCCTCCTCCTCCCAGCCTTACCTGCTTAAATCCACCCTATCTCATGGTCTCACATCTCCCTCCAGAGAGCCAGAGGGCATCCCAGGAAAGAGAGACAATGTACGATTTACCAAACCAGGGAAAATGCTGCCTTTTGTACTAGTCTGGCTGCTTCAACACCACTTGTTTGAGACACAATAGTGAATTGAAATAGTTTGCTGGAGACCATCGGTTCTGAGTTATGGGTTAGAGTGTGTATATAAGAAGAACCTGAGATCTTCTGCTTGTAAACATGTGCTACCACTATGGCCCTATTTTCTAATCTATAAAGTGTTGAACACTAGAGTTACACACTGAAAAGAAATATCTCTCTCTCTCTCTCTCTCTCTCTCTCTCTCACACACACACACACACACACACACACACACACACACACACACACACACACACGTACTGAGATAGAGAGAGGGGGGCACATGGATGGAAGCTGCCATCCTTCATTTTTTTTTGTTTGGTTCTTTTTGGAATTGGACCCACTATTTATCAATTCTGTTATTTATTTTGATGTTTGATCTGTAAGAGATTACAGTCATTTCCTTATTTGCATGCATTCTCAAGAGAACTAAGTGGGAAATATGCAGTGACTGATTTTCTTAAAAGAAAACGACCTGAAAATGAAGTCTTCCAAGCTCCAGCCCTTAATTGTTGATGGGAGCAGGAAGAGCTGTGATAAGAACACTTTACTTTTGTGCATGCTTAGAGACATTGTTGTCTGCTGCTTAATGAGTGTGCATTTCCAGGACTAAGTTCTGGCAAGTCATGACTGAGATCAAGCCCTGAGAATTCTTTCTTTCTTTCTTTCTTTCTTTCTTTCTTTCTTTCTTTCTTTCTTTCTTTCTTTCTTTCTTTCTTTCTTTCTTTCTTTCTTTCTTTCTTTCTTTCTTTCTTTCTTTCTTTCTTTCTTTCTTTCTTTCTTTCTTTCTTTCTTTCTTTCTTTCTTTCTTTCTTTCTTTCTTTCTTTCTTTCTTTCTTTCTTTCTTTCTTTCTTTCTTTAAGAAGGGGTCATATATTCTATGGGTCAAATGTTGCTTACTGCATCTTCGCCAAAGTCTGCGGCGTATTAGACTAGGTGAACACAGAGGTGAGCTGTAAAAAAAATAAAATAAATAACCCCGGGAGCCAGTGTAGAGTATATGAACTCTTCTGGTGAGACACACTTAGTTGTGAGACATCACAATAGTTGATCTTGGCTAAACATCATTTCTTTTGAAGGCCAGAGAGCAAATTGTTGCAGCAGATGGTATTGTCCCTCCGAAGGACAGGATGAAAGCATGTTGACCATAGAAGAATGGTTTATTTGGAGGACAGTATGTGCCTCCTAGCTGATAATCCTGTCCATTTTTTTTAAGTGGTGGCCTCTTCTTTGTATTGCTGCACAGAGGAGATGGTTTCCTTGCCCCCTTGGTGATGTGTCAAGGTTGGCGGAAGCTCTCTCCACTCACATTGGCAGTCGCTTCATGCAGCTTTTATGGGGAGGCAGCCTTGAAAGTGTCACCTACAATACCCATTTTCCCTTTTGAAGCAACCGCTCCTTTTATTTTAAGGTTCGCTTATTTTCTAGGGCTGTCTTTTCATATTGATGTCAGCACAGGGGGTGGAGAGAGGTGGAGAGGGGAGGTGGAGAATGCCAAGCACGGAAACAAGAGGTCCGCTTTCCCTGTGTTTGAAGGATGCTGTGTTCCAGGCAGGGTAGAGGTGCTTTCACTAGCTGAGAGGACTTGGTTGCTATTTAGCCTCTTTGTTCTTTGGTGGAAAGATATGCAATGCCATGTGCCAAGCCATGTTTCCCCAAATGGGTATAATGCACAGTTATTATTTTGGCACCGGTATCCCCTCCAGAAGCATGCATTTCTACTCTGTTCCTGCCTGTAAGTGTTCTGATCTTGCCGGTGTATACTTGAGGGGGGTTCAACATGCAGGTGAACATTGCTGTGAGATAGAGTAGGGCTACTCCAATATGTTTCATGTTGAGAAGTGTGTTTGCTTGCACTGGAAAGAGATGCGTACATGGAACTCTCTCATGCTGAAGGGTAAGGATAATGTACTTTAGCAGATGGAGGGATTGAATGTCAGCTGGAGAGACCCATGTTCAAATCCTTGTTCATTATAAAGCTGGGGCAAATCACTACAGTCCATTCACACTAGAGATGTGGCAAAATTGGTTTCAGCTCAGAAACAAGCTTCAGACACTCCTAATGCTTATTTCAAGGGAGAGGTAAGCATTGCAAGTGCCAGAATTTTACTCAGGCTTGCATTTAATATCTGAACTGGAGAAGACTTTTGGGTATATCCGTCCACTTCTGATCCCCCAAACTCTCTCCCTTTCCTTTAACCCATTTTTGCTCAGCCCAAAGGTGTACACATTTGGTCTCTGTTGTGTATATGCAACATCAGGGACTGCTGTGCTCTGGCCACAGCAAGGAGGGAAATCAGATCTCTCTTCCCTTTTCTATTCTGGTATGTTGCATAGGAAGAAGGACTCAGTGACTTTTGGGGAAATGTAGTTTTCCCAGAGGTTAGTACCATTGCATACATATGCCAGGTCATACCTAAACCTGATTTCAGCTGTTCGTGGGGGTCCAGTAACTGAAATTTTTTGTTGTTGCAAGACTGCCAACTGCACTTTGGGGCTTCTGAGTGTGCAATGCAGAAGTTGGATTAGGGCCTGTGTGCCTTAATGGGGAGTGGGTCAGAAAAGGCATCCCAGATACGAACAAGGTTGTGGATTGGTTCAAACATACCTGGGCATCCTTTACACTGGATAATTGTACATGTAATGAATTTTAGCTGAATATGGGAACTGATGTAACTGAGCATTGCATTTGAAATGATACAAATGTACTGTTATACTCTTGACAGACCATTCACACATGCAGGACATCACTTATGTAAGTTGAATGTGTATGAATGACCTTTCCTTTGTGCACATGCAAATGTACATGTGAAATTATTAAGCAATAGAGGTTAAAAGAGAGATTGAGGGTTTTCATGTGGGGTTCACATGCATTCATTCTTGCAGGTGAAAGTGATGGTGAGAATTTGCCCCTCGCAAGGAGTACATGACACATCGGAATCCATGTCATTTCTGAAGGTGGACCCACGAAAAAAGCAGATCACGCTTTACGACCCATCTACAACCAGCCCTTCAAATGCAGGTCACCGAAGAGGAGCTGTGGCTGTCCCAAAGATTTTTGCCTTTGATGCGATATTTCCCCAGGATGCTGCCCAGGTACTGGAGCCAAACGTATAAAGCTAATAATTTGGGTCGCTGCCATGGCATTTTAATTTCAGCAAGAGAATACTTTGCAGCTTTTAGGGTATTTTTTCCTTTGAATTAGTTGGTTTAATTACTGGGAAGGCATGCTAATTAATAGTCAGTGCGCAAGGTCTCACGCTGTTTTAATTTAGCCCAGATGTGAAATTAAGAAGCAATATCTGTAGAGATAATTCTACTCAGTGAATACTTTCTCCTGTACCTCCTTGTGTTATTTAAAGCAGAACACATACAACTGGTGAGGCTGCAGTTTAGAATGATGTGCTCCACTAAGGCTCAGTTTCGGCAGAACATTTATACACATGTAATTTACCTGTTCTATTTCAGAAAGTGTTTCACACTGAGAAGGTGCTTCAGGCAGTGAACAAAAAAAAAAGGCACAAAAGAGCTGTGGTTTTCATACTGAGTTCTCGGGAATCTAAAAGATTTTCATTGAGAATATCAATAATGGTAAACTAACTTCCTTGAAAGACAGCTTACCCGTCATTACCTTTCGTCCTTTTCCTTGGTAATTTGTGGCCTCAAGGCAGTGATGAGTATGCAGTAGGATTCATGAAGTTGTCCTATGATCACTCACTTAGGAGTAAACTCAGATCTGGTCTATACTCACAATGGAATGAGGTGGTAGAATGAACTGTACTCCTTCAGACAGTAGGTGAGGGAATCAAATTTTTGAATGTGTTTAAAAACACCTTGTGCATTAAAAAAAAACAAAAAACTAGCAGATGAAGAAGTGTTCTATCCCTGCTCTGCTAGTTTTCTACTTACAGAGAGTTTTTATTAGGGAATTACTAAAAAGAATTAACTTCTCATTCACAGTCTCTCCCACCAGTAGCATAGCTAAAAGGGGTGGAAAACACTTAGTTTTGCACAGCGCCTCACCGCAGGATGCAACTGGCTTCTTCCCCTCCCCTTTGGAGCCATTCCGGGCCACTGGAGCATTTACTCTAGTGGCCCAGAATGGCTCCGTGGTGGGGGGAGCACTTGCATGCTGCAGTGAGGTACTGTGCAAAACTAAGTGTTTTCCACCCCCTCTAGCTATGCTACTGCCTCCCACCTCAATCTGCATTGTAGACCCAGCCTAGTTCGACTCAGTGGAATTTACTTCTGAGTATACACGTACACGTTTGCGCTGTAGGCAATGGTGAGGCCCAACAGGCCTATCCAACACGCAGCATGAGCCATGCTTTAGAAGGTGTCCCAGAATCCTCTGCAACTTGCAAAGAATCTTGGACAAATGTGCAGGGGGTTCTCAGCACAAAAATCAGTGTTCAGACAAGCTTCCTTAAACAATTCTTCCTTTAATGTTGTGCTGAATGGTGGTTGAATTTCATGGCTGCTCTTCATTGTATGAATAACCATATATTGATATATATTGGGAAAAGATCCCAGTATACAATTGGGAAAAGATCAAAGCCAAGTTTTTTTTTTTATTCATTAGGCACACCCCCTCTCTCCCTCCACCCTAAATTGTATCCCTTCAGCTCTCTTCCCTTTTCCTCACTAACCCTACAGGGCCACATCCCTTCTTCTGAATGAAAGCAGAGGAAAGTGACATACTCTTCTCTATGGTTCTCTTGTTTCCATTCCTCCCTTGTCAATTTGATTTGCGTGTTTGACTATTTTAAAACAAGAACATTTTTAAGTAACATTTGGTAAGGAAAAAAAAGATGCTAAGCAGAATTTTATATATAAAAATCCAATATGTTTTTGACTGATCTCTAGTGGGTGAGGCTTGCTCTCCCTCTCCCCTCCCTTGGATCTCTGTAAGACAATGGGATGGTTACACAATGGTCAAAACATGACATGGCTATCAAGGCCATGGGGTTGGACTCACACACTCTTTCCTTTCTCGTTGCGTCTCCTCCTCTCTCCACACCCACTGTTCTTTCTCCCCTTCTGGGTTTGGGCAACCATAGTTTGTCTTGATGTTCAAACTGGGTAAACTGTGGTTTAAGCAGATCGTTTTTTTGTCTGACTCAGATGTCATCACAAACTGCAGTTTGCCTAAACCAGGAAGTATGGGAAGCGACTGTAGTGCATGCAGGAAGGTGCATGAAGGGCAGGAGGTCTGATCTAGAGGGTAGAGCCTCCGTTTGCCTGAAGATAACATCCAAAGGTCGCCAGTTCGAGGCCACCAGCACCGTGAACATGAGACCTTGAAGCTGCTGACAAGCCTTGCCGTATTATGCTGAGTTATTCCACCTGCTCTTTGGCCGCTGTCAGCCTGTGTGGGAGGAAAATGGAGGCCAGAATGTGATACCAGATCATAAAAGATCCATCTGAAATGTTGTGGTTCTTGAACCTTCTTGAACCTTCTTCAATTGTAAAAATCCCTATAGGGATTTAGTATAGCCTGCCTATGTAAACCGCCTTGAATTAAAATCTGAGGAGAAATCTGATGACCAAGAAAAGCGGTATATAAATACCTGTACTACTACTACTACTACTACTACTACTACTACTACTACTACTACTACTACTACTACTACTATTATTATTATTATTATTATTATTATTATTATTATTATTATTATTATTATTATTATGTGTCCTTCCAGAGTGACTTTTGCACACTTGCTGCCAGAATGCTAGTTCCAGCAGCAGTATAGTTAAACATAGTTAAGGCTTAATCATAGTTAATCCTTAATCATAGTTAAGGCCTGAAGATAACATCCAAAGTTAACTAATCATAGTTAAGGCTTTTTGGAGAAAGGGATTAGGGAGAAGGGAGGGACTGGGAGAAGAGAGTGAGTGACCCCAGTTTGCAGTGGGCAAAACCCACTCTGCATGGAAAGTTCATTTGCATTCCAGTTTCTCCATGATCAGCTAAGGAAATAAAACAAGCAACTGAAAATGTTGCCCGCAAGCTCACATACAAAAAAGCAGCAAGACAGGAAACATGAATGGTTTGTCTTCCTGCTTCCCATGCTTCCAGGCCTTGTTCCAACAGGAGAGAAGTTTTTTCCCCCATGGAAATGCATGTACTGACCCCCGTGTGGGTTGAATATGTGTGTCATCTCAACAAACAAGACCCAAGAGTATGCTTCCCTTCTTGCCACTTTGGCGCATTGTCTGAAAAGCTCTTTGCTTCGTTCCAATGGATATGGTTTTCATGGCTAAGATGCAATACAGATCTTTCAGCATTTTCATTTGGGGCTCTTGAATTCCTCTCTCTGTCTTCCACCCCCCCCCCCCTCCAAGGCCAGAGCCAAGGGGTGCTTGTCTTGCAGTGGAGCTGCTGCTATTACTGAGAAAAAAACATGGATGAGCTATTATATTGGCCCTACGCTTCGATGGATAGCATTTCCTTTGTTACCAAGGTCATAAAATTGATACTCCATGGGAGCCGGGATAATGGGATAGGAAACCATTGCTGGCGTAGATAGCAGCTTTTATTGGAGGGAAAAAAAATGGAATGTAGATACTAAAATAATATGACTAATGCTGTGAAGTGTGCGAAAATGTTGTGTTTGGAATCGCCGCTTTCGTTTCAAAGGCACAGTAAAGCGGCATGGATCCGGCGACATGCTCAGTGACTGGTTCCAATCTCTCTTTTAGGCTGAGGTGTGCTCAGGAACAGTAGCAGACGTAATCCAGTCTGTCGTGAACGGTGCAGATGGTTGCATCTTTTGCTTTGGTCATGTCAAGCTTGGTGAGCTCCCAAATTCATTACAGTTAATTACTATGTCAGCCTGGTAATTACATGCTGTCAGCTCCTGGAACAATAAACCTGGAATATATGAATAGATTAGAATTTCTTTTTAATTAGCTTTGCAAACTTCTCTTGCTTTATTTCTGTGCTGGGACCCTAAGTTTTTTCTGTGTTTTTTTTTAATCCATTTGAAAAAGGCGAAAGACAGTCCTGTGTGTATGTACACACTCTCTCTCTCTCGCACACACAAGATTCTTCAGGAATGGACAGGTGTGACTACGTTCTAAAGATCCTAGAGGCTTTGAGAAATTAATTGGCTTTGGCAAAAAAAAAAAAAAGTTAGCCAGGATGGAGAAATTAATTGAGCAAATACCAAAGGATTAATAACGAAATATGAAAAAGCCACTTTTACATCTGTTCTTTCCCATTGTCTGTAAAATGTGTGGCGTTAACTATAATCTAAGGGCATGTTTGAACAGAGTGGGGTTTTTCTTTCCAGGGTCCTGGTATGGATTCCTGAAAGCCAGATGGTATCTGCTCAGAGCCCACTGTTTATCCCCCCAACTGGGGAGAGCAATGTGGGGAATTTGCAGGGTTAGTCTGGGCAGTATATTCATGGATATTGAAAGCCCCACTTTAGGGCTGGAAAAATACTTCAAATTTTTAGTCCCCACTTCTGAGTTGAGACCCAGGAGTATCTGCAGTGCACCCTACAGTGTTCCTGCAGACATCTAAGAGACAAGAGATGCCTCTTCTCTTTCCTTTCAGTGAGCAGCAACTGTTACCCTGCACATGCCTGATCTTGTCTTATCTTAGAAGCTAAGCAGGGTCAGGCCTGGTTAGTACTTGGATGGGAGACCGCTTGGGAATACCAGGTGCTGTAGGCTTATACCATAGTCTTGCGAGACTGAAGGTTGCCAACCATGTGTGTTCCTATCAGTATTTGTCATTGCTGAGGAGGCTGACAGCCATCCTAACTCGAGTGTAGTTTTATGGGACAGGGTGGAGAGAGGCAATAAGCTCTCCCTCTCCCTTTTTCTCTCTCTACTTTCTTCCTTCCCCATTTCAACTGTTACCCTGCACATGCCCGATCTCGTCTGATCTCGGAAGCTAAGCAGGGTCAGGCCTGGTTAGTACTTGGATGGGAGACCACCTGGGAATACCGGGTGCTGTAGGCTTATACCATAGTCTCTCGAGACTGAAGTTTGCCAACGTATTTCTGAGTAAGGATAGTAGATTGTGAGGACCCTTACCCCCTCTTCATCAAATGCCCTCAAGTTGGGGAAGGATTCCCCAATGTTGTTGTTGTGGGATGGGGGGAAGGGTTCAGTCCTAAGGCAACTGAGGTGTGCTTGATGGGCCACTTAAGCTTTCCTTTGCCTTCCCCTTCCAGGCAAATCCTACACCATGATCGGAAAAGATAACTCCACACAGAGTCTTGGGATCCTTCCTTGCGCTATCTCTTGGCTCTTCAAGCTCATCAACGAGCGCAAGGAAAAGACCGGCACTCGTTTCTCGATTCGAGTGTCTGCTGTGGAGATCAGTGGCAAAGATGAAAACCTTCAGGATTTATTAGCTGAAGTAGCCACAGGCAGTCTTCAGGATGGGCAGTCTCCTGGGGTTTATCTGCGAGAAGATCCGATATGTGGAACACAGGTATAAGATCTTGGGGCAGATTTGAATGTCTGGCTTTCCTTTGTTTCCTGTCATAATTTTTTTTAAAATTCTTTTTTAACTGACAACAATCATTTTTAAAGTTGATATTTTTTTATTGCTTTTCCATTTTTAATCCCCAGTCCCAGAGTGTACATATTTGTTTCCATTAGCGCCCTTGAGGTTTGCTCTGTTCAGAGAGGGAAGCTGGTTCACCCCCCCGTCTTAATTAGTTGTTTTCTTGTTTATACTCCAGCTTCAAAATCAAAGCGAATTAAGGGCCCCAACAGCAGAGAAGGCTGCTTTTTTCCTTGACGCGGCCCTGGCTGCCAGAAGCACTAGCAAACCAGAGAGCGATGAAGAAGATAGAAGGAATTCGCACATGCTCTTCACCCTCCACATATATCAGTATCGCATGGAGAAGAGCGGCAAAGGGGGAAGTATGTTGAAATTCACTACATATTCCTGCACAGATTTTCAATCTGATTTTAGTAAAATTGATGGCCCGGTCCTAGCACTGTGCTAGTGCTAGCCAGTGCAAATGTGCTGTAAATGTGCTCCTGAGCAGCCCAGCCTTATACCAGCCTGCTCAGATCTGTGCCACCAATTTCAGTGGCACAGATCTGAGTGGCCCCATTGGGGCAGCAGCCACGCTACATGGGGTAAGGGGAAGCGATTCCCCTAACTCTGAGTTGCGCCACAGCCAGTCCAACCCTGCGCTGGATACAGCCAGCCGGCCTGTTCCAGCACAGGTTAGGATTGGGCTGCCCAGAAGGCAACAGGAGGCTAGATCTCAAGAGGTGGGTTGAGAAAGTGGGCTGGTTCAGTGTCACCAAGGGCTAAGCACCCATGTCTTGAAGTTTTAAAGTATTCCTCGGTGGATGAAATACCTATGGAAGTCATAACTATTGGTGACATCTTTTCCCCATATTATTGTAGCCATGCATATGATGTTTTCCACAGAAGGCAGCTAGTTTGTAGAAGGAAAGAGAAGTCAGTTCCTTGCTCCATTGACAAATTGAGGGCAGAGCTTTTCTTTCCATGTTGTAACTTCCTATATTTGGTCACCAAAATGGCATAGAATAGATGATTAATTTCAGATGTTCTGGAATAAGGGCCTGTACAGCTGGAACGTATTTTACAGAGCTGTGTGTTTTGGTAAATTGCAAGGTGCATTTTGGGACTAAATTGATAGCAGCACAAACTTGACGCCAAAATGGGGTGGCAGCCAGATATTTTTACATAAAGTGTGGTAAAGAAGCTGTGGTATATCTAAGCATTTGGCTTAAATGGCTAACCATTTGTGAAGCAACCATAGAGGAGTGTCCAATAAGTATGGAAAACCAAATTTTGCTAGATTGAGTGTAATTTTAATTCTAGTGTAATTATTTTTTTTAATGGATGCAAGTGCCACTTTTCCATGCTTTTATTGAATGGGAAGTTCCAGTTCTCTGTTCCATTTTTTTTTTTTTTACAGAAGCTGGTTAATATTAGCTAAGAAAGCTTCTCAACAGGACTGGGTGACTCACACATGAAGGCTGCATACAGTGTCTTGAACTTCCATAAACATCTATATATGCCCAAATCATGCTGTACCCGCTGGTGGAATGCTTGTTCCACCAGCGGAGCACTTTTCATAGGATTTTTAATGGGATTGTAAGGCATCCATTTGGTCAGTGCTTATGACTGAGATTCATCCGTTTTTAATTTTGCTTTCTTGTTTGGTTCTGCTGTTTGAAACAGAGTTGAACCAGGGAGTAAACTGTGTTTTGTTCTTGCTTTCTAGTGTCAGGTGGACGTAGCCGTTTACATCTCATTGACCTCGGAAGCTGTGAGAAGGTGCTCAGCAAGAGTCGAGATGGAGGTGGCACCCTCTGCCTGTCGCTGTCTGCCTTGGGCAGTGTCATTCTAGCCTTAATCAATGGTGCCAAACACGTGCCATACAAGTAAGTATGGAGGATGGAGGACTGTCAAACTCATGATCTGATGTTTAGACTATTTTTCAGAGTTTTACTACCTATAGGCCAGGGGTGCCCAAACCCTGGCCCTGGGGCCACTTGCAGCCCTCGAGGACTCATAATCTGGCCCTCAGGGAGCCCCCGGTCTCCAATGAGCTCTGGCCCTCCGGAGGCTTGCTGGAACCCGCTCTGGCCTGATGCAACTGCTCTCAGCATGACAGCCCACTGTTTGACCTCTTGCATTAGCTGTGGGATGAGGACTCCCTCCACTGCTTGCTGTTTCACACCTGGGGTGCAGCAGTGGTAGCAAAGGAAAGGCCGGCCTTGCTTTGTGCAAGACCTTTTATAGGCTTTGAACTATTGCAGGACCTTCATTCATTCATATAAGCCTCCTGCCAAAAACTTTGGACACCCCTGCTCTAAGCAATAGCAGGTGGTGGCTTCAAAGCGATGCGCTATCAGCAGTGCGCTATCAGATGGCTGTCACATCCAATTTTTCCTCCTTTCTCCTTAGACAGCCAGCAGGAGGCTTTACTGAGTCTGAAATACCTTTGGTACCTCCAACAAGTGTTCCCTTACCTTGAGAAGGCCTCTATGAAGTAAATAACAGTCAATTAGCCCAATCCTATCTCCTCCCCCCCTTGCAGGTGCAACTGTGTTAAAAAGGCACATGCTGTTTCCAGCAGGGAAGAGTGGGAGGCTTCAGGAGGGAAAGAGGATTTAAGTTCCCTTTCCCCTCTGTGAGCCGTGGTGGATCTCCTTGAACCTGCGTCAGCAATTTTGCTGACACAAGTCCAAGGAGAGAAAAGGGTGGGGTGGCTGCAGAAAAGGAAGACAGGATCTGTCACATGTCATCACCCCTGGATCCACCCCCTCCTGCAACCTCTCTGCCTCTGGTTCATATCGCTCCCCCGACCCACCATGTGCTGCGAGTGCACTGCTTTATGACAATAAGCATTGATGGAGCACCAGTTCCACCGGCAGGGCAGCTCAATAGGATTGGGCTGAATAGCGTGTCCTTATTTGTGTGTCTTTTTTTTGATCTCTAGGGACAACAAACTGACCATGCTGCTCAGAGAATCGCTTGGGAACATCAACTGCAGAACGACCATGTTGGCTCACATATCGGATTCCCCGGCACATTACGCAGAAAGTCTCACCACAATTCAGCTTGCCTCGCGTATCCACAGAATGCGGAAGAAGAAATCCAAGGTTGGTGTGCAAGAGGTTGCTGTGCAGCTCACCTCATTACAGGAGCAATGTAGCCACAAGATTCACCATGGCTATGATAGTGGTAGTAATGTAATGAGGTGAGTGGAAGGAGACAGTTTTGGTGCAACTTTTGCACTTCTGCCCTTTCCAGATGTTGAGCTGAGAACTTCTGTCTCAGGGCCCAATCCCATCCGACTTTCCAGCGCCGGTGCAGCCACAATGCAGC
Source organism: Tiliqua scincoides (assembly GCF_035046505.1). NCBI lineage: Eukaryota > Metazoa > Chordata > Lepidosauria > Squamata > Scincidae > Tiliqua > Tiliqua scincoides. Next base: position 303,152,917 of record NC_089821.1, read on the forward strand.
CTTGAGTGAGGTAAGGGAACAAATGTTTCCATACCTTGAGGTGGCCTCTGTGACTGCCCCACAGCCACAGGATGCATCGCACGCCCCATTGGAGTGGCTGTACCAGCACTTGAAAATTGGATAGGATTGAACCCTGAGACCTTAGTCTCAGCCTGCCAGATTGGTATCCACATTGACTGAGCTGAGCTTGGTACACTACTGATCATTTCCTTGTTTGATGAAATCATAACATGGGCTGACATCCAGAGCAGCTACATGTCTATAACCATACACTGCATGAATGATGCCCTTCACCCTACGCTGAAATGGCTGTGTGAATTAGCCCAAAGGGCGTATGGTTTTGTGCAACATTCTTCCATTGCTGATCACAGTCCTCTTCTCACATTGTTGAGAGTAGTGGGTTTCAGCTCACGGATTATCATTTCTCTGTGGCATGAATGGAGCAGATGCCTGAATCTGCGGCAGGAGCTGAACACGTCTTTTTACTGCACTGTAGCCTTGTCCCAGTGGTGGATCTCCCCAGCCCTGTGGCAAAGGTCACATGGGCTGTTGCCACCCCCCATGCGAAAATTCACTCCCCCCACTCACCTGAGGCTCATGGAGCCTCGTGCAACCTCAGGCTGTGTTGGGGAAACTCCCTGAGGCTTCCCCAACGCCGTAAACTCTGCTTCTGGGAAACCGGAAGCGCAGTTTCTGACCCCATCGGGAGCCTCAGAGAGGCTTCCGCTGGGTCCTACAGGCTCACACCTGGGGCATTTGCCCCATCAGACATAATGGAAGGTCCTCAACTGCCTTGTCCCAAAGTGTCACTGTAAATATAGATTCACTTTCTAAAAGTTTCGCATAAATGTTTTACACTGAAATTATTTGTCTTCGACAATGAATTGGGCTGCAGAGCAGGGAATGAAAAATGTAGCTGTTTCTCTTGTTCATACTTTTAATGCTAAATGTGCATTTATCTTGTTTTAACAATGGGCAGTATGCATCCAGCTCATCGGGAGGAGAAAGCTCCTGCGAAGAGGGCCATGCAAGGAGACCTCCTCACCTGAGACCATTTCATCCCAGGACCGTTGCTCTTGATCCTGACATTCCTGTACTAAACCTTACCAGCGAGCCTGATTATTCCTCAAGTAGCGAGCAATCCTGTGACACCGTCATCTACGTTGGTCCCAATGGTACAGCTTTGTCAGACCGGGAGCTGACCGATAATGAAGGCCCTCCAGAGTTTGTTCCCATAATCCCTTCCCTGAACAAGAAAAGAAGCAAAGACAACTTTTCTCTTGCCAAAAGCTCTGACAAAGACCATTTCAAGTGCAACACGTTTGCGGAGTTGCAGGAGAGGTTGGAATGCATTGACGGGAGCGAGGAACCTGCAAAGTTTCCTTGCGGGGAGGTTCCCCCCACATCATCCAGTGGCGCGATCCTAGTTAATGTTGAAAATGGACAGTCTAAACCAAAACCACCCTCTCCTCCTGAAGGATTCAAGAAGCCGGAAACGGGGACTCCGAAGAAAGGACAGAACCTTTACTTCCAGCGCAACGGTATGTACCCTGAGAGGAAAGCTTCTCCTTTAAAAATGGAACCCACCAAACAGCAAAGCAAGCTGGAAGGCAAGAAAGGAGAATCAGATGGAGAGAAGGAGGCAACTACCGATTCCCACCACTTACCAGCATGTAATACTTCCAGGAATCAGGATCCTGGCCAAGCTGCTGCAGAATCAGTTGTCAAAGAGAAATCCCCGTATGCGAAGAGACCTTTGCCCAGTCCTGCACCCCCACCGCCACAGCAGCCGGAGTCCCCACTGAAGACTAAGCAGAGCTACCTGAAGTTCGACCACAGCAATTCAGTTAGGACTCCACCTGTTGGAATGAGCAAGCAAGGGACAAGTAACTCTGAACCTAACCCTGAAGCAGGCAACAGTACACAGCAGCACCAAGATGGTCTTGAATTACATAGGTTCCAGTCGTCTTTCCGAGGCAAATGCTTCGACCGCGATATACTGACGACTACGGTGACGTTGCAGCAGCCCATGGAGCTCAATGGTGAGGACGAGCTGGTGTTCACTGTGGTGGAGGAATTGTCCATCAGTGGCATATTGGATAACGGAAGGCCTGCCAGCATCATCAGCTTCAACAGCGACTGCTCTCTGCAGGCCCTTGCCTCTGGCTCCAGGCCAGTCAGTATCATCAGCAGCATCAATGACGAGTTTGATGCTTACACCTCCCAAGTGAGCGCCACAGGGGTCAACATTGATATCGTCGTCCCCTTTTCCGAGGACCCGTTCTCTAGCAGTAGCCGACGGTCGTCCATCAGCTCGTGGCTCAGCGAAGTGAGCATCTGTACGATTGAGAGTGACAGAGGCCAGTCCAGTGAAGGTTTTCTTGCTACTTCCTCTTACTGCTGTGGCAAGAGTGAAGAGCCTTTTGGCTTAGGTTCTCCTAACGCACCTGTTCCACTGAAAGCCACGCTGAATGACAGCGGGTTTTGCTTTTCAGAGCTGGAGAATGAGAGTGTGAGTTCGAGCAAAACGCTTTCAGGCGTCAACATAAGCCCTCAAAACTCTGACTTAACCAAAGCATCTCCAACAAAAAGTGCTCTTTGTGTCACCGATCAACCAGCTAAAGTTAGGCCCCCTAACTCTCAAAGCACACCGGTGATAGAAACAATACACTCCAGTCTTCCCCGGAGAACAAAAACTACCTCATCTTCAACCCATAACAACGCCACCCTCGGTTCTAAGGACTTGCAAAAGCCGCATGTGATATTTGAAGACCCCTGGCTGGTTCGTACAGAGGATCCTTTGGAAGGAAATACTGCAGACCCTTTGCTGTCTCCAAAGTCTCACGCATCCGGTGCCGAGAAACAGTCAGCAAAGTCTACCCAACATTTTGGCAGCTTGTCTAGGCCCACAAAATCCCAGACAATGCTAGCCTGCTCACAGAGGGTGGTCGATGGTTGTGAAATGTCCTGCAAGTCATCCAGTGGAGTGGCTAAAAAATCAGAAGCCATCACAAAAATGCCCCAGCTAAAAAGGGGAGCCACCACATTGGGTGTGGTCCCTGTTTCCACCACAGAAGGCATGAACAGGGGAAGTTCTGAAGCTGGTTTTTCCACTGGCAGCCTAAAAAAGAAGAATGGAGCACAAAAATCTAGCATGTTACCCAGGCCAAGCGGGACAGTGCCCCCGGCACCTCCCGTGCGTAAATCGAGTCTTGAGCAGAAGAATGGTGGGATGCTGAGTGGCGGAGGCAAAGCTGCAGCATTAGACCCTACGAAGGCTGTCACAGCAAAGATGGAAGATGATTTCGATTTGCGCTTAAGAACTGGGCCTTCTGCTGAGAATGCCAGCAGCAGATGCAACCTGAAGGGGGAGCACTCTTTGCCAAAAGCAACTTCGAGTTTAAAGGCCAAGGCATCGAAAAGTGAAGGTGTCCATCGCTGTGGGAGTCACATGTCCCTTGAAAGATGTGACAGCCTGACCTCTGTGGGATCCAAGTCCAACCTGACTCGGGAAAGTGGCAGCGGCAGCATTAACAATGGCAGGACCGGGCGTTTGGTTCCAAGGCTGGGTGTTCCTCCTGTCAGTGCTGGCCTGACCTCACCTGCTTCGTACACCACACCTGCACCCTGCAAAAACAGCCAGGCAAAAGGTGCAGCAAGCCAGAAAGCTCCTGCCAATGGGAATAAGAGCCGCAGCCTTTCGGCCAGTGGCTCCAAGTCACTGAGCTCATCTGTGAAATCGTTGCCTCAGTCTGTTGGGAAGACCTCTAACATTCCTTTGAGCGGGAAAGCCGCCCCCCGGTCCGTGCAAGGTGCCGGCAGCAAACCTGGCCGTGGAACCATTATGGGAACCAAGCAGGTAATTAGGGCGGCCAACAGTCGTGTGAACGAGCTGGCATCAGGCGGTTCGATCAAGATGAGCCATTTCCGAGGCTCGACGGACTCCGATAGTGGCAACGACAGTGGAATTAACTTGAGCGATGAGAAGTCGCAGGTCCTGGCCCTGCCGTCGCCGTACAGCAAGATCACTGCTCCAAGGAGGCCGCAACGCTATAGCAGTGGGCATGGCAGCGATAACAGCAGCGTCCTCAGTGGGGAGCTACCTCCGGCAATGGGTAGGACAGCTCTCTTTTACCACAGCGGTGGCAGCAGCGGCTACGAGAGTATGATCCGTGATAGCGAAGCCACCGGCAGCGCATCTTCGGCGCATGACTCTATGAGCGAAAGTGGGATGTCTTCACCAGGTCGAATGAGAAGCTTGAAATCCCCAAAGAAACGATCAACAGGTATCAAACCCTCCACTATAACCCTTTTCCTTCCGTTGAAATGGTGTTGCTCACACCAGGGGGAATATATTATAAGAGCATAGACCAGCCATTTTCAACCATTGTGCCTTGGCACACTGATGTGCCATGAATGGGCTGCAGGTGTGCTGCAGGAGTTTGGGGGAGGGTCATTTATTACTAGGGCCACTGGGGGATGTGAGCCCCCCACCAACAGCATGGTGTGCCTTGTCAGTTGTCAAAAAACTGATGGTATGCCTTGACCATTTTAGTACCTTGTCAGTGTGCCACGAGACAAAAAAGGTTGAAAACCACTGACGTAGATTGATGGCCACAGGGGAGCAACTACCTCACTTCCTCCAGCTTGCCCTTAGTTGCGCAGGGAAGAACACTCCTCAAACACTCAGAAATATTTATTTATTTATTTAACACATTTATACCCCACTTTCCCAAAGGTCAAGGCAGCTTACAGAACTTAATTTAGACCTATGCAAGTGCAGGGAAAAGAATGGAATGACGACAAAGGAGATTTGTGGGAGGGTGGTGAAGGCTGACCTAGGGCATTGATTCCCAAACTGTGAGCTGTGTCTCCCCAGGGAACCACAGAAACCAGCCAGGGAACACGCAGAATCTTCACGAAAAGTTCACTGTCCTATACAATGTATAGGATTGTAGCCCTAAGGGTAGCCACGGCCAATGGCCCAGCAGGTCAAGGGAGCTGCCAGTCTAAAAAGTTGGGAACCACTTACCTACAGTAATTCCCTATGCTAACATTGGATTGTCAGTGTCAATTGAGGGCCCAGTCCTATCCAACTTTCCAGCACCATTGCAGCCACAATGTAGCTCCAGGGTAAGGGAACAAATGTTCCCATATCTTGAGGAGGTCTCTGTGACTTCTTCCCCACCACAGGATGCAGTGCACACCCCATTGGCACGGCTGCAGCTGCACTAGAAAATTGGATAGGATCTGGCCCTGAAATGGCTCCTAATAAGTCTAAGGCCTTGAGGCCTGATTTTGTTCAATCATTGAGTGACCCTCAGCATATGGCCAGCAGCTGCACTCGCCATCTCACCATCCCAAACTTTGGAACATTTCTTGATGCTTGCAGTATATATTTTTATTGCACTAAGATGCCTTTAACGTAGACGTAGAGTCTTTCTGTAAATCGTTGATTGACAAATCTTGACATGAAAATTAAAGGGATATAAAAGAATTCAGTTAAAAAGAAAAAAACACACAATGCATTAAACTTTGTGATTAATGCTGCTAATTAACCACAATACCAAGGCTTTCATTAGTTTTACAACACATTAAGACAATCAACTGAAATTAGAAATAGATTGGAGATTCACTTGTGTAATCAGTTCCGAGCGGCTTCCTTTCACATAAGTGTGTACGAAGACTAACATGCCACCCAACATTTGCCAGAGTTGAACTGGAGCTTGCATAGTTTTGTAGTGGAAAAGCCAGGTTAGAGCCCAATCCTAAAGTCTGAGCTCCAGTGCCGGCGCTGGGTGTTGTAAACATGCCATAAAGCACGTTTATGGCACCCTCTTTGTAGAACGCTGGTGCCGGCCTAGCACTGGCCTAGCACCAGACAGACGCCGCCTGGAGCAAGGGAAGAACTCCAGGCAGCAGTGATGAGTTTCAGGGAGGGAGGAAGGTGGGCAGGGGGAGAAACTGGAGTGGGAGGGGATGGGACTGGTGGAGCCCTGTTCTGCCAGATCCTATCCTCTGTGTCGGGCTTTGCAGCCCGACACGGAGGTTCTCTAGTCTGGACCGACAAAATAGCCAGCATAGACTTGAGAAGTCCCATTGCAGGGCTTGGGGCTTTCCTTGGGGGAAGGGAATGAAAGTCTCCTTGCCCGAGGAGGCCTTTGGCAGCCCCAGAGAGGCCATTGGATACAGCGGTAGCTATTTTGGCACCACTGTGCACGGTATAGGATTGGGCTGTTAAAGTATAGGCTGAGTATAGGATTGGGCTGTTAAACAGCAAGCCGGTTCCACAGAGTCTTGAGGCGTTTCTTGATGAAGCAATTTTTTCCCCCCAACGTTTATTTTGTTGGTTTTTTTGGAAACACACACTTCAGACAAAGTGATGGGCAACTGCGTTAATTAGAGGCATGCTTAAGCATTCTTCTTACATAACTAAAAGAAACTGAATGGGTTGAGGGGAACAAATTTTGATTGGGATTGTGGGGAGAGGAAGGATAGCCCTTTCGGTTTGCCGTCACCCCTTCCAGAACATGTTATATGCCTCCAAAGTGCCTATTTGTAGACAAGAGAAGGTAAGGAAAACCTAGTCACATCCTATGCATGTCTATTAAGAAGTGACTCAAATTGAGTTCAGTGGGAATTACTACTAGGTGAGCACATGTAGAATTGAGTTTGGGTCCCTTTGGGGTGAAAGTCAGGATAAAAATACTGTAAATAAATAAAATAAATAGAATTGTGGCCTGAGTCATCCATGGCCAGTCACCATTTCCTAGCTTAACTTTCTTCTCATGGTTATTGTGATGCTAAAATGGGAATGGGGTGAATTGTGTATGCCACCTTGAACTCCTTAGAGGAGGGGTAGGGTATAAATGTACTAACTAAAATGGTGCATCTATGCACATTGTGGTATGCTTCCTGGTCATGGCAACCAATTGGTTTCATTCTGTGACCAATCAGTATAAAGGGATGGTATCCTTCTTCACAGCAGTTCCCTTTTTCAGAGCACATCAACCTTTTAAGTCTCTCCCGCAAATCAATATTAACAGCTGTGTAAAGTTGCACACATATTGAGAAGGTATTACTGGCTGATGGATTCGTATTTGGTTTTGCCCCAGGAAATGCTTTATAAGGTCTTTTCTAAGATGACAAACAGTTCCCTTTTTTCCACTGAAATTATCTTCTGCCGATTAAATTATAGCTTACCTTTTGGAGTGCTTAGTGCTTTGATGTCCCTAATATATTCAGAAGTTATTCTTGGTTTTAGTTCAAAAAAGAAAGGTGAATAAAAGGCGGTGGACATGATAGAGGCACATAAAAGCAAAGGGTCATGTGGAATTAATTCTTTATCTCGCTCTGTAAACACTCAAGAACATAAGAACAGCCCTGCTGGATCAGGCCATAGGCCCATCTAGTCCAGCTTCCTGTATCTCACAGTGGCCCACCAAATGCCCCAGGGAGCACACCAGATAAAGAGACCTGCATCCTGGTGCTCTCCCTTGCATCTGACATAGCCCATTCCTCCAGAAATTTGTCCAATTCCCTTTTAAAGGTGTCTAGGCCAGATGCCGTCACCACATCATGTGGCAAGGAGTTCCACAGACCAACCACACACTGAGTAAAGAAATATTTTCTTTTGTCTGTCCTAACTCTCTCAACACTCAATTTTAGTGGATGTCCCCTGGTTCTGGTGTTATGTGAGAGTCTAAAGAGCATCTCTCTATCCACTTTATCCTTCCCCTACATAATTTTGTATGTCTCAATCATGTCCCCCCTCAGGCGCCTCTTTTCTAGGCTGAAGAGGCCCAAACGCCATAGCCTTTCTTCATGAGGAAGGTGCCCCAGCCCAGTAATCATCTTAGAGCCCAATCCTGTAGTCGCTGAGCACAGTCGCAAACGTGCCATAAGGCATATTCATGGGGCTCACCGCTGGGCTCCCGCCTGTGCTAGCCCAGTGCCGGCTGGTGCTGGGCTAGTGTGGGGCGGTCACCCAGGTTTTGCAGCTCAGCGGTCTCCCGAACTACCGGGTTGCGGAACAACAGGCGGGGCGGGGGCGGAGAGGAGGCATTCCTGGGAGGGGGGAGGCCGGTGGGGAGGAGAGAGAGTGGGGATGAGACGTGACGGGGAGGTATGATGTGGGGAGGGGTTGGGCTGGAGGTGTGCCAGGGGGAGGGATGGGAGGCGGATTTGCTCCGCTCTGCAGGATCCAGGGTGCTTGGGTAGTGCTGTGATAATTTTCCAGTGATAGCCGGATGTAAGCACTGTTTGGATTGGATTTTTTTATGGCTTCATGAGGTGAAGATTGCACAAGAGATCATGTTGGCTTATTTTTTCTTTCTATCTCAGGTTTCCAGCGTCGTCGCTTGATCCCAGCTCCCCTGCCCGATTCTGCCTCCCTGGGGAGAAAACAGAGTGTCACCGGCCAGTGGGTTGATCTACCACCCTTGCCGGGCACATTGAAAGAGCCATTTGAAATTAAAGTTTATGAGATTGATGATGTGGAACGATTACAGCGGCACAGACAAGAGGAAAGTGAGGTCAGCGCGTACTTTACAGCAATGCCAGACAATTTAAATCACACAATGTACAAGGCTGGAACATTGCTCAAACCCCAGTACATAGCACTGGGGGAGAACGGGCATCAATTAAAGTGCTATCATTACCCTTTTTTTTTTTTAACAATTCATTTGTTGGGGTGCCTTGCCCATAGAAAATAATTGCTGCCAGCCATTAATTGTGTTTAACGTAGCTGATGGAGTGAGTGGAGAATATCAATTAATATATTACGAGAAGGCTTTATAATCATTGCCTGCCTGATGAAACTTTATGGGCTTTCTTCACTGAAGGGTCATTAACTCTTTATGTAAATAGCGCAACATATCCTGGTTAGAATTCTGTTAAATTCAAGATGTTGTGAGCTTAATTTACTTGTAATTGGCAAAACATCCAGTTCATTCTGAGCTGGTGACAGCAAAGCAGTTATCATTCTCGTACCATTCCAACAACAAACTTTTTTTTTTCCCCCCCTTTCATTTCTTTTGCAACAGCCTTTCCAGGATGTGGAAAAGGTAAGTTGAACCTCTGGATTCCCCTTAACCAAATAATCTTTCTTATTACTGGCCAGAACTAAATGCTTGGCAGAAAACACGGCATGTTTGTGTAAAGCAGTGGGATGTGTGAGCATTTATGGGGACGAGGCCATGTTGGGGTGCAGTGGAGTAGCTATGGGGGGGTGGCACGGTAAGTACTGCAAGCACCTCAATGTGCTGTGTAAGTATCTCCTTCCACTCACTGTTGGAGCCATTCCAGGCAGCAATGACAACATGCGGGAGCACCTGGAATGGCTCTGGGTGAGTGGGAGGGGTTGCTTACATGGCGTGTTGCAGCGCCTAAAGAAGTTAACTGTGCTGCCCCCCCCTGTAGTTTCACCACTGTTGGGAAGTATATGAGTGTGCAAAATAGGGGAAATTTATAGGGGAGAAGCTGCACGAAGGGTGTGTGTGCAAAATGGAGGGGGCAGTTGTGGATGACAGGCAAAGGCAGGAAGGGAGGTGTTTAAGCTTTCTGCCACTATCTGTTTTTCCTCTAAAATCCCTTCTGCTGGCCTCTTCTCCCCCCCCCCCCCGCCCATTGCCCAGTTCAGCCCTGAGCTTGGATTTCCTGATTATGTGTGTGTGCGTGCAGGGGGGGGGGAAGCTCAGAGAAAGTGTTGCAGAGGAAAAGCAGCTGGAGGGAGCTTAAGCACCTTCATCACTTCTACAACTTTCCCCCTTGCAGATCCCTCCTTCCACCATTTTGTGTGCCAGCAGCAAACACAGGGTTTGGGAATGTCTAGTTTTAGAGCGAGATCCCATTTTGGCTTTCCTGAGTAAATTATATTTATTCTTTGTGCTGGGGGAGAAAACCATTTCTGTACTTATGGTTGTAATTTAAGAGTATTTTAGAAAAGCACATTATCTCAGAGGATGGCAATAAATGCCATAAGTGCTCAGAGCGTGTCACTTTTATTAGATTAGCATCCAGGAAGGTCCACTTGAAGTGGGGGGGATGGGTGGGCAGGAGAGAACCCTTCTGCTATTAAATGTTCTGTATTGTGAGCTCCACAACAGTAGTTGAAGCCAAACACTGAAGGTTTAGTGGAGGAGGCAGAAGCAGGCAGATGGCCGGCAAGAGTCACAGTTCAGTAATTTTTGTCTTCCCAAAGGGTCTGATATATTTCAATACCAAGCTGAAAATCCTGGAGAGGCGCCACCAGCGAATTCGAGAGGTGAAAGCAAAGCACGAGTTCTTGAAAGATGAGTTGGAAGAAACAAAGCACAGGTTGATGTTGGATCCAAACAAGTGGATAGGAGAGTGTGAGTATTCTTTGTCTACTCAAGACAAGATTCAGAAAATGTTTGTTAGGCTAAGGGATGCAAAAAGCCCAGTGCCTCAAAAATTGTGCCTAGCAATTGAAGGCAAAGTTGCAGAAGAAGGCAGAGATTGAAGTGAATGGACCTTTATAAGTAGTAACTTGTGGAAGAGTAGTTACTTTTATTGATACCATAATTTATTATATGAGAGCTGAAACCACAGGCCTACTATTTTCCTAAAATACTGCCTTAGGTACCCCTGTGAGTGGGAGCATAACAAAAGCCGTGATAGGCTAAGGAGAGGATAGCAGCTGTTTGTTGAGTCAACAGCACTAGCTTTTGGCTTTTTTTTTTTTTTTTTTGCAAAATGGGAGGACTAGTTTTTTGACAGGCCTGTACTTTTAACGTGAGTCTCTTTCCATGATTCATTTCAGGACACAGCAGACTCAGAGTTCAAGAAGGTCAGCAGTTTGAATTTCCAAGTCTAACATATCCTTAGGTAGAAGACAACAAAGGGATGTGGGAGAATTCTGCAGTCAAAGGCTGGCTGCAGAGGGTCTTTTTCACTGAAAGGTTAAAAAGTGGAATCTGAAGTGAATTTCAGATTTCTTCCTAAAGAGTATCTCCGCATGTTCAAAGGAAGCCAAATCTGTTTCTGTGAGACAAATGGAAGTTTTCAGGGGATTTCTGCACAGAGGGTTGGTACCGAAATCTTACAAAAAAAGAAATTGGAAGTGAATGCTTGGGTTTTTTTTCCACTGGAGAAGCATCTGAGGATTTTCAAGGGAAGCCAAGGAAGTTTCTGTAAGACATGTTCAATTTCTCCAGGGGTGGCTGAGTGGGTTGTGTCATCCTTAGATGTGCAAACACATTGCACATCTAAATATACATTAAATAATCTTAACTGTTTCGGCTCCTTGGCTAGTCTGTTCATAGTCTGGGCTCTGGAACCACTCAGAGGGCTCCCCTTTGATCTCCTTCCCACTCTTCAGAGTGGCTCCAGTTTCTCTCTCTATCATTTTAGCTCTTCAATGAGTTCATTGTGACTCAGAGCAGTCAGCCATCTGTTTTGTTTATTCCACTGCGCACCATGTTAGAACTTGGCCTTATTTGAACAGATCACCACGAACTATTTTGCTTTCAGCTCAGGGAAGAACTACACATTGAGCTTGGTGCAGGATTGTAGGATGGCCATTACATTTCATTCCTTTTCTGCCAGACCTGGTGCTGTGCATGTCCCCTTACACAGCAGTGGATCAGAGTATTGTCCACATGAAGCTTAAATGGCACTTTAAGTCTTTCTCATATAATCATGCTACATGTGAATGTTGTTCATGCAGCATAGAACAGTGTTTCTCAAGGTTTGTTCTCTGCTGTACCACTTCACATGGTCCATAGTTCAAAGTACCTGTTCAAAGTACCACCAGAAGTAACTGGTGACGACATCTTTGTCAGTTACTTCTGGGTTGGGAGGCCAGATGTGATGCAATAAACACCAGTAAGAGGTCAGGAGGCAGTATTACCTAAGGCAGTATTTTAGGAAATTAGTAAGCCTGTGGTTTCAGCTCTCATATCATAAATTATGATGTCAATAAAACTAACTACTCTACCACAAGTTGCTACTTACAAAGGTCCATTCACTTCAATCTCTGCCTTGTTTTGCAACTCAGCCTTCAGTTGCCAGGCACAATTTTTTTTAGGCCCTCCATTGTCCTTGAATCTGAGAAGGTTTCTCAGGTGGATTCTTCAAACAAGCAAACAAAAACAAGTACTATACAGCAAAGGCCACGTTCCATTGGTATACGTTTACCTCTCTTTAGCAAAAAAAAGCTGATATTTCGATCACAGTAGTCCTATCCACTCTGGGCCAAAGCTGTGTTGTCATGCAACTGCACCGTGATATGGAAACTCAAGAGACCTAGGGCCACAAGAGACTAGGGGCCATTTAGGGTGGCTAGCTTTTATCTGATACAGCTAGGTGGCCCATCATGGAGATAAACCTGAAGCTAATGCGGTGCAGTCCCTTCTATTATTACAGTTCCTGTAATTAGTCTGTGGAACTGTGCCACAGGATGTGGTGATGGTGTCTGGCCTAGATACCTTTAAAAGGTGGTCAGATTAATGGAGGAAAAGTCCATCACAGGTTACAAGCCATGATGGGTATGTGCAACCTGATTTTAGAGGTAGGCTACCTCAGAATGCCAAATGCAAGGGAGTAGTAGCAGGTCTCTTGTTGTCTTGCGTGCTCCCTAAGGCCACTGTAAGATCCAGGAAGCTGGACTAGATACGCCTTTGGCCTGACACAGAGGGGCTCTTATGTCCTTATCAATAATATTTAATGACTGAACAGTTTTGATTCCACGTCAAGGGAGCTCTGTTGGCCCACGAACAATGTTTGTTCTCTCTTTTAACACTGACAGTTGAGGTTGACCCTGATCTTGATAAGGAGTCTCAAGATTATCTGGAAGCATTGGAACAAGTGACTGACGAACTAGAGCAGTGTGTGAATGTGTGCAAGTCACATGTCATGATAGTCACCTGCTTTGATATTGGAGTGATCGCTGACGCCCAGGATGGAGCGCGGGAAGTGGAGGTTTGAAGGCGGTTTGCAAAGGAACTTGAGAAAGTGAAGCCAAACTTTCGGAAGACGAGAGGCGGAAAAAAATATACGTGTATCGGAAAGCGGAGGTGAGAATGTGAAGACTTAACCTGACAAAGAATGTGGTCGAAGCCTGAAGCTGTCAAGGAATTAGAATGTTCTAAACCTTTATGGTGCCTCAGCAACCTACGAATTGTACAAAGATCAACCTGATTTCTCATAGAGGAAAGCAAAAAAACAAAAACAAAACACAAAACCTACTGAGAACCAACTCTGTTTGAAAAGTGGAAGTGCCTTTAATATTCATTTGTGACTCATTTTCTTGATTTTGTATTTCTCGCTAGAACTGAAACCAGCAAACCTAAACAGACCATAAAATGTATTCCTATGAAATATTTTATACTGTATAGTGTAATTTATGACTATATGTACAAACAAAAAAATTGTAGCAAAAGCAATAAGTAAATTATGTTTTCATACCTGAATTTGCCTCCTTGTTTCACGGAAAAGCTGGTTTATGTAGCAGAACAACAAAAGGAAAAAAAAATGTATTATAATTGCTTTTTCATGGTTTAGGATTTGAGATATTTTTATGAACATTTATCTATTGGAAAGGTGTATTATGAAATTTCAGAATGCTTGGTTTGTATTCAGTTTTTGTACTCTTCCCTTTTCAGATCATGATAAACATGTTTTTTCCATGTTTTCTATACAAATAGGGCTGAAATGTTTGGTCGATTAATCAGTTTGATTAATTGATTAAAAACCTTATGATTGATTAAAAAGGTGCCTCCTGGTTAATCGGATAGCAGATTTTTAAAACGTTTAAAATTATTTTTTAATACAAGTACACACTGAAACCTAAGATCACAGGCACGAGCAGAGGAAAGCTGTTCCCCATCCGCTCTCTCATACAAGAAGAAAAGTCTTTTCTAAGGTAGCAGCAATTGCAACATATGCAAGTATGATTTAAAACAAAGTCTTTTTTTCCTTCAAAACTCTTGCTTTTATTTGTAGGCGAGCCTGTGCTTTTCCATTCATTAATTTATCAATTAATGGACTAAAACTCATATAATTAACTGAAGTTAATTTAATCAGGTGACAGTCCTAATATATATATAAATTGCTTTATTTTCATGGGCCATGTTCCTAAAACTGCTTACTCCAGAGTGGCCGAGTTAAAAATCAATGAGATTACTCCAGAATTGTAAGCAATAAGAGCCATATTGTGGGTCCATTGCGTTAAAATTCCAGTGGCTGCTCTGCTTTGTGTAGTCAAAGGCACTTTGGATGTGGGTAATTTTCAGTGGAGAAGCAGTAACAAGTGATGGGGAGCAGTAGCGGAGATAAAGGGGGGCAGAGCTTTAAGTCCCGCACGGCTCTGAAACTCACCGCGTAAGCTGCCCCTCTTCCTTGCTCTCAGGGCCATTCTGAGGAGCGAAAGCAACGTGGAGGTGTCTCCTCCATGTTGCTTTTGCCCCCCCCCCGGGTAGACTCTGAGAACAAGGGGGAGGGGCAGCTTACATGGCAAGTTTAGGAACCATGTGGGACTGGCAGCTCTACCCCCCTGGCTGCACAACTGATGGGGAGAGTGTGCGTAACTCTTTCCTCACCTTCTGTTTTTTTAATGCAACTTCCAGTTACCCCCTTCTGCTTGTGAAATTCTAAACATGTTTACCCTTGCAAACTCATGCCTGGGACCCCACATTGGGAAAGATTGCCATAAGGCAGTGGTTCCCCGAACCTTTTTGACTGGCGGCTCCCTTGACCTGCTGGGCCATTGGCTGTGACTTCCCATTACGGCTACAATCCTATACATTGTATAGGGCAGCAGGTTTTTCATGAGGATTCCGCAGGTCCCCTGGCTGGTTTTCACAAACTCTCTGGGGAGCCACAATTCACAGTTAGGGAACTACTTCCCTAAGGGGAGTTGAAGAAAGCAGCAGGCATATGTGGATTAAACCACTCTGTTGAAAATCACCCCTCTCAAAGGAACTTTGACTAGGACAGTCAGAACTTTAATGCACATTGGTGTGTAACATGTAGTTTGGCCCTAACCCTTGGTAGCTACTCTTATTCATCACTCCCTTTTCTAGCACTCCTTAATCCAGGGGCTGGCCTCAGAAGGCACCCACACCACTATCTGTCCCAGGAAAGGTTCCCATTAGAAAAATTTCCCTACCCTCAAATGACCATGCTGTAGTTAACCTAGTGGCTGCTTGGCTAGGAGGGAAGGGGAAAGCTTTGGTTGGAAATGGCATGCAGGCTTTCAGGATGTCAACCCTGCCTTAATTGAACCCGAAGAAGTCTGTAGACAACACTGTGGCTTTTTTTTTTCTCTCTCTCTCTCTCTTTTGAGTGCAGGAATTAAGAATTACATTTCTTACCAAAATCACAAGGAAATAGGATTTTAAAAGTGTTCTTTTCTTTCTTTTTAGTAAATATTACGTTAGGTCCATATTTTTGTATAGTTTTGAGGATAAATATAGCATTTGCATTTTATGAACTTTTAAAGACAAATATATCTTTTTACCGTTTTTTCTAAGGAAGGCAAACTCTCAGGATCCTTTCTACACATGCTGCACGAATCTTGCTCTTCTTTTGAAGGAAAACCACTTTGAAGGTGGAGACTGTTGATAAATTGTTGCCAAACAAACAAGCAAAAACTTTTGGAAAGGTTTGATAAGTGTATGTAATGATCGCATTTCATAAGGAACCATATTTTCTGATCATCTTGCTTTGGATGGGGTCGTTTTTTTCCTCCCAGAATTCTTTGTATAAATGTATACTATAATGGCTTGCTTCAGCTTTTCCATGTGAATAAAAAGATGCATCTATTGTTACCCTTTCTCTTGATTTCAATAGGATTGGGTGCTGTTCTGTCCTAGCCAAGGGGCATGGGGTATCTATGATTCTCTCCCTCAAAAAGGGGAGTAGAAAATATGCCCCAGAATAGTTAAACTCCGCACTGTCCAGAAAGCTACATTTGGTATGCACATACAGGGAAGGAGGAGGAAGGCCCTTCCAATATATAGACCAGCCATTTTCAACCACTGTGCTGTGGCACACTGGTGTGCCGCGAATGGTCCCCAGGTGTGCTGTGGGAGTTTGGTGGAGGGTCATTTATTAATAGGACCACTGGGGATATGAGCCACCCACCAAAAGCAAGGTGTGCCTTGTCAATTGTCCAAAAACTGATGTTGCGCTTTGACTATTTTAGTACCTTTGACAGAGACAAAAAAGGTTGAAAATCACTGATATAGACCAATCATACCCTCCTTTGTAGCCATCCCCATTGTCCCCCATGCCTCCCACTAATTCCAACACTGCCTGAATTTTCGAGTTCCTTTTTGGGAGTCCCTTTTTGTTGGAGTCCCTTATTGCCTCCTTCTTCATGTTTTCATCTTGTGCACTTTCTAGTTAAGGAGGCTCATGATGTTTCATTCTGTAGTAGCAACATCCAACAACATGGATTGCTGATAGCAGGATATAGCACCATGTGATCTTTCCTAACTACTTGATTGGGGGCCACATACTGTACATTACCAGAAGGTGCTTCAGGTGAGCTGCATAGCCAAGGGCCATTTTGTGCCTTACACAGAGGTGAACCTATCTGGGTATGTCAACAAGTGTACAATCCATAGGGGCTGAGTTGAACTTGGCTCCCTGATAAGTGCAGCTATGTAATACACATGTTTGGTGCATTCAGTCTTTTTATTTTTTAATTGAACCCTTAAAATGTTTCTGGTATATGTCTAAAACAGTGTGATATGTGAAGTAGCTTCTATAAGCTAGCTGCTATCCCCCTTGCACAGAGATAGTCTGGCCACCTTTAGTCTTAGGCCTGCCCCAGATACGCTGTTGTTCGGTGTCAAAATGCATCTGTAAGCATGCAGGATGACCTACCCCAGTGAACCTAGGAAAGGGGGCTCAGTGGCATAGCTACAGGGGTGCAGCGGGTAGCAATTGCACCAGGCTACAAGCTTTAGGGGGGGCAAGAAACTGAGTTTAACACTAATGGCCAAAATTGTGAAAACCTTGGTATACATGAATAATATCATTGTGTCATATACCATTCGATGAGGAATTTAATGTGGAACGCAATGAAACAAACAAAGGTGTCAAAATACCTCTATTCTGTCAAACTATAGCCAAATAACCAGAAAATTAAAAACACAACTGCATTATGTAACAAAAACTGAACTTTCTTAACTCAGAACTGACCAATGAGATTGATTGTTCTGAGAGCCAATTAGGTGTTGTTGTGATACAGCAAGTAACCAATAAGGTGTTGATATGGAAGGGGGAGCCTGGGGGAGGTGGCAGAGCAAGTGGGCATCGAGCTGCTGAAGGGAGGAGGCAGATTTTCCTTCATTTTAACTTCTTTAAAAGCCAGGGTGTGATGTCACTTCCGGGGCGACATGATCATTAGCTACGCCACTGGGAGGGCTGATAGTTGGGGTGGACAGTGCTGTTAGATCCATGTGATTTCTGCAAAAAAGAAAAATCACAGACGCTCTCTGCTGCTACATCAGCAGCAAGGGACTGGATTCTTTAGTGGTGCAAATAAAGAAAGAAGGGAGGGGCGTTGGAACAAGTAGGAGTTTACTTTTAAAATACTTCATTGCCCTGTTACCTATCAACAGACATTCCAAAACAAATCTGAAATGGTTTAGACGCTGTGATCCAATTTGCAGCAACAGGTTAGTACAAGTGCAATCAAAGCAAGTGCTGCTTTGCAATGCAACCACAGCTATTTACAAATGCACACCACGAAGGGGTTGTGTTCTATGCAGCCAGGTAATGATGACAACAGCTATTTACAAAACAAGTGCTGGCAAATGTGTTCGCAGGAGGAGGAATTGCACGGCCCCTCAATGATATGACCTCCTAGTGCTTCTCTGCCCCTCAGCTTGTGGAGAGTCAAGCCTGGACATGCAAGCCTGCATTAGAACGGTCTGCCTCTCCATGAAGGCATTCATCATTTGCTGAGTGCCCATCCTTATGCTGGTCTGGGGCCTTTGCTACACCAGTGCCACAAACCTGGAGCTCATTTCGTCCAAGGTTTGCTCCTGGCTGACCATCGCCCGCTCCATGCATGCAGAGTGACTTGGTGCTGCAACATCTGTACCCTGGAGGTGGTTGAGGGCCTCTATGAGCTTTTAGTTCCTCTCCCAGTTTGCCTTCAATAGCTCCCTGGAGCACTTGAGATGCTGCTGCTCCCGCCTGCCCCTTAGATACGCATCTTCCCGCCACAATCACCTGAGGTCTCCATTGCTCAACTTCTGCAAATGAGTGCATGGTTTAAAATAGTTGTCCGCTCCTTACTGTGGAACTTGTGTGATCCTTGCCATGGTCAGTGCTGTAGATGGTCAAGTGGGAACATTCTTACCCCCTGCAGGTCTTCTTGCTCCTGCTATTTGCCACCCTCAAGTTTCTAAAACCTTATTAAAACCTTGGTTAAAACTTTTTAATGATAGTCCAGAACTTGCCTGATCCATACCATGGTCAACCTAGAGGGAGGAAAGACCCCCCGCCCCTGTTCTTTCAATTTCTGCTAAGTGGCTGCCCCTCATTTTTCAAAGAATTATCTAGAGGAGATCTTACCTGATTCTCTACCACAGTGGTTTTCAAACTCTCCTGGAGAGTTTGAGCCACTGTAAGTGCTTGTGGGGCCGGGGGGCAGGCAGCAGGGACAGGTGGAAGGCAGCGGCGCGATCCCCAGGATTGCGCCGCTCAGGGGGCTGCAGGGGCTTGGGTGCACTTACCCAAGCTTCCCGCAGCCTCCCCAGGGTGCAGGGAGCCCAGTGCGAACCTTTGGCAGAGCTCCCCGCAGCAGTGAATGTAAAAGCAGAGCGATTGCGCCCCGCCTCTGCTAAAGCGGAAGTGGAGCGCGATTGCTCTGCTTTCACTGCTGTGGGGAGCCTGCCAAAGGTTCACACCAGGCTCCCCGCACCCCGGGGAGGTTGCAGGAGGCTAGGGTAAGTGCACCCAAGCCCCTGCAGCCCCCTGAGCAGTGCGATCATGGGGATTGTGCTGCTGCCTCCAGGCTGCCCCCGCCCCTTAAGGGGGCAGAGGCCAGGGCCCACAGGCTGGGGTGTTGCGACGCCCCAGTTTGAAAAGCCCTGCTCTACCAGGAGGAATTACCTGGTTCAAAAGACATCTGTTGGAATGGCTCAAACAGTAGCAAGCTGTTTGCATCACTCATAGCAAGCTGTTTGCATCACCCACTGCTTGAGGTGACTCATCCAGCATAGAAGGTCCTCTCTATGGGGAGGAAGACTCTGCATCAATGAGAACCAGGCTCAAGGCCACTTCTTTCTTGCTTCCCCCATGTCTCTTGATGTGACAGCCCACCTCCTCTGCTGCACCATCCCTGAGCCACTCATGTGAGATCCGAGCACCCCACATCCGTGCAGTGCAACTGGTCAAGGATGTTGATGATGGCCATGCTTGTCCTAAAGCATCCAGAATGGTCATTGCC
The DNA here is from genome assembly GCF_035046505.1 of Tiliqua scincoides. Lineage (NCBI taxonomy): Eukaryota > Metazoa > Chordata > Lepidosauria > Squamata > Scincidae > Tiliqua > Tiliqua scincoides. Next base: position 303,172,349 of record NC_089821.1, read on the forward strand.
TCCTTCTGTGAATCTCTCCAATGTTCAGTTAATTATGCCCTTATAGCTTTGTAAAAAGAGTAGCTAAGGGGGCATATTGGAAATGCGCAAGATCCCTCAAGGACATAGGGTGTGGTGTCAACAACGGCCCCTTGCTCTGACAGGTTTGGGAAGCACAGGGTTAACACCAGGGTCTCGGTATGCAATGAGTGTGCTGCATAGCTGCAGCCACTTGAAAGCAACAGGGCCCTCAGGACCCTGTTAATAAAATCAGGACCTGGAGAAAGGAAAGGATGTGGGTGTAGAAGGAAGGAAGTTGGAGAGCCTGAGAGAGTTGAAGGAAGAAAGGAAGGTGCTTGGAGGAGAGAGGACTGACTGATGGACTAGCTGACTGGTGAACTGATTAATAGACTGAGGGACTAAATGACCTGGCTGGTGGACTACAAGACCGATGACTGACCAATGGACTAACTGACTGGTGAATGGATGAATGGATGGGTGAATGGACTACTGAAGATTGCTGGAATGGGGACTACTGGAATGGGGCAGGAGGTCTGGTCTAGAGGGCAGAGCCTCCGTCTGCCTGAAGATAACATCCACAAGGTCGCCAGTTCGAGGCCACCGGCACCGTGCGACCTTGGAGCAGCTGACAAGCTGAAGCCGAGCAATTCCATCTGCTCTGAGCGTGGGAGGATGGAGGCCAGAATGTGAAGCCAGATCGGAATGAAACACCTTGAATGTAGTCGTTCTTGAAAGAAAGAACCTTCTTTGAAATTGTAAAAATCCCTATTTAATAGGGATTTAATAAAGCCTGCCTATGTAAACCGCCTTGAATAAAGTCTTGAATAAAGACCAAGAAAGGCGGTATATAAATACCTGTTGTTGTTGTTGTTGTTGTTGTTATTATTATTATTATTATTATTATTATTATTATTATTATTATTATTACTGAAGATGCTGGAGACTGGTGTGTGGCTGCCACACCCAAGACCTGCTGAGAACCAAGGTGTTGCTGCGGTGGCTGGAGAAGCTGCTGGCAAAAGAGGGGAGGAAGGAGGACCTCTGCAGGTTGAAAAGGCAAGCTGCTCTGGTGGCTGGGTACTGCAGTGCAGAACTAGGGCCATTGGGGAAAGAAGGGGGAACTAATTAGCTTAGAGTGGGTGTAAGTTCTCTCTACAAAGCTTGGAATGGGAATTTGGCAAAATGGGGCTGTGGTGAGGGCTAAGGGGCCTTATCTCATATATTCCCTGAGCTGCTGAATGTTGCGCTCTGGACCCCTTTTCCAGGTACACTCTTCTTCAGACGAGAGGTAAGTGGCAGAAGGGATAAATGCCATCTCCATTGCAATAGGGTCCTTTTTTTTGAATCATCTCCCCAGTGAAGTCAAACCTTCTGGGTTTAAGGAAGTCTTGTTTATTTAATTAGTCTATTGTGATTAATCTGTGTTCGGCTGGGTTTAATACTGCTGCTATTTTTAGGCCTCGTTATTTTATGATTTCATCAGGGAACTATGTATTAGCCACCCTGGAGGTTCTTGTTTGTTTTAAAATTCAAGGCATTAACAGCATTTTAAACAATAAGAAAAGAAGAGGATGGATGAAAAAGATCACCCAGCTAAGTTGTTTGGGAGCTTTTGGTTTTGCACATGTAGGAGAATCGGGCTGCAATCCTATGCGTACTTTCTTGGAAGAAAGCGCTATCGGATTCAGTGAGACTTATTTCTGAGTGCAGTACACATATAGGATTGTGTAAAGAGCAGTTTCCAGCAACATAACAAACATTCTGGCCTGCACCATCCGTTGACTGTTTCTACGTCCTGAAAATGCACCAGATGCCTCTGGGTAGACATGCATAATTAAACCACACATAGTGAATAATTAAAAAAAATAGAATAAGAAGAAGATTAAATCCATTAAAAGTTAAAATTACATTGTTTTAATTTTCTAACGTTCTCTTGAGGCTGTTCCATCCTCTTTGCTCCTGACAGCTTGTCTGTCCTGATTGTGATCTCATAGCACAGGCTGTAGTTCTGTCATGAACATGGAAGAAAAAATGCGTATAGCGGTGGTTTTTGATTCCATTCCTGCTCTTTTGGCTTTGATTCATCTGTTCTCCCTGCGTGAAAAACAAATCCAGGAGGTCACTGACTAGAAAAACAAATATATTTGTTCCTCTATATCTTATTTGGATTAAACAAAATTAAACAACGTTTTGGAGATGGGCAGGAGGGTGGTTAGCTATTGAAGATATTTGGAAAAATAGTTTTAAGAGAGTTGGCAGACCAGAGGTCAATAATAAACCCTCTCTTGGATTGAGAGAGAAGATGCCAACTGTCCTTTGGCCCTGGACAGTTAGGAAATAGTTTTGGGACGTTATGGAAAAATATGTCAATGTTCGCTACCCTCAGAACATGTGCCCAGGCCTGAATGAGAACCCTCATTCTTCCTCTGAAGGGAAACGTCTTGGGAACCACGTCATTCTCTCCCCTGACTCAGGCAGCATACAATTTGGTATCAGTAAGCTTTGACTGAAACAATGTTTTAACAGTGTGCCTTGTGCTATCTGTGCTCTACATTTTGATTCTTGTTCAGAGCAACACGCAGGCTATTTTTGATACCTAGACAAATCAGTTGTTTGGAAGAAGCTTTGTATCTTGAGTTCCTGGTAGAAATTCATGGCCATGTTTTTTCTCAAACCAGAAACCCAGGGGAGCTGTGAGGGGTCATAACCTTGCTAGTAAACTCACATCTTTTGGTCACCTGAGTAGCTTACATCTGACGGGGGGGGGTATGAAAATCTGATCTGCGGGGAGAACCAACGATGACAGTTTGTGGTGCAAAATGAGCCGACGTGACAGGTAGTGAGGTTTGTGTCTCAAGCAGGTATTTCTTAGGCTGTTTCGAATCGCTTTTTGCCATTTCCTCAACCGTTAACTGAAAATACCCTGCTGAGGGTTTCTTTCTAGTTTGTCTTTTAAATCTGTCCCTGGTTGATTTTTGTAGGTCATTCAGTTGTCTGCATCACTCTGTTGGTGGTTCTGTTGCTTAACAAAGGCAACAGCGTGACTTTCCCATACTTCCCATAAGGCTAGTTTGTTAATTAACACTGCAAATGCTTATTCTGCCTCTGTTCTGAACCCAAGAAAGAGGCACCAGAATGATCATCAGGGAACTGGAGTATCTTCTCTCTGAGGAATGGAATGGCTACAACTCTTGGGGCTTTTCATTTAGGACAGGGGTCTCCAAACTTTTTGGTTAGAGGGCCGCATCAAATATCTGGCATGGTGTGGAAGGCCGGAAAAAAAAATTTAAATATGAAATTTAAATAAATAAATTAGAGATGGAAATTAGAAGTTTGAATAAATGAATGATTGGCTCATTCATTCAACCTCTCTGGCCCTCAGAACACCCTCCAGGCACAATCAGAGCACAGTTCTGGGCATGTTCAGTTGAGTGGGCCAGAGGCTTTCACGGGACAAGAGGTTAGCCGCGGGCCAGAAAGAGGCTGGCTGCAGGCCGCATCTGGCCCCCAGGTCGGGGTTTGGAGACCCCTGATTTAGGAAAAGGAGGGTGGGTGGGAATGATAAAGGTTTGTAAAATTTTACTTGGTGCAAAAAAAGTCAGAAGGAGTTGTTTTTCTTCCTCTCCACACACCAAGATCATGGTTCATCTGATGAATTTGAATAGTGGGGATGAAGGACAGTGTGGCTCCAATGGTGAGATGGAGGGGCTGCTTACGTGGCCTGTTGTGGTATCTGCTGTACTTACTGCACCTTGGGTAACACTATTTATTTGAGAAATTTATATCCTGCTTTCCCCATGCTGAGGCAAATGCCCAAGGTGGCTTACAATACTCCATAGTATGAATTTTTATAATAATTATTCAAAGGCAGCTGATAGAAACCTTCTCTTCCAGATGAAATCCTTCATGGTGTGGTCGTCATCTCAGGCATCTGGGTATGCCTTGTGAGCTTCCAGCACGGGCAGTTTCAGGTCAGCCAAGCTGTAAAGGCTCTGTGATCTCACAACAGCTTTATCAGCTTTCAGTCTCCCATTCAAAATTCAACCCAGACTGTTCCTCCTTAGTATTCTTCAGACAGCCATCCAGTCATACACCTGGTGAGTTGGACTATTGTCGAGTAAAATAGATGTCTGCTCTGACTTCCAGTGGTCACCTGGGTCTCCTGCAGCACTCTTTCCTTGCCCTGCACCTTGGGACTTGCTTCATGTAAAGCACATGGTCTATGGTTGGTGTATAGCCCCCTTATCATAGTATTGACAGATAGGACTCAAACCACAGGACTTCTGGGCATTGGTTTGATGTTCTTGAGGAATCCATTTGCTACATCCTTTGGGAACTAGCCTGAAGGTCAAGGGACAGAAAGTGAGCTGACAAAATATGCTGGTATGTCCAGAGTGACAGATTTACTGTGCCATCACGTCCCTCCAGTCTTTAACTCTTGTAGAATAATACAACAGTGATACCATACAATAGAGTGATATATAATAATCCATGCACCTTCAATACAGATTTTTACTGTAAATAGTCACTTATGAAACCGAGCAGGATAAAGCATGCCAGAAGGGCAAGCTGAATTGATCAACTAAAGATGTGAGTTTCTAAAAAATTATACTCCTTTCAACCAATCCAAACTTTTGACTGTTTTCTGTGGAGTTCGCCCCTGTCTGCAAAACATAAATTCTAATTATTTGTCCTTTTGTATTCATACACTTATTTGCAGAGATAGCAATTACTCAGAAGGTAAACAGCCTGAATTACAAAATCGTTACGCACAAGGCTATCAATTAAACCAGATCGATCCTCCTTGCAAAAAAAAAGAACACCACAGAGACAGATAGATCAATTGGCAGATATCTGTTCATGGGAGGAGAGAGGAAAGGTAATGTAGGCTGGGAAGCTTAAAGCAGGGTTTTGGGGATGGATCCTGACTGGGCAAGTAGGGCAAGCTGATCAAGGGGATGCTCAAAAGTGAAGTGTGTCCTTTGGGGAATCGAGGGCAAAAGGACAAAATGTTTTCCCCCAGTGCTTCTGTCCCATTCTGGCCAGAGTGGACTGCATCATGGTCTTGGCATCGTGGTCAGAGTTTCTGAACAGTAAACTGGTTCAAACTCTTCAAAGTTTGTATCTGAATTGGAGATGGTGTCTGAATTGGAAAATAAAAAAAATACTGATGAACCTGAACCGGAGTCAGAACAGATGTCCAGATGGGAAAAATGATTGGCACAGTCCCTTTCTTACTTCCTAGCCCCAAATGAAAGAGATCTGCATTCATTCTCCATGGAGGAACAGTTAAACAATGGAGAATATTAGCAAAAATGACCAGGGCCTATATTGTTGCATAGCATCCCATTACAACTTTCATTAAAAAAAATTATATCCTTGAACATTGCAGTTAAATGCAAAGCTTGTGGATAGGAGCAATCCACATTGTGGATAGAGAAATGCAACAGGAAGGGTGAAGCAATACCATATAGTTTCTTTAATTAAGCTCAGATATTCAGGGCCAAGCTGTGATGCTGGGGATAAGTCTGAGTTAAGCGCAGGGGCGGGTCACGGCAAATGGCCATCAGAATCCACCTCCAAATCCTGCCACCTGCCTTCTGACAATGTGTGTGTGCTATTGCACATGTACACACTCCAGACATGTACCATTGATTGTACATGTTGGGGGGGGGGGGTGACTGTCTCCCCCCATTATCTGCCTGGTGGCCTCATTCCTTTCATGCATGCTCAGTGAGTGCATGAGGAGGGTGAAGGGCAGTTACTTCCTCCACCTTTGATATCCATTTCCAATCCCAGTATCCCCACACTGGCCACTAAAACAAGTGGTGGCAGCAGCAGAGCTGGACATCCTCGTTGTCAGAAGTCAGTCTTCCCTGATCTCTTGTGTGCTGGTGCATGGGAAGGGGTTGGGGCCAGCCATCAGGCAGGCAGTTGGCCAGGGATGGTGGGTGGGTCCATATGGTAAGGTGCATCCCCTGTCGCCTAAGGCAACGTTTTCAAATGGCTTCATGGCTGGGCCGACCCTTGCTCAGTGGAGCTTTGCATGCAGAAGGTCCCAGGTTCAATCTGTGGCAACTCCAAGGAGTCTGGGATGTGTGTAGTTAGGCCAGGTTGACCAGATCCAATGGAGGAGAGTGCCTATACCTTTAACAATTGTATACAAGAGAGAATTTTTGGCAGGTGCAGCTTTTTAAACCTTTCCATGTTGAGCTGCACCTGCCAAAATTCCCTCTTGTATGCAATGGTTAAAGGTATAAGCACTCTGTCCTCCATTGTATCTGGTCACCCTGAGGTAGGCCCAGCATCAACCTATGCATACAGACAAGGGAATAAGCTCCTTTGAATGGGGTTGGATTTACTTATCAGTAAACGTACATAGTATTGGGCTATTTGTCATTCAGTGGTCAAGCTGTTCGATGTGATATTAAAGAAATGGGACATTTTTCATGCAGCTCAAACCCAGAATAGGTGATGTGGTCCCGAGTGAAGCTGCTGATCTTATTCAGACCAGTCGCTGCAGTATGGTTGTAGCATTAAATGCCTTCGTGGTGCGCTCCATTCATGACAATACTAAATAACTCCATGCTAAATAGCACAGGCTGGACAGTGTGGGGGAGGAAAGCACCATTTTGACTGCATATTCCTCTTTTATAAAAATGAACTAGATACATGGAAGAAAAGCAGGAAGGACAAAAATTGCCCTGCAGCTTTTTTGGTGGCAAGCAGACAAAACACACAGAAAATAAAGTTAAAATAATGTATAAAAAAGGAACCCATAAAGAGACTCCGCGAATAGCTGATGAGTGCACACATTTATCCAAGAGCATGTGGTTTTGAGTCATCGGGGCTTATTTTGCTCCCTGCTGGATCGGCATAATCTTTCAACTGTCCCTGGTTGCCAGGGCAATCGTGGATTTGTTTTCTGTATTTCATTGCGCAGCTTTGCTTTTCTGCTCCGACTTTTGCCAGCTCCTGCTTGCTCACGCTTGTGGGCCTGTGGGATGTTCGGCTTGCGTACAGCAGAGGAGCCTGGACAAATGGAGGACCCATGAAATGGTCTAAAGAAAGATGCCAGCTACGCAGGGACCTTCGTATTGGGCTTCCTTATCTTTGCAGCCCTGCATGAACACAGGAAAAGTCCTGCTGGATCAGGCCAAAGGCCCTTCTAGGCCAACATCCTGTCTTCCATAGGTGCCAATAGGCAGCCTGCAGGCTGGAGATGGGCGCATACTTTTTTTCCCATCACTGCTCACTGCAACTGGTATTTAGAGACAAGCTTCTGCTGGACCTGGAGATGGCACATAGCTAGCATGTTGAGTAGCCACTGATAGACCTGTTCCTCCCCCCCCCCCGTTTGTCCAATCCTTTTTTAAAGCCATCCAAGCCAGTGGCCACCACCAAATACTGTGGCAATGAATTTCACAGAATGCTTTGTGAAGACATATCTATTTTTTTGCCCGTCCTACGTCTCCTGACAATCAGTTTTATAATTTTTCACATTTTCATATTTGTATACTGCCCTTCCTCCAAAAAGCTCAGGGCAGTGTACACAGCTGCTCCCCTCCTTTAGTCCTCGCAACAAACCTGTGAGGTAGGTGAGACTGAGAGAAATTGACTGGCCCAAGGTCACCCAGGAAGCTGCATGACTGAGGGGGGTTTTGGAACCTGGATCTTCCAGGTTTAAGTCCACCTCCCAAATCACTACACCACCCTGGCTCTCTAGAATTGTGAGAAAGGGAGAAAAGCTTCTCTCTATCCACTCTTTCCACACCATGCCTAATTTTAATTTCAATCACACCCACCCACCAACTTTGCACCCATTCCTTATAAGGGAGTTTCTCCTAGCCTTCTGGCTAGGAGGTGTGCCGTGGAAGTTTGAGAAAGGTTCTTTATTAGTAGGGTGATTTGAACCCTCTATCAGCAGCGTGGTGTGCTCTATCAATGGTCAAAATACTGATGGTGTGCCTTGACCATTTTAGTGTGCCACAAGATGAAAACGGTTGAAAATCACTGGGCGTGACAATGTCACAAATGTTGGAAAACAAAATTGCAACATAACAACAGCTAGTTTATTATTTATTTTTTTATTTGAAAAATTTATATCCTGCTTTTCCTCCACACTCAAGGGCACTCAAGGTGGCGTACGGAGTAAAAACAGATATTAATTAAAACAATATTAAAAATGTTAAAAACGCTAAAACAGAACAAACCCCAGAATTACACAAACCTATTAAAACTCCAGCCCATACATAATGTCATTCAAAAGACTTCCTAAATAAAGAGGTCTTTCATGTTCTGCCAAAAGGTCTCCAAAGAGGGAGCTTTTCTTAATTCCAGGGGGAGGGAATTCCACAAGTGAGGAGCCACCACGAAGAAGGTCCTATTTCTAGCCTTCTAGTTGTATTTCAGTTGTATTCAACTGCATTGTGGACAAGTAAGACTGGACTGTAAGGACACCAAAAAGGAAGGATGCAGCACCGAGAAGGAGCATCCAAGCAACCGAAACTCACCAAGGAGCAGTAAACAATGCAAATGTTTGGAGTGGTAATTTTTCAGTGATTTGATTGGCTGCATTTCAGAAGAATGTAGTTACTGGGGGTAGGCGGTTTGACTCTGTCAGTCTGCTTCTCCAGCGGCTGCATTGGCTGCCCATTCATTTCCGGGCCCAATTCAAGGTGCTGGTTTTGACCTTTAAAGTCCTATACTGCTCTGGGCCAGGATATCTTAGAGATCGCCTACTCCCGTACAAACAGGCTCATCCTCTTAGGTCATCAGAGAAGGCCTTTTTACAAGTGCCGCTGCCTAGGGAGGTATGTGGGGCAGCGGCAAGAAATAGGACCTTCTCAGTAGTGGCACCAACACTATGGAATTCCCTTCCCTTTGACTTAAGAACTGCTCCCTCTCTTGAAACTTTTCGGCAAGGCCTGAAGACCCTTCTGTTTAGACAAACCTGAGTTCCTGGCCTTTTTAACATCTGTTAATATCTTTTTAAAAACCTTGTTACAGGCCTGATCCTTTTATGATTTGCTGCTCTATGCTCTTTTACCTGACTACCTTTTATCTGACTACTGTTTTTATGATATTAATATGCTTTTATCTGTTTTTTATCCGTTTTATCTGTTAATATGCTTTTATCTGTTTATCTGATTTATCTGTTTTTAAATTATGTTTTTTAATTTGTTTTAACCTCTGTTGTAAGCCGCCTTGAATCCCTCCGGGGAGAAAGGCGGGGTAAAAATAAAGTTGTTGTTGTTGTTATTATTATGATTATTAATGTCAAAGTGAGAGACCATTTGGCAGAAGTCGATTTAAATCCATGGCTGTTTGGTCAGTCCTCAGCAGATAAGGGTGAATGTTGGTTCGGTGTTCTGCCCCGGTGGTAGACCTTCGCCTACCATTTAACAGCCACTAGTTAAGCAAAAAGCCTTGGTTTAAGAAAATCTCACAAAGGAAAACAAGTGTTACAGCAGGCTACATCTCCTCACCTGCATGTGACTGCTTTGGGAAAAAATAATTTACCAGCTATTAAGCACAGCACTTGCATCACGGAAAACCAGCCGCTTTTCTTGGCTTTAGAGTTCAAGGATGGGCTTGGTTCCTCCTCGTAATGTTCTCTCTGCAAAGAAACCGCAAAGAGAAAAACTGTGAATCAGCAAGCTCAGGTTGAGTTCATTTTATGTTCTTGGAACACACAAAACTCTAATCCATCTTGGAAAGAACACACCATTTGCATGATGCGATTTTAATTTTTTTATGGGGGGGGGGCCGTGTGAACTAAGCAGAAAAAATGACGAGAAACAAAGAAAATCAAAATCCCAGAGTCATTGAGAAACAATCTCCACCCAGGCATGATTGGTACAATATGTGCTACATTTTTATAAATGTCCCTCCCCCCCCCGCTTATTTTCTTTGTAGAAAATGATGCCCTGTCTTTCAATGGAACTAGCAGGAAGTGTTTACTTGTGTCCTGTCCCTAGTGTTGCCAAGTCACAAGCAAAGATTCTGTGTCTCTCTTTAACAGCATTGGAGCAACCTCTCATTACATTCCAATCCCCCCCCCCCCCGCCACAAAATTTCCTGGTGCAAATAGGATGCTTATTTCTTTATCGGTCACACTTGGATGCTACTCTTCTTCTAAGGCCCAAACCACTGGGCAGAAATCCACGTACCGATGGGCCTTTTCCATGGGGTAAGTACATGTTAGGCTGGTACTGTGTGACAGTGGACTCTGGATGCCAGTCACCACAGGTAAGATCACGCAGGGGGTGGGAGGGAGTGGGCAGAACAAGGCTGGGGGTGGGTGGAATGGGGCAGTGATGGGGGCAAGAAGGGGAGCAGATCGGGACCAGGAAGGGGGCAATTTGGAGGGCAGCAGTGCATGCTAAAATGTGGCCCCCTTCCCCGGCTTGTTTCACCTTCACGGTTCCACGTGGACTAGCTGCAATACTGCTAGTGCAAATCCAGGTAGACCCACTGGGCTAGTAGGGGCTTCCACATGGTGCAAGGGAATAAATGTTTCCTTATCCTGAGGAGGCCTCCAGAGGCCAAAACATCCATGCGGAATGCAGCGGGCATCCTGCATTGCCATGCATGGAGTTACAGTGGACTGGGCTGACCAAAAGGCTTCCAAATGTTGAAAAATAAGCCAGTTCGTAGTTGTCATCTGCAAGTGTCATCTGTAAATTCAAAAGTGAATAAAGTCAGGTCTTCAATCCATTGACTAATAGTAGGAGGGCACTTAACCTTCCAATATTTTAATACAAGTCTATAATATCTGTTTCTCCTGCCCCACTTCTAACTTCCATGATAAGGACATAAGAAGAGCCCCACTGGATCAGGCCAAAGGCCCATCTAGTCCAGCTTCCTGTATCTCACAGCGGCCCACCAAATGCCCCAGGGAGCACACCAGATAACGAGACCTGCAAGGCTTCCTGGGAATTGTAGTTAAGAACATAAGAAGAGCCCCACTGGGTCAGGCCATAGGCCCATCTAGTCCAGCTTCCTGTATCTCACAGTGGCCCACCAAATGCCCCAGGGAGCACACCAGATACCAAGAGACCTGCAAGGCCTCCTGGGAATTGTAGTTTAAGAACATAAGAAGAGCCCCACTGGATCAGGCCATAGGCCCATCTAGTCCAGCTTCCTGTATCTCACAGCAGCCCACCAAATGCCCCAGGGAGCACACCAGATAGCAAGAGACCTGCATCCTGGTGCCCTCCCTTGCATTGGCATTCTGAGGTAATAGTTACAAGTAATAGTTCAAAAGCACATAGGTATCACAGTTATCAGTGATGGTTGCAATGTAGCATTAATTAATTAATGAACTCAATACCCTTCCTCCCAAGTGATCCCTGCTGAGCGGATTGGGGCACTGTCTCCCTGTGGTCCAATGCTGTGCTGGTGCTGTTGCACAGCAGAGAGGAGGCCAACAATTGCTGGCAGAATGGTGAACAAGGAAGCCAAGCCCTGCGACAGGAGTCTCTAATTTGAGAGCTTTGGGGCGCAATCCTAACTGTCCGTTCGGCTGGCCAAAGTCCCTTGGGCCAGCCTGGGAGGGTTGCAAATGTGCCGTAAAGCACGTTTGCGCCTCCTCGAGGGGAAGCCAGGCCGGCACTCCAAGAAGCGCCGGCCTGCGGAGGCTGACAGATGCCTCTGCACTGGCTTCCCCTCCAGTGCTTGCGTCAGCCCCGCAAGGCCGATGCAAGCAAAAAAGGTAGGTGTGGGGGGGCGGGGAGGAGGAGGGAGGGAGGCGTTCTTAAGTGCAGGGGAGGGAGGGTGATGGGCAGCTCCGGGGCCAGCCGGAAGAGGGAGGCAGGGCTGGGATCCAGCAGTTATGCTGGATCCCAACCCCCATTCCAGGGGAGAACACAGCGGCTTCAAGCTACTCCGCTCTCCTTGGACTTGTGCCACCTCAGGAGGTGGCGCAAGTCCGAGGAGACCCATTGGGGCCAGCAGCCCTTACCCAGGGGTAAGGGGAAGAGTTTCCCCTTGCCTCTGGCTAAGCCGCTTCTGGCCACAATCCTGCGCTGGATACAGCGCAAGCCTCCTGGCTTGCCTGTTCCAGCGCAAGTTAGGACTGCACCCTTGGTTTCTTACAGGCCGATGGTCTGAGATCCTGCTCCCCTTGGTACTTGTCCGGTGCTTGCATGGTTGTTCTGGAGAAGGTTGATCTAAGAGCTGTTATCTGAGTGCCCATGGTAAATGTGTCCAGAAACATCCTTGTAGCTTCAGCGGGGTTCCAGTGGCAATTAAAGGGGGGACGGACCTTGTCTCACTGATTGTGGAAGCCATCTGCTGAGACCAAACTGCTAGGTATTGTCTTAAGTGTGCGTAATCCCATTTTGGTGTGTGAACGCTGCCTTTAATCTCTGCAAGGCTCACAAAACAAGGCATCTGCTTCTAAATTTAAGTAGCTGAGACTAATCAGACTAATTTGACTTTTTTTCTGCAGCAGACTTTAATTAATCAACCCCATTCTGCTGCAGAAAGGGCATAAATTGTTTATTTATGTTTTCCTTTTTTTTAGCAGAAAGCACAGAGGCGATTAAAAGATTTACTTTACATGGGCATATGTGCTGGAAAGCTGATGCTTATGTTTCCTTTCTAAACCCCAGATAACAAATTCAGGCTTGGATTTCACACCCAGAATCTGGAGTTTTTCTAACGCTGGCTAGAAATGGTAGGTATGTCATTCATCCTATGCCCATAATTTGACTCTTTCAGTAGGTACCATCTATCTTGATGAGTCTGTGGAGTCTTCTCACTATGATGTCACCTGGGGATAGTTGGATTGACAATTCAGAAATTATGGAAGGCACGTCTGTACATGCAAGAAGGGGAGGGTTTCCTGCCTATCTCCTCTTCCTTGGCAACTGCTCCAGTGTCATATCACATCTTCAGAGGGATCACAGACACTTAAGAATGGATTTTTTTGGGGGGGAGGGTCGTCATAATAGACCAGGGGTGTCAAACGGGCTAGATACAGCCTGCGTAAGCTCTGTAGCCCCATGATTATTGAACTTTCCCAGTGCTACCCTTTCAGCAGTGCCACTGCTGCCCAGACATCAGTTCTCAGACGACCTCTCAGCTCCTGAGTTGCAAAGCGAACCCTTGAAAGAAGTGGCAATGCTGAAAGGGCAGCATGTTGATGGGCTCTCCCAGTGTAAAAATGGGGCTGTCTCATATCTTGAAAATATGATCAAGATTTGCACATTTTCTCTTCTGTCTTTTGCAGCTATATGAGTTGCTACATGAGAACAATGCCCATCATGTGATTCATGACATCACTTCCTGCTTAATGATGTCACTTCCAGCCTTCAGCTGGCACCATAAATGCTATTCGGTCCGCTACATGAGTTTGACAACCCTACGATAGACTATTGTGGGTAACAAAAGATGGGGAAAGGCCTGTGTTGCCTTCCTTCTGTACATGATAGAATTGTTGTTGTTGTTGGCAACCTTCAGTCTCGAAAGACTATGGTATCGCGCTCTGAATGGTGGTTCTGGAACAGCATCTAGTGTGGCTGAAAATTAAAATACAACTTAAAGTTTCATGAGATTATCAGTTGTTTTGGAATATTTACCATCATTGGGCATTATCTGGGATTTGGTGAGAAAGGAAAACTAATACATGGTTTTAGAGCTAAGGGGTCAGATGTCATAAGAACAGCCCTGCTGGGTTAGTCCAAAGAGCCAACTGTCCAGCATCTTGTTCCCCACAGTGGCCTACTAGATAAACATATGAAGCTGGCCTAGAAGGAACCTGACCCTTTTGCTTAGAAATGTCCATGCTGACTGGCAACGGCTCTCCAGGATTTCTGACATGGGGGAAAAAAGAAACTTTGCACATGTTCAGTGGCACTTCAATCCAAGATGGCAGCATTTTTTAAAGCCAAAGACGGTCAGCTTAGCCCTACTCTCCTCCTCCACCTACTTTCAGTTGTGGCTTGGGTTGACTATCCAAGACCTAGCCTTGTAACTTGGGGTCCTGTTTTGTAACAGGAACATTATTCCTTTGGCATACAAGGAATGCACTTGATTCCAAGAACTATGGTCTGTCCTCTGGAGGTGAATGGCATAACTTTTAAAACTCCAGCCTCCAAAGGGAAAGAATATCTGGCAGCCTGCATGGGGCTGACGTAATATGGCAACCAGCCATCAGCAACCAGAGCCCCCTCTACAGCTGCCATCAGGCTCTTTCATGGCTGTCAGAGGCTGGCAATGCAGCAACACCAAAGAACTGCGAAGAGGTCTGCCCTCGGGCAGGGTTGGCACAGAAGCACAGGCTGCTAATGGTGTTTGCTTTGCTTCTGTCACTTGCTGCTGAAGGGGGGAGGATGGTGCCAGTTGGCAGTAGCATTTGCCAGGTTCACTTGATGCTGTTTCCTTTCCTTCCTCCCGCATCGCTATTACAGAGTCACGACGAGATTCTTTGCAGGCCTGGCATAAGGTCCGCTGTTGTAGTTGTGGAGAATTGACAGGCGAGCTGTAAATCTAAAAACCTTAAGACGAAAGTTAGTGATCTGTTGGCTTTTCCAGACAGTGCGGGAGACTTCGATTTGCTCTGCTGTCTACTGAGGGCCCAATCCCATGAGCCTCTTGCACCAGTGCTGAATGGCTGTAAGGCATGTCCTGTCCACAACTCACAGAGAAGAGGAGCACTGGTACCAGCCAGTCGGTGCTGGGCCTAGCGCTGGACGGACGCCGCCTGGAGCAAGGGAAGAGCTCTTTGCAGTGGTAAGGACATTTGGGGCATTCGGGGGGGGAGGGCAGGGGGAGGGGATGGGCAGGAGGGGATGGGACCTGCAGAGTCCTGCTCCGCCACATCACATCCTCCGTGTCAGGCTGAAAAACTTGACACAGAAGGTCTCAAGTCAGCACCAGTAAAATCGCCAGCACAGACTTGAGAAGCCCCATTGCGGGACTTGGAGCTTTCCTTGGGGGGAGAAGACAAAAGTTCCCTTCCCCCGAGGAGACCTCCAGCAACCCGAGCAGTGCCACTGGATACAGCGGCCACCATTTCGGTGCTGCTGTGCCCAGCGGTGCGACTGAGTATAGGCTTGGGCTGCCCATCAGCTCATCGACCCATCTAGGCCAATATATCCTACACTGGCTGGCAGCAGCTCACCAGGGTTCCAGGTGGGTTTTTTCAAGCCCTACCTGGAGATGCCAGGAATAGAAAGTCAGATCTTCTGCATACAGAGCAGGTGCTCTACCATGAAACTACAGCCCTTTACCAAATACCTTGCAGATAAGATATTAGGGGAGGCATAGCTTAGTGCAAATTCTATGCACGCAGAAGGTCCCAAAATCCCGGAATGGCCAGTTTCAGAAGGATCAGGGAAGAGGAAAGATATTTGGCAGAGCAGAGACATAGCAAATGGGGGGGGGGGCGGAAGAGGCAGCCTATTCTGGGTACCAGGCCAATGTGATACTAAATGTGAAAAAATGAAACAGAATCTCTGCAAACAGGCACTTAAGAGTGAAAGGGGCTCCCCCGACATGATTATTATGGCCCAATCCTATCCTCGTGATATGATGCTGGATCTTACAATCTGCCCTTATAATGTGAGGGCCACCATTCCCTGAGCTGCTCTGTCAATGGGCAGCTTGCTACCAATGGCACAGAAACCAGTAAGCCCCACACCAGCAGCAGCGGGCAACAGACTTGTTGCCAGAGCAGGTAAGGTGAAGTCGGGACAGATCTCCGCAGTAGTGGCATTCCCAAGATCCAGAGCCCCCGTCCTGGGCCCAACATGCTTTCTTGGACCTAAAAGATTTATGCCAGCAAAATAACTGGCATAGATCCGAATAGGCCCATTGTAGACCATGGAGCAGTGGAGGAAGCAAGTAAAACATTATTTACTTCTCCTTGCTGGCCTGGTCCTTGGCCAGCCTGCTGAATGCAGTGGAGGCTGCATCAGAGGTGCGACATCACGCAGGCTGGTTTAGGATTAGGTCCTAATCCTAATAGGATTGGGATTGGGTCCTTAGTTTTCTACTCGCAGGCTGCATTTAAACAGAGCTGTTGTAAAGATCCCCCTACCTGTTTGGGTACAGTCCATTCAATGCCCTCCAGACTCTAGTACAACTTCCTTTGCTGGAGCTTGTTCGTAATATTTGGTTAATTTACAAATATACATGTAGCGCATAGGTAGATGCAAGGAGTGTGCTCAGTCCTGCAAAGCAGCACATCTGCTGCCTCACATAAAATTATCAGAGAGGGGCCCTTGGTCCAAAGATGCTGCTCTCCCCACATATGCCACACCTGCTCCCTAGCCTGGGGTAGGGCTTTCCCTCTTCCAAGCTCTGGTGGTTTCCCTGTTTCACACATTCTAGGGAAATCCATGTATACAGAGTGCATCTCCTAACAAGTAACAGCCCAGTCCTACTTAACTCCCCATGCTGCCATGCCGCAGCGCCAGTCTGGTGCCTACTGAATGCCTCCTTGGGGTAAGTGAACATTTGTTCCCTCACCCTGGGGTAAGTGTGTGCCGGGCTACTGAGTTTCTTTGGAACTGCGCCAGCTCTACAGCTGGTGCAAGTCTGCATGGACCCAGTCAGGGAACTGAGGCCAGGAAAGGGGCTAGGATATTGGCATGTACTGCCACCCCCCATAATTGCCCTGATCCCATCCCCAATCCACCCTCTTCCTCGCTTCCATCGCTGTCCAGTTCCTTGCTCGCTCCTTCTTGCCTCCCTCCAACCTGCCACGCTGACTTACTGGTGCGGACAGTCTTCTCCAGTCCACTGGCACACAAACCCAGCTGCTTGCCCTTTGTAATGCGCTGTGCCAAATGGCTTGTCTTTTTTTGTGTTTTGCAACAGCCATAAATAGGATTGGGTGATAACACTCGTCAAGATAACCTGGCAGTTAAGGACCATGAACACGGTTTTGTCAAGATCCCAGGCCCTGATCAGACAGAGCTTTCAGGCAAACCTCAAACAATTGTCAAGTACAAGAAGCAAAGTGAGCCTTTCCAAATCCGTGGGATGTGGTGGGGGGCACCTCTTTAATGAAACGCAGGACAAGCTCCTCTTGGCCTACTGCTCCATTAACACCTTCTTCTTTAAACCTCACACCCCAGCAGACAGATCCTTTTAATGTCCCAAGTATTTCTAACCCTCCTGGGAATGCAGCGAAACTTGGTTTTGCTCAGCTCAGCAGCCTGCAAAACTGCCTGCGAGGTAAGGAGCATTTCTTGCTCTGAATAAATTACGACATGTGTTGGAAAATTCAGGGTCCTAATTAAAATTGGCATTTGGGTTTTGCCGGCTGGTGAGCAGGCCCCCTCGCTGTAAAGGGACATCATTTGTGACTGTGGCAGGCAGTGCAATGTGTTGAGAGAGCCTCTAATAAAGGCACTCCATTCCACTTTAAGGCTGGTTCAACAATCTTCCAGATTGGAGCTGTAGACTTTTGATCTGCGGCAGCCTTTTCAGTGAAGACTTGAACAATCGGAGGCTTATAAGAAGCTTTAAGCTTAGTCCTCTGAACATGCCTTCTAGCTACAGAGCCTCCCATGCTGGTACTGAGGCAGTGGTATCTCAATATCCTTGTAATATAGACCAGAGGTTCCCAAACTTTTTAGTACCAGGACCCACTTTTTAAAATGACACACTGTTGGGACCCACCTGGGTTTTTATGAGACTAAAAAACAAAGTTTCGCCTTAACAGTGGTGAAACTTTTGATCCTTTTTACTATGGCGGGGGGGGGGGGACGGGACGGACGAACCGTCTTCTGGAGCATTTGTTGAGCCCCACATCTTATCAGAACCATTGGTGGCCTTGCCTGGCCTTCTATAGAACCTGAGGCATGCTCACCTTCTCATGAGTAAACACGCACTTGTGGCTTGGTTCTGCTTTCCATAGGGCTCAATACATTTTCCTTGCCAGCTTGGAGAGGGGGGACCTCTCGAGTGTTTTGAGGGGTTTCCATTTATTGGATTGGGACCATTCATGTGGCATTGCATTTCTACCTTTTAAAGGGGACTGAGGCATGTTCATCTACTAACAAGTAAATGCACAAGTACAGCTCAGTTACCCTTTCGACAGGGGTCAATACATTGTTCTTGTCAGTTATCTATTCACCTTGCAATTTCCTGTCCCACACTGATTTACAAGACAAGAGTATTCTTTGGCTCAACAATATACTCTACCTGAAAGCCATCTCTGTTCTACAAGATGTTATCAGGAGTTGTAATACAACTGGGCACCTGCAGTGCCCAAAATGTCAGGCTGTCCCACCAAATCCTTCCCCACAACTGCCCTGTGTGAACTAGGTTAGGTTGGGAAATGGTCCAAAGTCCATTTGATGACTGGTCCAATGTCACAGTCTGAGTTTTGTGGATGAGTGGGGATTTGAACCCAGATTTCCTTGTTCTGTACTCAACCTTGTAGCCAGTATCTCTTCTATCAGGTAGCATAAGTGTTCATAAGGGCGTAAGTGTTCCGTCCTGATCGCCACAAGAAATTGTGACCTGGTTTTGTGTTTCCAAGAAGCTGATTGACCAGTGGGGTGCATTTGAAGTGCTTTTGCTTCTGATGAAGGGTCACTTCTCAGCATCCTTTAACAGGTTCTTGATTCTCTTATGTCACCATGTGGCAAATTTCAGTAGCACCTTCCACCGGCCCTGACACACTGGACTGTCTTGGGAGCCCCTGTGTTTTCTAAACTTCAGCAGCACTCAGAAAAAGAAATCGTACTCCTGCTTTTAAAGATGTTAATTTTTTTTTTTTTAAGTTATGTATGCTTCTAGTATTTGTCAAGTTTGGTATGAACGTATGCGAAACATAAATTCTCTTCAGCTGCTTTTGCATTCAGCGAAAATTACGAAGACTGTGTTTGGCTTAAAGCCTTCTTTTGATGTTGCAGGATCTGAAGGAGATTATAATACTCTGGGTGTGATGGCACCTTGTTTGCAAAAGTCTGAGACGTGGCCAGGTGTTTCATTAGATGCTGGGGCTTTGAAAGTTGGGCTCGCTTGTACACAGTGCTTTTACTCGGAGATAAATTTTAAGAAGAACCCTGGAATGTACATACCTGTGCTATTAAGTTATCTATTAAGAATCTATTCAGATTCTGTTGGTGTACCATCTGCCCTGCTGCCTAACAGTCTCCCTGTCTGTGTTGACTGGGGTGATATTGGCGGCATTAGAACTTATTGGTGCTCGGCGACTTCATGTGGTCAAACCCCAGGATGGGCCGTGGCATCACTAGGGGATGCAGGGGGGTATGGGCTGCACTGCGTGACATACACGGGGGGTGACACCATTCCTGGCCAAAAATTTTTAAATTTTGATACTTTCGACCATCATGGTATATATCTGACTGGTCTAGGAGGTCTGGTCTAGAGGGTAGAGCCTCCATTTGCCTGAAGATAACATCCACAAGGTCGCCAGTTCGAGGCCACCGGCACCGTGCGACCTTGAAGCAGCTGACAAGCTGAAGCCGAGCTATTCCATCTGCCCTGAGCGTGGGAGGATGGAGGCCAGAATGTGAAACCAGATCAGAGTGAAACATCTGGACTGTTGTGGTTCTTGAAAGATAGAACCTTCTTTCAATTGTAAAAATCCCTACGGGGATTTAATCAGCCTGGCTATGTAAACCGCCTTGAATCAAGTCTTGAATAAAGACCAAGAAAGGCGGTATATAAATACTGTACCTGTATTATTATTATTATTATTATTATTATTATTATTATTATTATTATTATTATTATTATTATTATTATTATCTTTCGATGTATAATTTCATGCAAAATGCAATGAAACAAACCATGTTGAAATATCTCTATTCTATCAAAGGTTATAGCAAAACAAAACAGTGGGGTAGGGTAATGGTGCATCACCATACCCACTGCATGGGAAGAGGTCCATCATGGGGGTGAACTGCTACAGGGATGCCACAGAGGGTATGGCTCAGGATTTCATGGGTGCCATGATAACCATAGGCCTGTCTTAATTTATCAATGGAACACGAAGGGCAGGGCACACCTTAGATCTGGTTTTTGCTTCTGGCCTCATGGATGGTGATCTGAGGGTGGAGGAAGTTAACATCCTTTGTCATGGACAGAACATTTCCTGGTGGTGTTTAGGCTGGTGACGACCTCTG